>NC_135953.1:138257855-138587855 GCF_053455715.1 Rhinoraja longicauda | reverse complement strand
TGTGTTTAACCATTTTATTTACCGTCAGGACATTTGACAGGTAGATTGGAGGCAACAGTTTGACGGTCAGGTAAGCGTGGGAATTTTCGCAATGTTTTTGGCCTCAGCCATTACATTTAATGTGAGCTCCAAGCCCAGATATTCAACCCAGAAACCAGATATACATCGCCCGTACATTTTCAAAGAATGCCCACACACTTTTCACAAAAATTCACTGAAACACTTGAAAAAAAATTTTTTTTTAATACAGCTATTAGTAAACTGGAAGTAAATCCAGTTTATTCCTTGTTACAGTGAAGCTTGGTTTTCAAGCAAACCATACAAGATGTTATAGTTCAAAACTCTCAAGTGCTTACTGACTTGTCAGTGATTTTAGCGAAGATTAGAACACTTCGAGGACATTAGGACACGCCGGGGAAACATTGACAGCGTGGGAATTTCGCTCTTATTGTTAACGAACAGAAAACCTTACAACTCCTCCCCCTTCTGTCGTGGGATAGACTGATACTGACTCCCTCCCCCCCCCACCCCCCCAATCCTTTCCACTTGTTACTCAAATTTCAAGTTTAATGTATTTTGTGTTTTTATTACTGTTGTCAGATCAATTTCCCTCCTGGGATAAATATAGTTTTATCGTATCATATCAATAGACAATAGACAATAGGTGCAGGAGAAGGCCATTCGGCCCTTCTAGCCAGCACCACCATTCAATGTGATCATGGCTGATCATCGTATCGTATATTAAAAAATCATATCGTACACATCAGGAGTGACATTACTCACCTTCCTGTAAAAGAAGGTCTTTGCACATCTTTTTGAGAGAATCTTCATTTATTTGGACATCCAGCAAGGCATCTTCATTCTGATAGTTCAGCCAAAATTCTTGATCGAACAATAGATTCTCCAGGCAGTGACCAATCAAACCTACAAGGGAATAAAAAGTTCAGTTGTAGGTTATACTAAATGCAAACAATTATTTGATAACCGATGCGGGCCTTGTTGAGACCGCACCTGGAGTATTGTGTACAGTTTTGGTCTCCTAATCTGAGGAAAGACATTCTAGCCTTAGAGGGAGTACAGAGAAGGTTCACCAGATTGATCCCTGGGATGGCAGGACTTTCATATGAAGAAAGACTAGATAGACTGGGCTTGTACTCGCTGGAATTTAGAAGACTGAGGGGGGATCTTATAGAAACATATAAAATTCTTAAGGGGTTGGACAGGCTAGATGCGGGAAGATTGTTCCCGATGTTGGGGAAGTCCAGAACCAGGGGTCACAGCTTAAGGGTAAGGGGGAAGTCTTTTAGGACCGAGATAAGAAACCATTTCTTCACACAGAGAGTGGTGAATCTGTGGCATTCTCTGCCAACGAAGGTAGTTGAGGCCAGTTCATTGGCTATATTTAAGAGGGAGTTGGATGTGGCCCTTGTGGCTAAAGGGATCAGGGGGTATGGAGAGAAGGCAGGTACAGGTTACTGAGCTGGATGATCAGCCATGATCATATTGAATGGCGGTGCAGGCTCGAAGGGCCGAATGGCCTACTCCTGCACCTATTTTCTATGTCTATGTTTCTATGCATGGGAAACACGGTGGCGCAGCGGTAGAGTTGCTGCCTTACAGCACTTGCAGCGCCGGAGACCCTGGTTCGATCCCGACTACGGGTGCTGTCTGTACAGAGTTTGTACGTTCTCCCCGTGACCTGCGTGGGTTTTCTCTGAGATCTTTGGTTTCCTCCCACGCTCCAAAGACGTACATGATTGTAGGTTAATTGGCTTGGTGTAGGTGATTGTAGGTTAATTGGCGGTGGTGAGGCTTCGTGGCGGCGGCGATGCCTCGCGGGTTGACCCGCAGTTGACAGTCGATGGGAGCGTGGAGGACCGAACGTGTGGGGGGGGGAGGGGAAGAACAATGGAGGAGCCCTGTGGGGGGGGGGGGAAGAACAATGGAGGACCCCTGTGTGTGGGGGGGGGGAGGACAATGGAGGACCCCTGTGTGCGGGGGGGGGAGGGGGAGGAGTGCTTTGTAACTTTGTCAGCGCCGTAGGTGGCTGCTATTTGTATACATGGGTATGCAAGCAAAGAATCTCACTGTGCCTCGTCACGTGGGACAACAAAGTATTCCATTCCTATTCCATTCCATCTCTGGAGAGAAGGGACGGGTGTCATTTCGGGACGAGACCCTTCTTCAGGGTTTCGACCTGAAACATCACCCATTCCTTCTCTCCAGACATGCTGCCTTTCCCGCTGAGTTACTCCAGCATTTTGTGCGTATCGCACCTTGAAGAGCTATTTTCACCATTATACTTTAGTAGGGAACACACTGGAATTTAGAAGGATGAGATGGGATCTTATCGAAACATACAAGATTATTAAAGGGTTGGAAACGTTAGAGGCCGGTAAACATGTTCCCAATGTTGGGGGAGTCCAGAACCAGGGGCCACAGTTTAAGAATAAGGGGTAGGCCATTTAGAACGGAGATGAGGAAAAACTTTTTCAGTCAGAGAGTTATAAATCTGTGGAATTCTCTGCCTCAGAAGGCATTGGAGGCCAATTCTCTGAATGCATTCAAGAGAGAGCTAGATAGAGCTCTTAAGGATAGCGGAGTCAGGAGGTATGGGGAGAAGGCAGGAACGGGGTACTGATTGAGAATGATCAGCCATGATCACATTGAATGGTGGTGCTGGCTCGAAGGGCCGAATGGCCTACTCCTGTACCTATTGTCTGTTGTCTATTGTCTAAACTGTGAAATATGCTTGCGATTTTCAAAGTACATTACAATCGAAATGTTTCTACCTAGTGAGTAATACGTTGAAAATTTCCAAACTTCTTCAAATGTTTGAAAATGAATCACCATCACGTCGTGGTCACTGTAAATGGACAGCAGACTGGCTGAAAGCTCCTGAAATAATCAAGGGGGGGAAAAAAACAGTGGGTTAAGTGAACTGAAACCCAGCAGAAATAAATGTAGTGAGAGTAAAACTGTAAGACTGGTCCACGTTCTGCCTCAGAAAGCAACATTTAATAGGAAATATGCAACCAAACGCAGCAGAAATAAATGTAGTGAGAGTAAAATTCTACGTCTAATCCACAATTTGCCTCTGAAGGCAACATTTAACAGGAAATATAAACCAGTATTAAAACTGCACAACATTCCGCGAGATGTTGTAGAAAGCATATTATAAAGGGCTGAAAATTAGACTGCACAACAGTAGACAGGAACAAACAGACTATTGGGCCAACAATGCCTGTGCCAATATGATGCCATGCTGAACTAAAATCCTCTTTCTGGATGAGGTACATAATTGCTTCATTCCCTGCATATACACATGCCTATTAAAAACCCTTTTAAATGCCACTATCCCACCCCCTCTCCCCCATGCCTTCATAACGAGAGGATTGGCCTTCATAACGAGAGGATTTCAGTATAGGAGTAAAGAGGTTCTTCTGCAGTTGTATAGGGCCCTGGTAAGACCACATCTGGAGTGTTGTGTACAGTTTTGGTCTCCTGATTTGAGGAAGGACATCCTTGTAATTGAGGCAGTGCAGCGTAGGTTCACGAGATTGATCCCTGGGATGGCGGGACTGACATATGAAGAAAGGTTGAAAAGACTCGGCTTGTATTCACTGGAGTTTAGAAGGATGAGAGGGGATCTTATTAAATTATATATACATAATAATAAATATAATATATTATATAACATATATATAATATATATAATAATATATAAATAATATATACATACAATTATAAAAGGACTGGACAAGCTAGATGCAGGAAAAATGTTCCCAATGTTGGGGGAGTCCAGAACCAGGGGCCACACAGTCTAAGAATAAAGGAGAGGCCATTTAAAAATGAAGTGAGGAAAAACTTTTTCACCCAGAGAGTTGTGAATTTGTGGAATTCTCTGCCACAGAAGGCATTGGAGGCCAATTCACTGGATGAATTTAAGAGAGAGTTGGATAGAGCTCTGGGGGCTAGCGGAATCAAGGGATACGGGGAGAAGGCAGGCACGGGTTACTGATTGTGGATGATCAGCCATGATCACAATGAATGGCGGTGCTGGCTCGAAGGGCCGAATGGCCTCCTCCTGCACCTATTTTCTATGTTTCTATCCCATCTCCTTTCTCTGGTATTCTGGAGGTCATTTTCCGCCTCCTAGTATCCTTTTACCTTCACCATTGGCAGCACTGCCATCACTCCATGCTATTCACTCTTTGCTCGTCCCCATCCCATTTGGTCCTTCAGATCATCCCACTTCCTTTATTCAGCAAAATAATAGACAATAGACAATAGGTGCAGGAGAAGGCCATTCGGCCCTTCGTCCCTTCGAGCCAGCACCGCCATTCAATGTGATCATGGCTGATCATTCTCAATCAGTACCCCGTTCCTGCCTTCTCCCCATACCCCCTGACTCCACTATCCTTAAGAGCTCTATCTAGCTCTCTCTTGAATGCATTCAGAGAATTGGCCTCCACTGCCTTCTGAGGCAGAGAATTCCACAGATTCACAACTCGCTGACTGAAAACGTTTTTCCTCATCTTAGTTCTAAATGGCCTACCCCTTATTCTTAAACTGTGGCCCCTTGTTCTGGACTCCCCCAACATTGGGAACATGTTTCCTGCCTCTAACGTGTCCAACCACTTAATAATCTTATACGTTTCGATAAGATCTCCTCTCATCCTTCTAAATTCCAGTGTATACAAGCCTAGTCGCTCCAGTCTTTCAACATATGATAGTCCCGCCATTCCGGGAATTAACCTAGTAAACCGACGCTGCACGCCCTCAATAGCAAGAATATCCTTCCTCAAGTTTGGAGACCAAAACTGCGCACAGTACTCCAGGTGCGGTCTCACTAGGGCCCTGTACAACTGCAGGACCTCTTTGCTCCTATACTCAACTCCTCTTGTTATGAAGGCCAACATTCCATTGGCTTTCTTCACTGCCTGCTGTACCTGCATGCTTCCTTTCAGTGACTGATGCACTAGGACACCCAGATCTCGTTGTACGTCCCCTGTTCCTAACTTGACACCATTCAGATAATACTCTGCCTTCCTATTCTTACCACCAAAGTGGATAACCTCACACTTATCCACATTAAACTGCAACTGCCATGCATCCGCCCACTCACACAACCTGTCCAAGTCACCCTGCAACCTCATAGCATCTTCCTCACAGTTCACACTACCACCCAGCTTTGTATCATCTGCAAATTTGCTAATGGTACTTTTAATCAACCAACATCTGCAGTTCCTCCCTACACATTTCCTAAAGCTGATTTTAGTCTTTAGTCTCTCTGAGGATCCTTCAGTGCTTCTACTCTGGGGCTGTAGAAAGCATCTTGTCCGGGAACATCACAATCTGGTTTGGGAACAGCTCTGCCCAGGACAGGATGGCCCTGCAGAGAGTAGTGCGTTCGGCTGAACGCACCATGGGAACTACACCTGCCCCCCTGCAGGACCTATACATCAGGAGGTGTAGATCCAGAGCAAGCAAGATCATGGGGGACCCCTACCACCCCAGCAACGGACTGTTCCAGCTGCTACGGTCAGGCAAACGCCTCCGCTGTCACACTGTGAAAACGGAGAGGATGAGACGGAGTTTCTTCCCACAGGCCATCAGGACTGTTAGCTCTCATATCACCAGGGACTAATTTAATTTACTGTATTAATTTTTTTTTTTCTATTCTGTTTTGTAGTTTTAGCACAATCCGCAGGCATTGCCACTTTAATTTCACTGCACATCTTGTACGTGTATGTGACAAATAATCTTGATTTGACTTGACCCGCTGAGTTACTCCAGCTTTTTGTGTCTGTCTTTGGTTTCAACCAACATCTGCAGTTCCTTCCTACACATTTCCTAATGCTGCTTTTAGCTTTTAGTTTTTTTTAGTTTAGAGATACAGCGCAGAAACGTGCCCTTCGGCCCACCGAGTCCACACCGACCAGCGATCCCCGCACATCAACACTACCCAACACACACTCGGGGCAATTTATATTTGTACCAAGCCAATTTACCTGCATACCTGCACGTCTTTGGAGCGTGGGGGGAAACCGAAGATCTCGGAGAAAACCCACGCAGGTCACGGGGAGAACGTGCAAACTCCGTACAGACGGCGCCCGTAGACAGGATCTCTGGCGCTGCATTCGCTGTAAGGCAGCAACTCTACTGCTGCGACACCGTGACTGCCCTAAGCCACATTGCCACTTAGCCAAGTGTTTTGTAGGCTATTGTAAGGGACAGCTAATTTTGAACAAGATGACTAAGTGCCTTAGGTTGGTTTATTAATTGTACAACTTCAAGCAGAGCAACAGTGAAAAGAGACTAAGGTCAGTGGGTAGTTAATCAGAAAAACATAAAGAGCAATTGGAAAGCCTGGAGATTTTGAGAATCTTCGGCGATCAAAAAGATTAAAGGAACAATCTTATAAAAACATAGAAGCATGGAAAATAGGTGCAAGAGTAGGCCATTCGGCCCTTCAAGCCAGTACCGCCATTCAATATGATCATGGCTGATCATCCAGAATCAGTACCCCCGTTCCTGCTTTCTCCCCATATCCCTTGATTCCATTAGCCCTAAGAGCTACTGTATATCTAACACTCTCTTGCGTACCACTTCCTTCCACCCCCTCAGTTACTCCTGATCCATCCAAGGTCTACCTCCCTGCAGAACTAGGCTAAGATTTGTTTCGGGGAGAACTTCATTGTCAACATCCCAGGGAAGGATGCTTTAGAAAATGAATGCGAATCAGGACAGAAGAGACCGTTCCCTCCATAACTCCCTGGTCCACTCGTCCCTTCCCACCCAAACCACCCCATCCCCGGGCACTTTCCCCGGCAACCGCAGGAGATGCAACACCTGTCCCTTTACCTCCACCCTCTACTCCATCCAAGGACCCCAACAGTCTTTCCAGGTGAGGCAGAGGTTCACTTGCACCTCCTCCAACCTCATCTATTGTATCCGCCGTTCCAGATGTCAACTTCTCCACATCGCCGAGACCAAGCGCAGGCTCGGCGGTCGTTTCGCTGAACGAGTTAAGTCCGCCTTAACCTACCTGATCTCCCGGTGGCTCAGCACTTCAACTCCCCCTCCCACTCCCAATCTGACCTTTCTGTCCTGGGCCTCCTCCATTGTCAGAGTGAGGCCCAGCGCAAATTGGAGGAACAGCACCTCATATTTCGCTTGGGCAGTTTACATCCCAGCGGTATGAACATTGACTTCTCCCATTTCAGGCAGTCCCTGCTTCTCCTCTCCATCCCCTCCCCCTTCCCAGTTCCCCCACTGGTCTTCCCGTCTCCGACTACATCCTATCTTTGTCCTGTCCCCTCCCCTGACCCAAAGAGGTCACCCATTCCTTCTCTTCGGGGATGCTGCCTGACCTGCTGAGTCACTCCAGGTTTTTGAGCCTACCTTCGATTTAAACCAGCGTCTGCAGTTTTTTTAATCTTCCCTGAGAATCAGGATCACATTGTTTCAAGAATGTTTCAAGAATGCAATGCCTTGGCTAACAGCACTTCCGGTTGTGTTTAAACCAGGTGCTCCAGGATATTGGTTGGAGATCTGAGATAACATGATTCCCACTCCTTATCTTTCTTTTGCTACATATGTTGTGCGTTGTGACTTACGCTGAGGAGTGTTAAGACCTCCCCACAGTCATCCTCTAGAATTCGCAACTTTCCTCTCAGCATGTCCTGCAGAAAAACATCAGGAAGTCCTGTTCTCTGTCTCTTCATTGTCAGTTTCATTGAGATACCTGTCAAGAAAACAAAATGATTTTTATTCCCCACGAGGACACTGCATTGCATTTTAAAAGGTACAACTAGATTTTTAATCAATATAGATAGTTACTGTCATTTTAAACTCGCGATTGTTGAGAGGGGATCTTACAGAAACATATTAAATTATTAAGGGATTGGGCATGCTAGATGCAGGAAACGTGTTCCCGATGTTGGGGGGGGGGAGTCCAGAACCAGGGGCCACAGTTTGAGAATAATGGGTCGGCCATTTAGAACTGAGATGAGGACAAAACATTTTCGCACAGAGAGTTGTGAATTTGTGGAATTCGCTGCCTCAGAAGGCGGTGGAGGCCGATTCACTGGATGCATTCAAAAGGGAGTTGGATTTGGATAGAGCTCTTAGGGCTAGCGGAATCAAGGGATATGGGGAGAAGGCAGGAACGGGGTACAGATTGCGGATGATCAGCCATGATTACATTGAATGGCGGTGCTGGCTCGAAGGGCCCGAATGGCCTCCTCCTGCACCTATTGTCTATGTATCTATTTATCCAAGGACATTGAATCTCTACACGGTGCCTCCTGCTTGACATGATGGACACAATAACATTACTCTGATATTCTTGTTCCTTTGCAACATTCAGGGTTGCTGGAAAAGTAGTGCCAAAGAATTTTTTAGTTTAGAGCTACAGCGCGGAAACAGGCCCTGCGGCCCATCGGGTCCGCGCCGACCAGCGATCCCCGCACATTAACACTATCCTACACGCACTAGGGACAATTTTTGCATTTACCAAGCCAATTAACCTACAAATCTGTACGTCTTTGGAGTGTTGGAGGAAACCGAAGATCTCAGAGAAAACCCACGCAGGTCACGAGGAGAACATACAAACTCCGTAAAGACAAGCACCAGCAGTCGGGATGGAACCCGGGTCTCCGGCGCTGCATTCACTGCAAGGCAGCAACTCTACCGCCGTGACCTTGAATTTTTGTTTGAAATACATTGATCCCCCTTTATACACATCTGACTTTTACTGAAGAAGGGTCTCGACCCGAAACGTCACCCATTCCTTCTCTCCTGAGATGCTGCCTGACCTGCTGAGTTACTCCAGCATTTTGTGAAATAAATACCTCTGACTTTTACATATTCACCTTGCAAGAAAATGTTGGGAAAAATAAACTCACTGAAGGTTTAACATAGAACATAGAACAGTGCTGCACAAGAACAAGTCACGTCATGGTTTTGAGCAAGTGTCACGTCACGAATCATCGCCACATGACTTCCCACATGCAGAAGTTGCCACTTGAGTTGCAAATCAAATTCAATATAAAATCCTTAAAGATCGGACAGGCTAGATGCAGGTCAAAATGTTCCCGATGTCGGGGGAGTCCAGAACCAGGGGTCATAGTTTAAGAATAAGGGGTAGGCCATTTAAGACTGAGACGAGGAAAAACCTCTTCACCCAAAGAGTTGTGAATCTGTGGAATTCTCTGCCGCAGAAGGCAGCGGAGGCCAATTCACTGGATGTTTTCAAGAGAGAGTTAGATTTAGCTCTTAGGGCTAAAGGAATCAAGGGATATGGGGAAAAAGCAGGAACGGGGCACTGATTTTAGATGATCAGCCATGCTCATATTGAATAGCGGTGCTGGCTCGAGGGCCGAATGGCCTACTAGTGCACCTATTTTTCTATTTTCTTTCTATACTCAACCATAATGGCATAAAATGGTGGCAAGGTGGCGCAGCGGTAGAGTTGCTGCCTTACAGCGAATGCAGCGCCGGAGACTCAGGTTCGCTCCTGACTACGGGCGCCGTCTGTACGGAGTTTGTATGTTCTCCCCGTGACCTGCGTGGGTTTTCTCCGAGATCTTCGATTTCCTCCCACACTCCAAAGATGTACAGGTATGTAGGTTAATTGACTGGGTAAATGTAAAAATTGTCCCTAGTGTGTGTAGGATAGTGTTAATGTGCGGGGATCGCTGGGCGGCGCGGATTCGGTGGGCCGAAGGGCCTGTTTCTGCGCTGTATCTCTAAATCTAAAAAAAAAATCTAAAATCCAAATCCAAAACATTTTGGGAGAACAGAAGCTTGGTGAGGGGCAGACACTTATACCAGATTGCTATAATCATGGAATGAATGCTACATAATGGTAGACACCAAATGCTGAAGTAACTCAGCGGGTCAGGCAGCATCTCAAGGGAGAAGAAATGGGTGACGTTTCGGGTCGAGACTCTTCTTCAGACTGACCAATAGTACACCTCAATTCTTCAAAACTACACTATGTTAATGCACACAGCCTTCCTCATGACCAATTCAATTTAATTATTTCATGCCTTATAATAAACCCTTTACAGAAAAATAATCTGGCAAAATACTCCACAGGGTTCAAGTCAATGTCTTTCATACAAATCTTTTCCCCTTCACTGCCTGATCCACTTAGCACATGCAGTATGTCCTGATTTGTTCTTTAATTTCTCGCAAAAGAAGTTGCAGATTTTCATTTATTGAACAATTGATTCAAGGTACTCAAGCAACTTTAACGTGCTGGGTTAAATCTCCAGCAAGTCTGGGTCTTTCTCCAATTATAACTAATCACTAGACCAAGTGGACCAGTTGGGTCCAAACCTCTCCTGCACCCCCCCCCCCTTCCCTCCCTCCCACTCCATCCCCCTCAATCCCCCCTAATCCTCCCCCTCCCTCAACCCCCTCCCCTCCCCCACAATCCTCCTTATCCTCCCCCTCCCCCCTCCCTCCACCCCCTCCCCCTCAATCCCCCTTATCCTCCCCCTCCCTCCACCCCCACTCCCTCCACCCCCTCCCCTCCCCCACAATCCCCCTCCCCTCCCCCTCCCCCCTCCCTCCACCCCCCCTCCCCTCCCCCTCCATCCCCCTCCACCCCCCCTTATCCTCCCCCTCCCCCCTCCCTCCACCCCCCCTCCCCTCCCCCTCCATCCCCCTCAATCCCCCCTTATCCTCCCCCTCCCTCCACCCCCCCTCCCCTCCTCCTCAATCCCCCTTATCCACTCCCCTCCACCCCCTCCCCTCCCCTCCCCCTCAACCCGCCTTATCCACCCCTCCTTCTCCCTCCACCTCCCCTCCCTCTCCCCCACTCCATCCCCCTCATCCCCCTCCCTCCACCCCCCTCCCCTCCCCCTCCACCCCCCTTATCCTCCCCCTCCCCCACCCCCTCCCCACCCCTCCACCCCCCTTATCCTCCTTCCTCCCCCCCCCCTCCCTAGGAGATAGATTTAAACTTTAAAATGTGAATAACTTAAAAAATATAACACCGATTTCAGTGAAACTTCTTCCGTTAGCACCAAAGGGACGACGGTGAGTAAGGTGGGCCTGAAATTGTCACGCTATCGTGTGCCGTTTTAGCTGTAGCTCAGGAACAAACAAACGAGAGTTTTGTATATAGATGATGCCTGCTGCCACTGCATTCGTTATCAGCCGTGCCACTCTGCTTAAAAGCTAGTTCGAACTCTGCATTGCTCCCGAGTCCAATAATCTGAACAATGCTTTGAGATTTGCTGACCACGGTGAGAGGATATACTTCCTTTCTGCAAACACTCGGCACATCGGCATTCAGTTCCTTATCTTAATGCACAAGGATAATCCACTTAACCTGCTTGAGGAGTTATGAACTCCCTTTGCTCAACAAAAACTTCCTGTTTATTAAGTGCGCCTAAATTCCGTCAACACTTTGGTCAGCATATTTAACATTAACCCTTTCTTTCACCTGCTCCAACAGGCTCAAGCCTCAACAGCTCAAAGGACCTGGAGTGCGAAAGAAAATAGACAATAGGTGCAGGAGGAGGCCATTCGGCCCTTCGAGCCAGCACCGCCATTCAATGTGATCATGGCTGATCATTCTCAATCAGTATCCCGTTCCTGCCTTCTCCCCATAACCCCTGACTCCGCTATCCTTAAGAGCTCTATCTAGCTCTCTCTTGAATGCATTCAGGGAATTGGCCTCCACTGCCTTCTGAGGCAGAGAATTCCACAGATTTACAACTCTCTGACTGAAAAAGTTTTTCCTCATCTCAGTTCTAAATGGCCTACCCCTTATTCTTAAACTGTGGCCCCTTGTTCTGGACTCCCCCAACATTGGGAACATGTTTCCTGCCTCTAACGTGTCCAACCCCTTAATAATCTTATACGTTTCGATAAGATCTCCTCTCATCCTTCTAAATTCCAGTGTATACAAGCCTAGTTGCTCCAGTCTTTCAACATATGACAGTCCCGCCATTCCGGGAATTAACCTAGTAAACCTACGCTGCACGTCCTGCGAAGGACAAAAGATAGATGGATGGAAGGAGGGAGGGAGGAACAGCAATGGGGAAAACCCACAAAAAAGGATCCAGTGCAGTTTAGTTTAAGGTCACGTGTGCTGTTTGTTGCGCGCTATCCAGTTTAAGGTCACGTGTGCTGTTTGTTGCGTGCTACCCAGTCAGTAGAAAGACAATACATGATTGCAATCAATCCATTTACAGTTTATAGATACATGATAAGGGAATAACATTACTGCAGGGGCAAGGTAAAGCCAGCAAAGTCCGATCAAGGATAGTCCGAGGGTCATTAAAGAGGCAGATAGTAGTTGGGCACTGCTCTCTGGTCGTGGTAGGATGATTCAGTGGCCTGATAACAGCTGGGAAGAAACTGTCCCTGAATTTGGAGGTGTGCGTTGTCACACTTCTATACATTTTGCCCGATGGGAGAGGAGAGACGAGGGAGTGGCCGGGGTGCGACTCGTCCTTCATTACGCTGCTGGCCCTCCAACTGCGGCCTGCAGATTTCAACATCGAGGAGCTCGCAGTCTCGGAGAGAGACCGATGTTGGGAAGCTCCAAGGTTCGACCTGGGGTCCGATCGCCCGGAGCGGGGGAGCTGAGATTCCCCCACCCGATGCGGAAGTTTGATCGCCCCGACGTGGAGGGGCTGACCGCTGGTTAAGGGAGCCAAGATCGTCCTGTCAACAGAAGGCTCGAGGCCCCCGACCGCGGGAGGACAAAGAAGGGAAGAGATTGAACGTTTTTTTCGCCTTCCATCACAGTGAGGAATGTGGAGGAGTCACTGTGGTGGATGTTCATGTTAAAATGTATTTTGTGTGTCCTGTTGCTTATTATTGGGATGACCAGGCAAATGAAATTCCTCGTATGTTGCAAAACATACTTGGCCAATAAAGTATGATTATGAAATGATTATGATTATGAAATTATTATCATCTTGCCTACCCAAAAGCCACTTAAACACCTCTATCTTATCTGCCTCCACCATCAACCCTGGCTGTGCGTTCCAGGCAAACCTTTCCCACACAACCCATTTAAATTCTCCCCCTCTCACCTTAAAGCTATGCCCTCTAGTCTTTGACAATTCCATAATCATCATAGAATCGTAGAATCATAGAAAATTGGTGCTGGAGGAGGCCATTTGGCCCTTCGAGCCAGCACCGCCATTCATTGTGATCATGGCTGATCATCCACAATCAGTAACCCCTGCCTGCCTTCTCCCCATATCCCTTGATTCCACTAGCCCCTAAAGCTCTATCTAACTCCCTTTTAAATTCATCCAGTGAATTTGCCTCCACTGCCTTCTGCGGCAGAGAATTCCACAAATTCACAACGCTCTGGGTGAAAAAGTTTCTTCGCACCTCAGTTTTAAATGGCCTCCTCTTTATTCTTAGACTGTGTCCCCTGGTTCTGGACTCCCCCAACATTGGGAACATTTTTCCTGTGTCTAGCTTGTCCAGTCCTTTTATGATTCCATACGTCTCTATAAGATCCCCTCTCATCCTTCTAAACTCCAGTGAATACAAGTCCAGTCCTTCCAATCTTTCCTCATATGACAGTCCCGCCATCCCAGGGATTAACCTCGTGAACCTACACAGCACTGCCTCAATAGCAAGGACATCCTTCCTCAAATTAGGAGACCAAAAATGCACACAATACTCCTGGAAAGGTTTAGATTGGCGATTCTATATGGAAGCCTCTCATATTTTAATATACTTTTTAATCAGGTCTCCTCTCAATCTTTGATGTTCCAAAGAAAATAATCCACGTTTGTCTCCTTGTAGCTAATACCCTCTAATGCCCTGGGAATCCTCTTCTCCAACCTCTCCAAAGCCTCCACATCCTCCCTGTAATAGAGTGACAAGAACTGCATGCAATGCTCCAAATGCAGCCCGAGTAAAGTCGTATAAAGCTGCATCACGACCTCCCAACTCATACCCGATGGCCTCCCCCATGAAGGGAAGAATAGCACACGCCTTCTTCATCTCCTTGTGTTGCCAATTGCAGGGGGCTGTGGATTTGGACTCCAGGATTCCTCTGTGCATCATACTGTTCAGGGTCTTGCCATTAACTGTATCGTTTCCCCTTACATTCAATCTCCCAAAGTGCAACACCTCGCAACATGGCAGTGCAGCGGTCGAGTTGCTGCCTTACAGCACCAGAGACCCAGGTTCGCTCCTGACTACGGGCGCTGTCTGTGCGGAGTTTGCACGTTCTCCCCGTGACCTGCGTGATTTTTAGATTTAGATTTATTTAGAGATACAGCGCGGAAACAGGCCCTTCGGCCCACCGAGTCTGTGCCGCCCAGCGATCCCCGCACATTAACACTATCCTACACGCACTAGGGACAATTTTTATATTTACCCAGTCAATTAACCCACAAACCTGTACGTCTTTGGAGTGTGGGAGGAAACCGAAGATCTCGGAGAAAACCCACGCAGGTCACGGGGAGAACGTACAAACTCCGTACAGACAGTGCCCGTAGTCAGGATCGAACCTGTCTCCGGCGCTGCATTCGCTGTAAGGCAGCAACTCTACCGCTGCGCCACCGTGCCACTTCGTTTTCTTCGAGATATTTGGTTTCCCCCCACATTCCAAAGACGAACATGTTTGTAGGTTAATTGGCTTTGTATATAAATATAAAATTGTCCCCAGTGTGTGTAGGATAGTGTTAATGTGCGGGGATCGCTGGTCGGCGTAGAGTCGGTGGGCTGAAGCGCCTGTTTCCACACTGTATCTCTAAACTAAACTAAACCTCGTACTTGCTTGGATTAAAGTGCCATTTCTCTGCGCCTTTCTGATCGATATCCCATTGTGTACTTTAACAGCTGCCCTCAGGGGCTGCAATTCTCCCAATTTTGATAAGTAGCTCCATCCTTCTCTGGGATTCAGTCTGGTGAACCTTTGCTTTATTTTCTTTATAGTAAGAACAACCTTTCTCATATAGCCTTTACATGATGTTGGCGAATCTGTGGAATTCTTTGCCACAGAAGGCTGCGGAGGACAGTTGTGTAGGAAAATAACTGCGGATGCTGGTACAAATCGAAGGTATCACAAAATGCTGGAGTACCTCAGCGGGACAGGCAGCATCTCTGGAGAGAAGGAATGGGTGACGTTTCGGGTCGAGACCCTTCCCATGTCAGCGGATATCTTATCGAAACGTATAAGATTATTAAGGGGTTGGACACGTTAAAGGCAGGAAACATGTTCCCAATGTTGGGGGAGTCCAGAACCAGGGGCCACAGTTTAAGAATAAGGGGTAGGCCATTTAGAACGGTAATGAGGAAAAACGTTTTCAGTCAGAGAGTTGTGAATCTGTGGAATTCTCTGCCTCAGAAGGCAGTGGAGGCCAATTCTCTGAATGCATTCAAGAGAGAGCTAGATAGAGCTCTTAAGGATAGCGGAGTCAGGGGGTATGGGGAGAAGGCAGGAACGGGGTACTGATTGAGAATGATCAGCCATGATCACATTGAATGGCGGTGCTGGCTTGAATGGCCTACTCCTGCACCTATTGTCTATTGTCTATAAGGCAGAGATAGATAGATTCTTGATTAATACAGGTGCCAGAGGTGATGGGGAGAAGGCAGGAGAATGGGGTTTGGAGGGAGAGATGGATCAGCCATGATTGAATGGCAGAGTAGACTTGATGGGCCAAATGGCCTACACCTACTACACCTACACCTATTCCCAATGAGGGTACTTTTTTAATCTGGGGCCAAGTCAGACCTGTAAACAGATATCAAAAACATTCACTTTGATCCTTGATCTGCTCTATTACGTAAGCTGGAGTGGTATTGATCCAACCAATATGTTGCATTGGGATGATTTGATCAAGAATTTCCTCTTCCAGCTCCCTCTTCAGTTAGTCCTGCTCATAGATGTGCATATATATAAATCCACAAAGACAGCTTTGCATTTAGCTACGACACCCTCACAGTTTAACAAGAACAGTATTCCAAAGAAAAACAGGAGGTTATTAGCAGAAGACAATCAAACAACAAAAATCACTGCAAAGTCTGAAAATACAAACAGATTTAAAATCTAAATCTTGAAAATAAATACCGCTTCCACCAACAGGAGGAAAAACAGATTGCTGTTTTGGGAGCAATTTCTTTCTCATTACATCTTTAAAGGATTTACACCAGAAAACATTCATTGATCTATCTGGATAAGCTCTCAGAAATCAATAAGCTATTGATCTGCTATACTTAGCCTCGGCTAGCAGCATACCATTTATAAATAAGGATTGATAAATACCAGTATCTCACATTCACAGATCAATGAAGAAAATACATACATCAGTGACAATCAGACTTGCTTAATAAACTGACCCTGTGATAAATCAATAAAATAGAGCAGAGAGTCTGGGGGAAATTTCCATTTTTCTTTTATAACTAGACCAAGTGGACCCGTTGGGCCCAAACCTCTCCTGCATTGGTGCAGCACCCTCTCCTCCCCCTCCCCTCTCTCCTCAACCCCCCCTCCCCTCTCCCTTCTCCCCCACTCCCCCCCCCCCCTCCCCTCCCCCTCCTTTTAAATTTTAAAATGTGAACAACAAAAAATATAACACCTATTTCAATAAAACTACTTGCATTATCACTAAAGTGACAATGGTGAGTAAGGTGGGCCTAAAACTGTTGCGCTATCGTGGACCGTTTTGGCTGAAGTTCAGTCACAAACAAGATAACAAACGAGAGTTTTAGTATATAGATACTCTCGACCCGAAATGTCACCCATTCTTTCTCTCCTGAGATGCTGCCTGACCTGCTGAGTTACTCCAGCATTTTGTGAATAAATACCTTCGATTTGTACCAGCATCTGCAGTTATTTTCTTATAGTATATAGATAGATGGCTATTAAATACACACAATGATTATTGACTTTCCATATTTAATTTTTGCATTTTGACAGGTGATTTGCCAAATTTGTCATTGCATTTAATCATAGCCTCACAGGGCCAGAGAGCCAGGTTTGATCCTGATCCTAGGTGCTGTCTGTGTGGAGTTTGCACAATCTCCCTGTGACTGTGTGGGTTTCCACCCACGTTCCAAAGGCATGTGGGTTTGTTGGTAAATTGCCCTTGTTAAACTGACCCTAATGTGTAGGAATGATGAGACTGTGGGATAACATAGCACGGAGGCAGAGAGGAAAGCTCTTCAGCGGGTAGTCCATAGAGCTCAGAGGACCATCGGAACACAGCTACCAGCCTTGGAGGGCATCTACAACACACGATGCCTCAGAAAAGCCACCAGCATTCACAAAGACTCTTCACACCCCTGCAACAGTCTGTTCGAACTCCTTCCATCGGGCAGACGATACAAGGCCTTCTACGCCCGCACCTCCAGACTCAGGAACAGCTTCATCCCCAGGGCCATAGCTGCTATGAACCGGTCCTGCTGAGCCGGATGGTCACATCGCACAGTGAACCGGCACAGATCTACTTGCCTTTATTCTGTTTTAAAACTGTTACAATTTGTTTCATTGGGTTGTTTAAATTAATACTGACTAGCTAATTAATTTATTGAATCGTATGGGAGGCGCATTCCCAATCTCGTTGTACCCCTGTACAATGACAATAAAGATATATTGTATTGTATTGTATTGTAAGTGTGAACGGGTGATCAATGGGCCTCTCCCGACCCTGAGACTGAAGAAGGGTCTCGACCCCAAACGTCACCCATTCCTTCTCCCCAGAGAGGCTGCCTGTCCTGCTGAGTTACTCCAGCATTTTGTGTCTATCTTTATCAATGGTCGGAGTAGACTCAGCGGACCAAACAGCTTGTTTCCATGCTGCACGTCTTAAAACTAAACAAAAGCTTAATTCTGAAAATTCAAAATGATAAAACTGAAAATATGTGCCTGAAAACATTGATTTGTATCTATCAAAATGATTACAAATAAGTTCAGTCATATGCTGAAAGGTGACCACAGTTCCAAGTCGAATTGCAAGAATTAATCAAGCATCTTCTTAAAATTTACCTTCTTATCATCATCCTAAACTTTTCTGTACAAAAACCTATTATGCTTCTGACAATATTACATCACTGCTCTTTGTTTTTTGCATGTTGCACCTTTTTAGAAGATACTCCATTTGAATTTGAAGGATAGCCAATAGGATGATATTCTTCTAATGGGCTACTGACTTATTGATGCACAGCATTAAGCTATTGGAACATAGAGCAGTACAACACAAAAACAGGCACTTCGGTCCCACAATATCAATAGACAATAGACAATAGGTGCAGGAGGAGGCCATTCGGCCCTTTGAGCCAGCACCGCCATTCAATGTGATCATGGCTGATCATTCTCAATTAGTACCCCGTTCCTGCCTTCTCCCCATACCCCCTGACTCCGCTATCCTTAAGAGCTCTGTCCAGCTCTCTCTTGAATGCATTCAGAGAATTGGCCTCCACTGCCTTCTGAGGCAGAGAATTCCACAGATTTACAACTCTCTGACTGAAAATGTTTTTCCTCATCTCAGTTCTAAATGGCCTACCCCTTATTCTTAAACTGTGGCCCCTTGTTCTGGACTCCCCCAACATTGGGAACATGTTTCCTGCCTCTAACGTGTCCAACCCCTTAATAATCTTATACGTTTCGATAAGATCCCCTCTCATCCTTCTAAATTCCAGTGTATACAAGCCTAGTCACTCCAGTCTTTCAACATTTGACAGTCCCGCCATTCTGGGAATTAACCTAGTAAACCTACGCTGCACGCCCTCAATAGCAAGAATATCCTTCCTCAAATTTGACCAAAACTGCACACACTACTCCAGGTGCGGTCTCCCTAGGGCCCTGTACAACTGCAGAAGGACCTCTTTGCTCCTATACTCAACTCCTCTTGTTATGAAGGCCAACATTCCATTGGCTTTCTTCACTGCCTGCTGTACCTGCATGCTTCCTTTCAGAATGAGACAAATTCATTTCAAATAAATAGGAGAGAAACAAAACACAAACCAAAGCAATGTTGAAAATGCACACCTGTGTCAAACAGCTCTTCAAAATAGGTTATTTTTATCAAATCGAAGGTAGACACAAAATGCCGGAGTAACTCAGCGGGACAGGCAGCATCTCTTGAGAGAAGGAATGGATAATGTGTTGAAAATTGGAGTACAAAACTCAGAGAAAAACACAGCTGCTATTTCCCCCAAAAATCATATTTGTCTCCAAAAGGTACCTTTTGTACTCCAATTTTCAACACATTATCTGGTGTCACTGAGTCAAACAGCATGGACACAGGCCCTTCACTCAACCAGTCCATACCGACCAAGGTGCCCCATCTACGATAGTCCCGTCTGTCTTCAATTAAGTGCTGTTATCGTACCTGCCTCTCCTATTTCTTCTGGCAGCTCGTTTCACTTGCCCACCATCTTATGAGTGAAAAAGTTGCCCCTCGAGTTCTTATCAAATCTTTCTCTTCTCACCTCAGACCTAACTACTCCGGTTCTTGATTCCCCTACCCTGGGTAAAAGACTCTGTGATTTACTCCCATCTATTCTCTGCATCATTTTAAACACCTCTATAATATTCCTGTTCCCGCCAACAAAATCATGTTGGCTATCCCTAATCAGTCTTGGCCTATCCATATATGTTATCACTCAGAATCATCTCTCATTTAGTCAGAGGGTGGTGAATCTGTGGAATTCTTTGCCACAGAAGGCTGTGGAGGCCAAGTCAATGGATGTTTTGAAGGCAGAGATAGGTTCTTGATCAGTACGGGTGTCAGGGGTTATGTGGAGAAGGCAGGAGAATGGGGTCCTCCTGGGGTAAGGCTTCATAGGAACATAGAAAATAAGTGCAGCAGTAGGCCACTTGGCCCTTCGAGCCAGCACCGCCATTCAATATGATCATGGCTGATCGTCCAAAATCAGTACCCCATTCTGTGGCAGAGAATTCCACAGATTCACAACACTCAGGGTGAAAAAGTCTATTCTCATCTCAGTCCTAAATGGCCTACCCCTTATTCTTAAACTGTGACTCCTGGTTCTGGACTCTCCCAGCATCGGGAACCTTTTCACCTGCATCTACCCTGTCCAATCCTCTAACAATTTTATATGTTTCTATAAGACCCCCTCTCATCCTTCCAAATTCCAGCGAATACAAGCCCAGTCGACCCATTCTTTCATCAGACGTCAGTCCCGCCATCCCAGGAATTGTAGTTGCTTCCTTACTCACACTGCCTTGCCCCTCACTTTAATGGAAACATGCATGCTTTGAACTCTCACCATCACACTTTTAAAGCATTGCACTTTCCAGATGTCCCTTTGCCCACAAACAACCTACTCCCATCAACCTTTGCAAGTTCCTGTCTAATATCATCAATGTTGGCCTTGCCCCAATTTTAACTTGTCTAATTTGATTAGCCATCTCCATATCCATAACTATTTCAAAGTTAATAGAACCCACAGACACTTCAGTCATTTGCTCTTCCCAGTTTCCGTAGTCTAGGTCGAGCTTTGCCCTCTCCTTGGTAGAATCTTCCACATATTGGCTAAGGAAGCTTTACTGAACACATTTGACAAGTTCCACCTAGTCTTGTTAATTCAAGGACGGCTGACTTCAATAGCACAGGGTTGATCTGGCCAGGATAAGGTGGAATTCAACATTTGCATCTAAGAACCATGATCTTTAGTTTAAAAAAAAGGCATGACTCATGTCAATAGACAATAGGTGCAGGAGTAGGCCATTCGGCCCTTCGAGCCAGCACCGCCATTCACCGTGATCATGGCTGATCAAATGAGCGGCACGGTGGCGCAGCGGTAGAGTTGCTGCCTTACAGCGAATGCAGCGCTGGAGACTCAGGTTCGATCCTGACTATGGGTACTGTCTGTACGGAGTTTGTACGTTCTCCCTGTGACCGCGTGGGGTTTCTCCGAAATCTTCGGTTTCCTCCCACACTCCAAAGACGTACAGGTTTGTAGGTTAATTGGCTTGGTATAAGTGTGAATTGTCCCTAGTGTGCGTAGGATAGTGTTAATGTGCGGGGATCGCTGGTCGGTGCCGACTCGGTGAGCCGAAGGGCCTGTTTCCGCCCTGTATCTCTAAACTAAACAATAGACAATAGGTGCAGGAGGCCATTCGGCCCTTCGAGCCAGCACCGCCATTCAATGTGATCACGGCTGATCATTCTCGATCAGTACCCCGTTCCTGCCTTCTCCCTATACCCCCTGACTCCGCTATCCTTAAGAGCTCTATCCAGCTCTCTCTTGAATGCTGGATTAAGCCCTTAGTACTATGGCAGTCCCAGTCTCTATTAGGAAAACTAAAATCCCCAACGATGATAGCCCTAATAGTATTGCAGCTGCCTGCAATCTCCCTGCATATTTATTCTTCGATAAGCACTGTAAGGCGACAACGCTACCGCTGCACCACTGTGCTGCCCTAATCTCTGGTGTTTCCAGGTACCAACTGGGCTGTCAATATATTACAGCATGTGATGTTTTATCTACAAGTGTGTGATCATTACTAGCTCGAACGTCAATTCCTGCCTACTTTGTTTCGGACAAATAATGTGCACACTCACATCTGAATTGAGCTTAAAACCCCTGTCCCACTTAGGCGATGTTTTAGGTGACTACAGGCGACTAGGCTGTCGCCACACAGTTGCCGGGGTGTCGCCTGTACGGTCGTGAGTCGTCTCCAAAGAGTCGTAGCGTCTTTCTGGTCGCCGCTGGATTTTGAGATGTTGACAAATTTTCGGCGACAGTGGGTTTGACGCCAATGAGCGTAGCTTGATTTCTCCTGACGGGGGCGCTGTCGTAGGTTGTCGCCAGGTGACGTAGGTTGTCGCCGGTGCTGACTTCGGTGAATTCCATTGGCGACTTCCTACGTCAACCTACGTCAACTGGCGACAGGGACCAGCGTCAAAACCGGAGGCCAAAATGACGTGAATTGTCTTCAGTTGGCGCCGACAGGGTCGTAGCTTGTCGCGGGTGGACGTAGGTTGGCTTCGGTTGTCGTAGGTTGTCGTAGGTGCAGTCGTAGGTTGTCGTAGGTGCGGTCGTAGGTGGACGTCCTACTCGCGACGATTGGGTCGCCGGTTGTCGGTAGCTTGCCGTAGCTTGACGTCGACTAGGTGGTAGGTTGTTGTAGCTTGTCGTAGACATTGTCGTAGGGGGGGGAAGTCCAGTCGCCGGATTTTCGGCGACCTGCTACGACTATGACAGTCGCCTAAAAAACAAAATCGCCTAAGTTGGACAGGCCCTATCTATACACCTTCCACACCCATGAGAGAACTACCTTCTCTGATTAATTGTTCACCTGGGGTCAGTTACCTGCAGCTGACAGGACCGCAAGTTGTTGTACCCTGTGCTTGTGACAAAACTATGAATATTGCCAAATATTCTTCTAATTCCCATCAGCTATTTGGCTGCCCATAGTACACTTCCAACAAAGAGGGTAAAAGATTGTCTTCTTCTATCTCTCAGCTCCACTCACACAGCCCCACTGGACAAACCACCAGTAATGTCCTCCTATTCACATACAAAGCCCTAAACAGGCTTGCCCCCCCCCCCCCCCCCATATCAAAAATCTTCTAACCCACCACTCTATCTCCAGGTCCCTCAGGTCGGCCGACTTGGGGCTACTGACTATCCCGCGGTCTAGGCTTAAGCTCAGAGGTGACCGCGCTTTTGCGGTTGCAGCTCCTAGACTGTGGAACAGCATCCCTCTCCCCATCAGAACTGCCCCCTCCATCGACTCCTTTAAGTCCAGGCTCAAAACCTATTTCTACTCCATAGCCTTTGAGGCCCTCTGAGGGGACGCTGTGAACTGTTTATGTATGTGTTGTTATGTTTGTGTGCCATTGTATGTTCGTTCTTAGTACCTGAACTGATGTACAGCACTTTGGTCAACGTGGGTTGTTTTTAAATGTGCTGTACAAATAAAATTGACTTGACTTGACTGATGTCATCTCGACGACTGCCCTGACGTTTCTCTGAATCAGCAAAGCAACTCCCCTTCCTCTTTGACCCTCACTTCTATCTCACCTGCAGCACCTGTACCCTGGAACCTTAAGCTGCCAGCCCTGCCTCTCCCTTAGCCAGGACTGGCATTTTTTTTCCCACCAAATAGTCATGGGTTTAGTTTAGTTTAGTTTCGAGACACAGCGTGGAAACAGGCCCTTCGGTCCACCGGGTCCGCGCCGACCAGCGATCCCCGCACACTAACTCTGCCCAACACACACCAGGGACAATTTACATTCATACCAAGCCAATTAACCTACACGTCTTTGGAGTGTGGGAGGAAACCGAAGATCTCAGAGAAAACCCACGGAGGTCACGTATAAACTCCGTACAGACTGCCAGGATCGAACCCGGGTCTCTGGCATTAAAAACGCGCTGTGAGGCAACAACTCACATGTGAGTTGCCATGTGAGTTGAGAATACTAAAGATCATTCGCATCAAGGAAATACACAAAATAGTTACATTCTGAACAACTACCTCAAAGTTTTTTCAAAGCAAAAATACTTCCTCCAACAAAACACATTGTGGTGGAGTAATTCAGAACATTGAATTAATTGCAGTGGAACCCTTCAACAAGTGTGTAGGGGAAAAAACTGCAGATGCTGGTTAAAATCGAAGGTAGACACACAATGCTGGAGTAACTCAGCGGGCCAGGCAGCATCTCGGGGGAGAGAAGGAATTGGGTGACGTTTCGGGTCGAGACCGCGGGAGAAGACGGCAGGGGAAAAGAAAAGACATTCTGGCCTTCCATCACAGTGAGGAGGTGACTGGAGGAGACTCACTGTGATGGATGTTTCTTTTTTTTTGTTTTGTGTTGGTTTGTGATTGTGTGTGTGTTATTGCTTATTTTTATTGCTCTTATTGTTGGACTGTGGGTGAAGGAATTTCTTCCAAAAGACATTTTTTGGATGACAATAAAGGCCATTCTGATTCTCTTCAGCAAGTACCAGTTTTCTTTGGAGTGGTAGTAGAGAATTGGTGGCAGATTTGTCAAATACCCATCGTCATAGCACCAACAGGCAAGGAGGATCCAGGAAAACATCACACTGCCATGTTAAAACGTGAGGAAATTCAAGCCATTGCTTTTGCTCATCTTCCACCACAACCCTGACATTGATTGTAAAAGTCACCAGCAACCAGTCAACCGTGGGAGAAGATGTCAGGGGAAGAGAAAAGACATTGTGGCCTTCCATCACAGTGAGGAGCGGACTGGAGGAGACTCACTGTGATGGATGTCACTTTTGTTGTTGTTTGTGTTGGTTTGTGATTGTGTGTGAAATTGTTTATTTTTATTGCTCCATTGCTGGACTGTGGGTGAACTTTCATTTCACTGCACATCTTGTATGTGTATGTGACAAATAAACTTTGACTTGACTTAAAAAGAGGGAGTGCTGCTGGACTAATCTTTCTTGATCTTAAAGGGGAAACAAAAATATAATAATCATATATATGTGTATAAAATCACGAGAGGAATGGGTTGGGTCAAGGTGCACACAGAGTCTCTTGCCCGGAGCAGAGGAATCGAGGACTAGAGGAGGACATGGGATGAAGGTGAAGGGGAAAAGATTGAATAGGGAGCTGAGGGGGTGTTTTTGCAGTCAGAGTCGAGCATGTGTTTGGGAAGGTGAAGGGGAAAAGATTGAATAGGAATCTAATTGGGGTGATTTTGCAGTCAGAGTCGAGCATGTGTTTGGGAAGGTGAAGGGGAAAAGATTGAATAGGGATCTGAGGGGTGATTTTGCAGAGTCAGGCATGTGTTTGGGAAGGTGAAGGGGAAAAGATTGAATAGGCATCTGAGGGGTGATTTGCAGTCAGAGTCGAGCATGTTTCTGGGAAGGTGAAGGGGGAAAGATTGAATAGGGATCTGAGGGGTGATTTTGCAGTCAGAGTCGAGCATGTGTTTGGGAAGGTGAAGGGGGAAAGATTGAATAGGGATCTGAGGGGTGATTTTGCAGAGTCGAGCATGTGTTTGGGAAGGTGAAGGGGAAAAGATTGAATAGGAATCTAATTGGGGTGATTTTGCAGAGTCGAGCATGTGTTTGGGAAGGTTACCAAGCGGTGAGTCTGCACCTGGAGGACTAGTAAAGGAGCGTCGTTGTTGCAAAGCCCACTCCCGGCTGCAGTGACCGAGGGAGGGGGGGGGGGGGGTGCAGATTACCTACCGTTCGAGCAGTACTCCACCACGGCCACTCGGCCCGTCAGCCCGGGGACATCCCTGGTCCCCGCTGCACCGGCCAAGGTAGCTCTCTCGTCTGTCTCAGCGCAAGGTGGGTGCGGATCACTAACACTGCCGGCGGCGGCGGCCGGACCGTCCCGCTCGGCCGGCTCCATCGTCTGGCTGGTTGTCTGTCTGGCTGGCTGTCTGTCTGTCTGGCTGGTTGTCTGACAGCCGCCACCTCTTGTCCTAAAACTTTCCACCGACGCTCACAAGAAGTTTCATGCCAACTTTTCTGCCAAAATCCGCCAGTGAATGCCTTCTAATTTGGGAGGAGGAGAGCTGCGGAGGTTCCCACCTCTCTCTCTCTCTCTCTCTCTCTGTGTGTTTCTCTCTCTGTTTCTCCCTCTCTCTCTGTTTCTCTCCCCCCCCCCCCTCTCTCCCCCCCCCCTCTCTCCCCCCCCCTCTCTCCCCCCTCTCTCCCCCCTCTCTCCCTCTCTCTCTCTTTTCTCTTTCCTCTCTTTCTCTTCCCCCTCTCTCTGTCCCTCCCTCCCTCTCTTTCTCTTTCCTCTTTCTCTCCCTCCCTCCCTCTCTTTTTCTCTCCCCCTCCCTCTTTCTCTCTCCCTCCCTCTTTCTCTCTCCCTCCCTCTCTCTCTCCCCCTCTCTCTCCCTCCCTCTCTCTCTCCCCCTCTCTCTCCCTCCCTCTCCCTCCCTCTCCCTCTCTCTCTCCCTCTCTCTCTCCCTCTCTCTCTCCCTCTCTCTCTCTCCCTCTCTCTCTTTTCTCTCTTTCTCTTCCCCCTCTCTCTGTCCCTCCCTCCCTTTCTTTCTCTTTCCTCTCTTTTTCTCCCTCCCTCCCTCTCTTTTTCTCCCTCCCTCCCTCTCTTTTTCTCCCTCCCTCCCTCTCTTTTTCTCTCTCCTCTCTCCCTCCCTCTTACTCTCTCCCTCTCTCTCTCCCCTCTCTCTCTCTCCCCCTCTCCCTTTCTCACTCTCTCTTTCTCACTCTTTCTCACTTTCTCTTTCCTCTCTCTCTCTCCCCCTCTCTCTCCCTCTCCCTTCCCTCTCCCCCCCCTTTCTCTCCCCTCTCTCTCCCCCCCCTCTCTCTCTCTCTCTCTCTCTCTCTCGTCTGTCTCTCTCTACCCCCCTCTCTCTCTCTCTCTCCACCCTCCCACCACTCGTGACTGGAATTGTTGTGGGGAAGGAACTGCAGGTGCTGGGTTAAAACCGAAGATAAGACACAAAATACTGGAGTAACTCGGCGGCGGACAAGGCAGCGTCTCTGGAGAGAAGGTATGGGTGGGATGTCCCGTTCAACACACCCACCCCTCCCTCTCTCTCCCTCTCTCTGTAAGGTCAGATGACCAAGCACATTTTCCACCACTATTTACACCAAATGTATCTTTTTTTTTTTAAACCCTATTTTTTTTTCAAAAACCCCCTTTTATTTAAAAAAAACCCTTTCCTTTTTTTTCATTTCAGACACTTGTCTTGATTTGGAACAGAGTTCTTTATTAAAAATCAAAATGCTGGATTTACAGTAACATTACCTCACTTTTATTTCTAATTCCTTCATTTGATGAAGTGCATGAGTTTTCAACTCCTGTTTTTTGGGAATCTGACAAGGACACGGTTTATTTTTTGGCAAGTCTTTTATTTATTGAACTTTTTTTTGTTTGATTATCATGTTATCTATTAAGTGCTGTGTCTAAAGTGCTACTTATGCTGCTGCAAGTAAGAATTTCAATGTTCCTTCTCGGTACTTATGGCAATTAAACACTCTTGGCTTTCGACAACCCGCTCTATTCCCTTGGTGCAGTCGTGCAGGACAGAATTAATGGTCAAGGTGCTGGACGAGGAGTAAATCAAACGGGCTGATGTGTCTTGGATGGTATTGGGGTTCTTCAAGATACACACACAATAGACAATAGGTGCAGGAGAAGGCCATTCGGCCCTTCGAGCCAGCACCGCCATTCAATGTGATCATGGCTGATCATTCTCAATCAGTACCCCGTTCCTGCCTTCTCCCCATACCCCCTGACTCCGCTATCCTTAAGAGCTCTATCTAGCTCTCTCTTGAATGCATTCAGAGAATTGGCCTCCACTGCCTTCTGAGGCAGAGAATTCCACAGATTTACAACTTCTGACTGAAAAAGTTTTTCCTCATCTCCATTCTAAATGGCCTACCCCCTTATTCTTAAACTGTTCTGGACTCCCCCAACATTGGGAACATGTTTTCTGCCTCTAACGTGCCCAACCCCTTAATAATCTTATACGTTTCGATAAGATCCTCTCTCATCCTTCTAAATTCCAGTGTATACAAGCCTAGTCGCTCCAGTCTTTCAACATACGACAGTCCCGCCATTCCGGAAATTAACCTAGTAAACCTACGCTGCACGCCCTCAATAGCAAGAATATCCTTCCTCAAATTTGGAGACCAAAACTGCACACAGTACATAGACATAAGAAAATGCTGGAGTAACTCAGCGGGACAGGCAGCGTCTCTGGAGAGAAGGAATGGGTGACGTTTCAAATCGAGACCCTCCTTCAGATTGAAGAAGGGTCTCGACACAAAACGTCACCCATTCCTTCTCTCCAGAGATGCTGCCTGTCCCGCTGAGTTACTCCAGCATTTTTGTCTATCTTCGGTTTAAACCAGCACCTGCAGTTCCTTCCTACACAGGAATATCCCAGTGTTTTCTTCATTCACTATTGCTAGGCCAAATGCTTGGAAATTACTTTGCATTATGTATTCCTGGAATTGCTGGTTAATGATTATCTGTCCACCTATATTCAGGCTCCAATTGCAGAGAAATTTTCTGAATGTGGGTCAAGGTTGACATGGTTAATTTTCAGCCCTGGTAGTTTTCAACCTGTTTCTGGAAGCAGGCAGATCAAAGGAGATGGGCAGGGCTCGTAGTTCTTCAGTCAGACCCGGCACATGAGTCATTTCCATTCGAAATTCTCAACCTGGAGAACTAGTGAAGTCTGTTTTTTTGTTGTTATTTTACCTTAGTTCAATGCTTTAATTGATTTGTAAATAATGTCATCTGTCATCTAAATAATGACATGATTAATTTTAATGGGTGTACAACTTTCACACATTTAAAATTGCAATAATTCTAATAGTGACGTTTCGGGTCGAGACCCTTCTTCAGACCCCATTGTTCTAATTTCCTAATTCCTCTATTCCACATGTCCACTCTTCCCATGCGCAATGAGAAGATATAGAATTCAGTATTATTGAATGTTTTGTCTGGAAAGATATTCAGTGGCCGAGCTTGGTTTGCCTGGTGCATTTGATAAACGGTCTTAGAATTATTTTGTTGCAACCATATAATCTGCTGAGTTCTTTCACCTTAAAACAGTGTTTAGTTTAGAGATACAGCACGGAAACAGGCCCTTCGGCCCACTGTGTCCGCGCCGACCTGCGATCCCCGACACACACACTAGGGACAATTTACAATTAGACCAAGCCAATTAACATACAAACCTATTTATTCACAAAATGCTGGAGTAACTCAGCAGGTCAGGCAGCATCTCGGGAGAGAAGGAATGGGAAATGTCACCCATTCCTTCTCTCCCGAGATGCTGCCTGACCTGCTGAGTTACTCCAGCATTTTGTGAATAAATACCTTCGATTTGTACCAGCATCTGCAGTTATTTTCTTATACTGTTTTTCTTTGGAGTGTGGGAGGAAACTGGAGATCCCAGAGAAAACCCAGGCAGGTCATGTGAAGAACGTAAAAACTCCGTACAGACAGCACCCATAGTCAGGATTGAACCCAGGTCTCTGGCGATGTGTGGCAACAACTCTATCGCTGCGCCACCGTGCCACCCCAGTGGAATTCATTATTTCCCTTGTTTTAGACAGTAGACAATAGACAATAGGTGCAGGAGGAGGCCATTCGGCCCTTCCAGCCAGCTCCACCATTCAATGTGATCATGGCTGATCATTCACATTCAAAGCAGAAAATTGTGCTACTCAAGCTCAAGCTGAATTGTTCTACTCAATTGTTCGGCTCAAGCTGAGGGAGGCTGGTGTTGGAAGTTCTATGCTTCCAGTTAGCAGTCTCTCTATTTCTCTGTCTCACTGCTACATGGTGGCACAGCGGTAGAGTTGCTGCCTTTCAGCGAATGCAGCGCCGGAGACGTGGGTTCGATCCTGACCATGGGTGCTGTCTGTACGGAGTTTGTACGTTCTCCCCGTGACTCGCGTGGGTTTTCTCCGAGATCTTCGGTTTCTGCCCACGCTCCAAAGACGTGCAGGTTTGTAGGTTAATTGGCTGGGTAAATGTAAAAATTGTCCCTAGTGGGTGTAGGATAGTGTTAATGTGCGGGGATTGCTGGTCGGCGCGGACCCGAGGGGCCGAAGGGCCTGTTTCGCTAAATTACTCAGACTTCTCCACCATCTGCCATCAGCACCGTTTCGATGAATCTCGTTGTAAATTCATGACACAGCACTTTGTCTTTAAGGGGCCACAGTTTAAGAATAAGAGGTAGGCCATTTAGAACTGAGATGAGGAAAAACTTTTTCAGTCAGAGAGTTGTGAATCTGTGGAATTCTCTGCCTCAGAAGGCAGTGGAGGCCAATTCTCTGAATGCATTCAAGAGAGAGCTGGATAGGGCTAATATTAAAGAATGGATCGACTGGGCAAATATTAAAGAATGCAACAACTTGGCTTAAATTAAAGAATGGATCGACTGGGCTAATATTAAAGAATGGATCGACTGGGCTAATATTAAATGATCAGCCATGATCACATTGAATGGCGGTGCTGGCTCGAGGGGCCGAATGGCCTCCTGCACCTATTGTCTATTGTCTATTGAGTGGGGTGTGTATAGACTGAGGGAGATGATTAAATGTGATCCTCGTCTTCCCACACGAGGGAACGTATTCTGAAAATTTCCCAGGCTGTTATGCTTAGTGTCAAAATATGATGAAAAGTCGATCGTACTTGGACAATAGCTGTGGGCGAGGGCGCGATCTAATTGTTTATGTGTTTTGGTATAATGCCGGAAATCCTGGCCACATTTCCTGTTCCTGCAAGGATCTGTTTATGCGATTTCTGCTGACAGGGATAGTCCAGCACTAAACACTCCAAATCAACAGAAAAACTAAAGTAGCCCGTGTCAAAGGTTTGAATGAAATATTCCGTGTCAACATTTTGAATGAAAAGACTGATGCCACCACACATGATGTGTGGCAGATGCAGTACAATGTAGATAAATGTGAGGTTATCCAATTTGGTGGCAAAAACAAGGAGGCAGATTATTATCTCAATGGTGTCAGGTTAGGTAAGTGCAGCAAGACCTGGGTGTCCTTGTACACCAGTCACTGAAAGTTGGCGTGCAGGTACAGCAGGCAGTGAGGAAAGCTAATGGCACGTTGGCCTTCGTAACGAGAGGATTTCAGTACAGGAGTAAAGAGGTTCTTCTGCAGTTGTACAGGGCCCTGGAAAGACCACATCCAGAGTATTGTGTACATTTTTGGTCTCCTAATTTGGGGAAGGACGTCCTTGTAATTGAGGCAGTGCAGCTTTGGTTCATGAGATTGATCCCTGAGATGGCGGGATTGTCATATGAGGAAAGATTGAAAAGACAAGGCTTATATTCACTGGAGTTTAGAAGGATGAGAGGGGATCTTATAGAGACATATGAAATTATAAAATGACTGGACAAGCTGGGTGCAGGAAAAATGTTCCCAATGTTGGGGGAGTCGAGAACCAGGGGCCACAGTCTTAGAATAAAGGGGAGGCCATTTAAAACTGAGGTGAGAAGCGACTTTTTCACCCAGAGAGTTGTGAATTTGTGGAATTCTCTGTCACAGAGGGCAGTGGAGGCCAAATCACTGGAGTTAGATAGATCTCTGGGGGCTAGTGGAATCAAGGGATATGGGGAGAAGTTGGGCACAGGTTACTGATTGTGAATGATCAGCCATGATCATAATGAATGGTGGTGCTGGCTCGAAGGGCCGAATGGCCTCCTTCTGCACCTATTTTCTATGTTTCTATGTTTCTAATCCCAGAACAAACTGGTGATCTACTGCGTATGGAATTGTCAAAGAGGAACTTAAGACCCAGCAGCAATTTCTTTTCTCATGCGTGGCCTAGACACCACAATGCAAGTTAGCTATTCCATTGGAAGAGATCAAAAATCCACATCGTCGCACTTCTTGATAAGATGGAAGGAAACCATCGACCCCTTTGTGCTTATGCTGCCACTCATGGTAATTCTGTCAACCCTTAACTGGGAAAGACCACCTACTTCCCCATAAATCTGTCAGTCTGAAGAAGGGTCTCAACCTGAAACGTCACCCATTCCTTCTCTCCTGAGATGCTGCCTGACCTGCTGAGTTACTCCAGCATTTTGTGAATAAATCCCCATAAATCATTATCTCTCACATACAGTCATAGAGTCATAGAGTGATACAATGTGGAAACAGGCCCTTCGGCCCAACTTTCCCACACCGGTCAACATGTCCCAGCTACACTAGTCCCACCTGCCTGCATTTGGTCCATATCATTCCAAAAATGTCCTATTCATGTGCCTGTCTAACTGCTTCTTAAACATTGGGTTAGTCTCAGCCTCAACTACCTCCTCTGGCAGCTTGTTCAACAGTTCAACAACAACAGTTCAACAGAGCTTTATTTGTCATTCGGTACCAAGGTACCGAACGAAACTACATAGCAGTCACACAAAAAAGAACACAAGACACATGACCCCAACACAAACGTCCATCACAGTGACTCCAAACACCGACCCGCACAGTCCCCGCAAGGGGGTGGAAGTCCCCGCGGCCGAGTCGCACCGGGCGCTGAAACGTCTCGCGGCCGAGCCGGGCGATGGAAAGCCCCGCGACCGAGCCTTGCGCAGCTATGTCCCACGGCCGAGCTGCACCAGCGATGTAAAGTCCCGCGGCTGAGCCGCACCGGGCGATGTTAAGTCCCGCGGCTGAGCCGCACCGGGCACTGTTAAGTCCAGCGGCCAAGCCGCACCGGGCGATGAAAAGTCCCGCGGCCGAGCCGCACCGGGCGATGTTAGGCCCCTCGGCCGAGCCGCACCTCGCGCCGTGAGGAAGAGACCTAAAAGAGAAAGGTTTCCCCCACCCCCCCCCCCGCCATCCCCCCACCCACACCACCCACACCACCACCCCCCACACATACACAACCAAAAAAAAACAAAAACCATCCCAACACCGATACACAACAAAAAAAAAAGAAAAAAAGACGAACAGACTGCTAGCGAGCCGCAGCCGTTAGGCGCCGCCACTTCCACGTAGGTGAATCTACCACCTTTGTGTGAAAAAGGTTACCCCTCAGATTTCCCCTTCACCTTAAACCTATGTCCTCTGGTCCTCGATTTACCCACTCTGGGCAAGAGACTCTGTGCATCTACCCAATCTATTCCTCTTGTGATTTTATACAACTCTATAAGATCACTCCTCATCCTCCTGCGTTCCGAAGAATAGAGTCCCAGCCTACACAACCTATTCCCTCATTACCCGGTGATACGCAGGTAATCTTAAGCAGCCATTTAGTCTAACAACCAATATGTCTTTAGGATTGACACAGAAAACTGAAATCACCCAGCGGTTCAGACAGCATCGCTAGAGAAAAGTAATGGCCAATTTTAACGGGAACCTTTTCAAACAGAGAGTGGTGTGTATATGGAATGAGCTTCCAGTGGAGGGCATGATTACATTAAAAAGACTTGGACAGGGTTATGGATAGGAACCGTTTGGAAGGATATCGGCTAAATGCAGGCAAATGGGATTAGTTTAGATAGACACGTTTTTTATTCCTCCATGGTCGGCCATTGTTTTTCCTTTTTTTACAGGGCAAAAAAACCCCAACTGATGGCTGAATCTGATCCATGAACATAGGTAAATAGCTTGATATCCATGCAATTAAAGGAAACAGCTCAACTTGTGTAGGAAGGAACTGCAGATGCTGGTTTAAACCGAAGATAGACCCAAAATGCTCGAGCATCTCTGGAGAGAAGGAATGGGTGACGTTTCAGGTCGAGATCCTTCTTCAGACTGAAAGTCATGGGAAAGGGAAATGAGAGATATGGACGATGATAGACAATAGACAATAGACAATAGGTGCAGGAGTAGGCCATTCAGCTCTTCGAGCCAGCACCGCCATTCAATGCGATCATGGCTGATCACTCTCAATCAGTACCCCGTTCCTGCCTTCTCCCCATACCCCCTCACTCCGCTATCCTTAAGAGCTCTATCCAGCTCTCTCTTGAAAGCATCCAACGAACTGGCCTCCACTGCCTTCTGAGGCAGAGAATTCCACACCTTCACCACTCTCTGACTGAAAAAGTTCTTCCTCATCTCCGTTCTAAATGGTGTCGAGAGAAATAGAACAATGAATGAAAGAAATGCATAAAAGTAATGATGATCAAGGAAATGGGCTTATATATAATATAAGAAAATAACTGCAGATGCTGGTACAAATCGAAGGTATTTATTCACAAAATGCTGGAGTAACTCAGCAGGTCAGGCAGCATCTCAGGAGAGAAGGAATGGGTGACGTTTCGGGTCGAGACCCTTCTTCAGACTGATGTCAGGGGGGGGGCAAAGGAAGGATATAGGTGGAGACAGGAAGATAGAGGGAGATCTGGGGAGGGGAAGAGAGGGACAGAGGAACTATCTAAAGTTGGAGAAGTCGATGTTCATACTACTGGGCTGCAAGCTGCCCAGGCGAAATATGAGATGCTGTTCCTCCAATTTCCGGTGGGCCTCACTGTGGCACTGGAGGAGACCCATGACAGAAAGGTCAGACTGGGAATGGGAGGGGGAGTTGAAGTGCTCGGCCACCGGGAGATCAGATTTGCCAACGTGGACCGAGCGCAGGTGTTGAGTGAAGCGATCGCCGAGCCTGCGTTTGGTTGTTCGATAGGCTTGTTCAGTCACCTTGAAGCAGTTACCTGTCATTGACCAGCTGTTTCCTAGTGTTTAAGTCATCTGTTTTTTTTACTTTGTTCTTGATTTTTGGCACATTTCCACACCACATATAGATTTTTCTCTCAAACAGTAGATGGCCATCTAGCTACACTATTTGAAAACTTCACAGTACATTGGAAGCTTGGTTATATCACATGCTGTAACCCAAGCCCACGGAAAATTGGGAAAAAAACATCCCAAGAGGTTAAACTTGCTTAGTTATTCGTTTTTTCCCCCCCAATACTTCTTGGTGGTTTAATTCTTCTGGCCAATTAAACTTGGAATCCTAATGTACATAAACTCAAATAAAATGGTTTATGTTGTTATAAAATATTTCAAATGCCTCTAGCTTCAAATTTGATCCCACAATTTAGTACCAATATCACCACAATGTCACTTCTGAAAAATCCAAGACGTTTTCTGCATCTTAATTCTCAGAAAATTAAGTGGTTGCAGGAGAGTTGCTGCCTTTACAGCGCTGGAGACCCAGGTACAATCCCGACTACGGTCGCTGTCTGTACGGAGTTTGTACGTTCTCCCCGAAACCACGGGGGTTTTTCCGAGATCTTCGGTTTCCTCCCACACTCCAAAGACATACAGATGTGTAGGTTAATTGGCTTGGTATAAGTGTAAATTGTCCCTAGTGTGTGTAAGGTAGTGTTAATGTGCGGGGATCGCTGGTCGTTTCGGTCTCGGCGGGACGAAGGGCCTGTTTCCGCGCTGTATCTCTAAACTAAACTAAAAAACTAAAAAGACGAAACCACATCAATTTTTGCTTCTATATTGAAACAATTAATTTTTTTGCAGAAGATGAACACAAACTGCTGGAGTAACTCAATAGGTCAGTCAGCATCTCTGGATAAAAAGAACAGGTGACGTTTCAGGTCAGAACCCCCCCATTGGACAGTAAGTAGAGGTTAGGGAGGGGGTTGGGGAAATAAACTGGAACCAGAACAAATCTGGCCTTTTCACGCCCCCAGTTTAATCCCTCTCTCTCCCCTCACGCCCCCCCCCCCCCCACCCTCCCCACAACTCTACATTCAGTCTGAAGAAGGGTCCCAACCCCAAACGTCACCTATTCCTTTCTCCAGAGATGCTGCTTGACGCATTGAGTTAATCCAACATTTTGTGTCCATCTTTGGTATAAACCAGCACCTGCATAATTTTTGTGGGGCCTCTTTGTTATTGTTATTTACACAATCGGATATTTTGAAAATGACATGTCAGACTGAATTTGTAGGTGCTGAAAAAGCAATGAGGTTTGGGGAGGAAGAGGAGGAGGCAGGCAACAGAGGCAAGAGGTACAGGGCAAGACTGAAAGACAGGGAAGAGAAGAGGAAGAAATGGAAAAGAACATAGAAACGTAGAAACATAGAAAATAGTTGCAGGAGGAGGCCATTCAGCCCTTCGAGCCAGTATGATCAATATGATGGCTGATCACCCAGAATCAGTATCCTGTTCCTGCCTTTTCCCCATATCCCTTGATTCCTTTAGCCCTAAGAACTAAATCTAACTCTCTCTTGAAATCATCCATTGAATTGGCCTCCACTGCCTTCTGTGGCAGAGATTTCCACAGATTCACAACTCTTTGGGTGAAGAGGTTTTTCCTCATCTCAACCCTAAATGGCCTTCCCCTTATTCTTAAACTGTGACCCCTGGTTCTGGACTCCCCAACATCGGGAACATTTTTTCTGCATCTGGTCTGTCCAATCCCTTAATAATTTTGTATGTTTCTATACGATCCGCTCTCATCCTTCTAAATTCCAGTGAACATAAGCCAAGTCGATCCATTCTTTAATCTAAGCCCAGTCGATCCATTCTTTAATCTAAGCCCAGTCGATCCATTCTTTAATATTAGCCCAGTCGATCCATTCTTTAATATTAGCCCAGTCGATCCATTCTTTAATATTAGCCCAGTCGATCCATTCTTTAATATTAGCCCAGTCGATCCATTCTTTAATCTAAGCCCAGTCGATCCATTCTTTAATATTAGCCCAGTCGATCCATTCTTTAATATTAGCCCAGTCGATCCATTCTTTAATATTAGCCCAGTCGATCCATTCTTTAATATTAGCCCAGCGATCCATTCTTTAATATTAGCCCAGTCAATCCATTCTTTAATATAAGCCAAGTCGATGCATTCTTTAATATTAGCCCAGTTGATCCATTCTTTAATATTAGCCCAGTCGATCCATTCTTTAATATTAGCCCAGTCGATCCATTCTTTAATATTAGCCCAGTCGATCCATTCTTTAATATTAGCCCAGTCGATCCATTCTTTAATCTAAGCCCAGTCGATCCATTCTTTAATATTAGCCCAGTCGATCCATTCTTTAATATTAGCCCAGTCGATCCATTCTTTAATATTAGCCCAGTCGATCCATTCTTTAATATAAGCCAAGTCGATGCATTCTTTAATATTAGCCCAGTTGATCCATTCTTTAATATTAGCCCAGTCGATCCATTCTTTAATATTAGCCCAGTCGATCCATTCTTTAATTTAAGCCAAGTCGATGCATTCTTTAATATTAGCCCAGTCGATCCATTCTTTAATATTAGCCCAGTCGATCCATTCTTTAATTTAAGCCAAGTCGATGCATTCTTTAATATTAGCCCAGTCGATCCATTCTTTAATATTAGCCCAGTCGATGCATTCTTTAATATTAGCCCAGTCGATGCATTCTTTAATATTAGCCCAGTCGATGCATTCTTTCATCAAAGCCCAGTTAATCCATTCTTGGATGGTAAATGGTAAAGAAATAGTGAGCACTGCAAAGAGATGTGGATTTGGCCCACAGCATCACAGCAGCGCAGGAGTGAGATGGAATGAAGTGGATGGTGACAGAGGAGACCAGAGCAAAGTTCAAAAGTTCTTAAGTCATAGGAGCCAGAATTAGGCCATTCGGCCCATCGAGTCTATCCTGCCATTCAATCATGACTGATCTATCTGTCCCTCTCAACCCCATTTTCCAACCTTTTCCCCGTAACTTTTGACACCCTTACTAATCAAGAACCTGTCAACCTCCGCTTTAAAAATACCCAATGGCTTGGCCTGCATGTCCACCTGTGACGAAGAATTCCACGGATTCACTCCCACCCAGGAAAGAAGTACTGAAGAAAGGGGATCGAGTTAACCAGATGGAGAGATCAAATGATGGGCAGCTGGCTGTTAAGATTCTCACACCTCACGCCACGATTAGGGGTTGAAATGTTTGAATGGAAAAAAGGACAGAGAAGCAGTAACATTAGTACGGTGGGCGGCGCAGTGGTAGAGTTGCTGCCTTACAGCGAATGCAGCGCCAGAGACCCGGGTTCAATCCCGACTACGGGTGCTGTCTGTACAGAGTTTGTACGTTCTCCCCGTGACCTGCGTGTGTTTTTCTCCGAGATCTTCGGTTTCCTCCCACGCTCCAAAGACGTACAGGTTTGTAGGTTAATTGGCTTGGTAAATGTAAAAATGGTCCCTAGTGGGTGTAGGATAGTGTTAATGTGCGGGGATCGCTGGTCGGCGCGGACCCGGTGGGCCGAAAGGGCCCGTTTCCGCGCTGTATCTCTAAACTAAACGAGTGCTGAGGTCAGAGTTTACATATTAGCGCTGAAGCCGTCAAAACCTTCCTTGCTGGGAAAATGGGTGAAATTAGGGAACAGGAAACTGAGGATTGATCTAACTCAGCAGGTCAGGCAGCATCTCGGGAGAGAAGGAATGGGTGACGTTTCGGGTTGAGACCCTTCTTCAGACCTTGCTCAAAGTGGCTGGGTGAGAAATGTAATCTTTTCCTGGAGGAAGGAAGAATTATGTTATTTATTAGTTGTGACACAGTGGTGTTGGAGGACAGATATTTTCGGAGTGATAAAGAGGATTCCCATTTCAGTTGGGGTCTGCCCAAACAATTGCAATGCTACATTTGTGAAATACCTTTACCAAAACATTGGGTAAATCCTAGTATCAATAAAATGGTAAAAAGTATTTTTAAGTACTTAAGGCACAAGAAGGTTTTGAGATCCAAATGTACTGTACAAAAATATAATGCGCTAATAGGATGCCAGCCCTGACCACATTTGTTCGGCCTTGGCTACACAGTTCTTAGCCCATTGGAACTGTACACCCATGTACCTTGGCACAGCTCAAATTCATCAACAAGTCACCAGAGCTTTAAGAGTTATACAATGATGAGATCTGTGCTGAATTACATGTATGAAGGGGAAATGTAGCATCTCTGGAGAGAAGAAATGGGTGATGTTTCGGGTCGAGTCCCTTCTTCAGACCCTTCTTCAGTCTGATGAAGGGTCTCAACCCGAAACGGCACTCGTTCCTTTCTCTCAGAGATGCTGCCTGTCCCGCTGACTTACTCCGGCATTTTGTGTCTGTGGGCTGCATTATGTTGGATTTGGCACAGTCCCCAGACCTGCCCACATTGGGACTGACCAGTTATCAATTTGGAGACGGAACCTCTCTGGGCCTCTGGATCCTGGGGATATGTGGTGAGATGTATTGAGACTTCAGTGTTTAATTGGCCTCAGGTTTAATTTGGAGATACATGCGGAAACAGGCCCTTTCGGCCCACCGGGTCTGCGCCGACCAGTGATCCTATACCCACTACCCTATACCCACTTGGGACAATTTTACATTTACCAAGCCAATTAACCTACATACCTGTACGTCTTTGGAGTGTGGGAGGAAACCGAAGATCTCAGAGAAAACCCACGCAGATCACGGGGAGAACGTACAAACCCCGTACAGACAGCACCCGTAGTCGGGATCGAACCCGGGCTTCCGGCGCTGCATTCGCTGTAAGGCAGCAACTCTACCGCTGTGCCACCGTGACCGCCCATGGTGATAGTGTCCTACCGAAAAACTCTTCTCCAGAATTCCTGGTAAACTTTGGTAGAAGGCTAAGTGCAGTCAGGACAAAACCTTGTATGAAAGCTACCAATTAATTTGTTTTCATTGAATCTGAGATTTACAATTAATTATAAGATAATGAAGGAATTATTATAATTAAAAACACATAAAATGAGAAAATAATAGAAAATGTAAGAAAATAACTGCAGATGCTGGTACAAATCAAAGGTATTTATTTCACAAAATGCTGGAGTAACTCAGCGGGTCAGGCAGCATCTCAGGAGAGAAGGAATGGGTGACGTTTGAAGAAGTCTGCAGAAGGGTCTCGACCTGAAACGTCACCCATTCCTTCTCTCCTGAGATGCTGCCTGACCTGTTGAGTTACTCCAGCATTTTGTGAAATAAATAATAGAAAATCATTACAAACATTAAACTAAGGTTAAATAATTTTAGCAAAATAAATTTTAATGAAAGAGATGGTGTCTGCAATTCCAAGGCAGATCTAACCCAGTGAAAGAAGAGAGAGGCCAATTCACCAGCAGAACACCGAGAAGTCCCAGCAAATCCAGACTCCATGTGGAGCATAACATTAAAATATAGTTAAAGATGCAGAAGCTTCTTTCTCCCACCAAGTCATGGGTTAGCAGTGGATTTGGGAATCGTTTATGTGTTAATGAATAGAGGCAGTTTCCTCGGAACTGATTCATCCTGTGGCCTCTCAACATGTCATCTTCCCTGGATTATAATTTAACTGAGACTTTTGAATTTTGAAGGGAAATCGTATGAATGAGGGAGAGAAGTTTACTCCAGCAATTGGATTGTCTTGAACAAGGCGACATAAACTAAAAAAATCAGAATCTGGCCATTCATGAGAAAAGTGAAGAAACATTATCTATATACTGAAAGTCTCGTTTGTTTGTTTGTTCCTGAACTACAGCCAAAACGGTGCACGATAACACGACAATTTTAGACCCACCTTACTCACCGTCATCCTTTGGTGGTAATGGAAGAAGTTTAATTGAAATCGATGTTATATTTTTTAAGTTATTCACGTTTTAAAGTTTAAATCTATCTCCTAGGGGGGATGGGGGAGGGAGGGGGTGGAGGGAGGGGGGGAGGGAGGATGAGGAGGGAGGATAAGGGGGGTTGAGGGGGATGGAGTGGGGGGGAGGGGAAGGGGGAGGGGAAGGGGGGAAGGCGGAGGGGGATGGGGGGGGGGGAGGGGGAGGGGACTGCACCAATGCTGGAGAGGTTTGGGCTCACTTGGTCTAGTTTTATACAAAAGCTGAGAGAGATGCAGACTTCTCTCAATAGTAAGCAATAGATGTTAGCTCATTTATTAGATTTGACTGCCGATTTTTACTCAAATAGGATATAAAAGGGAAAAAACAAACAGAAAATGTTGAAAACACTCACCTGATCAAGCAGCATCTGTGGAAGGAGAAACAAAAATGATTGTTCATTTCAAAGGCCTTTGATCAGACAGGGAAAGGGTAAAGACAAGATATTTTTATGTTGCAGTAAAGGAGGAGAGGGATGGATAGTTTAGTTTAGCTTAGAGATACAGCGTGGAAACAGGCCCTTCGAGTCCGCACCAACCACCAACCCCATTTTGCAACCCCGTAACATGGTAGCAATTTTACATTTCTACCAGGCCAATTAACCTGCAAACCTGTCCGCCTTTGGAGTGTGGGAGAAAACCGAAGATCTCGGAGAAAACCCACGCTGGTCAGGGGGAGAACGTACAAACTCCATACTGACAGCACCCGTAGTCAGGATCGAACCCAGGTCTCTGGCGCTGTAAGGCAGTAGATCTACCACTGCCCTACCATGTCACCGTAAGGATAGGATAAGATCCAGGGAATATCTCTGATATCAGCAATTTTGTTTTGAGTTTCAATAGGATATAAGGAATGGTAGAAATTATTATAAACTTAGAAACAAAGAAACATAGAAAATAAGTGCAGGAGGAGGCCATTTGTCCCTTTGAGCCAGCACCGCCATTCATTGTGATCATGGTTGATCATCCATAATCAGTAACCCGTGTCTGCCTTCTCCCCATATCCCTTGACTCCACTAGCCCCTAGAGCTCTATCTAACTCTCTTTTATATTCATCCAGTGAAGTGGCCTCCACTGCCCTCTGTGGCAGAGAATTCCACAAATTCACAACTCTCTGGGTGAAAAAGTTTTTCCTCACCTCAGTTTTAAATGGCCTCCCCTTTATTCTTAGACTGTGGCCCCTGGTTCTGGACTCCTCCAACTTTGGGGACATTTTTCCTGCATCTAGCTTGTCCAGTCCTTTCATAGTTTTATACGTCTCTATAAGATCCCCTCTCACCCTACTAAGCTCCAGTGAATACAAGCCCGGTCTTTCCAATCTTTCCTTGTATGACAGTCCTGCCATCCCGGGGATAAACTTAAATTTATGTAATACATTATTATAAAAAGTTATTATAAATTTATGGAGTCGCAATCACTATCCCCAAATCATGTGTACCATTCACTCTCATGTCCGGCACGGTTGCGCAGCGGTAGAGTTGCTGCCTTACAGCGAATGCAGCGCCGGAGACTCAGGTTCGATCCTGACTACGGGCGCCGTCTGTACGGAGTTTGTACGTTCTCCCCGTGACCTGCGTGAGTTTTCTCCGAGATCTTTGGTTTTCTCCCACACTCCAAAGACGTACAGGTTTGTAGGTTAATTGACTGGGTAAATGTAAAAATTGTCCCTAGTGTGTGTAGGATAGTGTTAATGTGCGGGGATCGCTGGGCGGCGCGGACTCGGTGGGCCGAAGGGCCTGTTTCCACGCTGTATCTCTAAATCTAAAATCTAAAAAATCATGGGGTTTGGGAATGGTGATCACGACTCCAGAAGCTTTTAGTAGAGACTCTGCCTCCATTACGCCGAACATTCACACTCGGTCCGCCAAAGCCTACTGGAGCTCTTGGTTGTTAACCATTTTACCTCCTCTTCCCATTTCCTTACTGACCCTTTCTATCCTGGACCTAGCTCAGTAACTCTGTCGTTGCACCACTGAGTCAAGGGAACTTGCTCAAGTTGATTGGTGTAGGTTGTTAGCAAGAAAAGGAACGTCCGGAAAGCAGAACAAGAGTTCAGGGCATGGATGTTCCTGTTTTAGTGCCGGGCAAGGCGGGTGGGAGTAAGGAAGCTTGGATGATGAGAGAAATTGAGGCTCTGGTCAGGAAAAAGGAGGCATGGAACAGGAATAAGCAACTGGGATCAAATATATCCCTGGAGGAGTATCGGAAACTGAAGAACATAGTTAAGGAGGAAACAGGAGGGCAAGGGGAAAAGGGTGACTAGAGAAAGAATAGGGCCTCTCAGAAACCAAAGCCGTCATGCCTGTGTTGAGCCACAGGAGGTGGGCAAGGTCCTCAATTTCTCTTCTGTTTTTACTGTGGAGAAAGACTGGGGAACTTAGGACAACTTATGGAAGTGTCTTGAGGACAGGCAGTATTATGGTTGAGGAGATTATTCACTTTGGTGGTAAGAACAGGAAGGCAGATTATTATCTGCCAAGTTAGGAAAAGGGGAAGTACAACGAGATCTGGGTGTCCTAGTTCATCAGTCACTGAAAGGCAGCATGCAGGTACAGCAGGCAGTGAAGAAAGCCAATGGAATGTTGGCCTTCATAACAAGAGGAGTTGAGTATAGGAGCAAAGAGGTCCTTCTGCAGTTGTACCGGGCCCTGGTGAGATCGCACCTGGAGTACTGTGTGCAGTTTTGGTCTCCAAATTTGAGGAAGGACATTCTTGCTATTGAGGGAGTGCAGCGTAGGTTCATGAGGTTAATTCCTGGAATGGCGGGACTGTCGTACGTTGAAAGACTGGAGCGACTGGGCTTTTATACTCTGGAATTTAAAAGGATGAGACGGGATCTTATTGAAACATATAAGATTATTAAGGGATTGGACACGTTAGAGGCAGGAAACATGTTCCAGATGTTGGGGGAGTCCTGAACCAGGGACAACAGTTTAAGAATAAGGGGTAGGCCATTTAGAACTGAGATGAGGAAAAACCTTTTCACTCAGAGAGTTGTGAATCTGTGGAATTCTCTGCCTCAGTGTAAGGCCAATTCTCTGGATGCTTTCAAGAGAGAGCTAGATAGAGCTCTTAATGATAGCGGAGTCAGGGGATATGGGGAGAAGGCAGGATCTGGGTACTGATTGTGGATGATCAGCCATGATCACGGTGAATGGCGGTGCTGGCTCGAAGGGCCGAATGGTCTACTACTACACCTATTGTCTATTGTCTAATGCGTATGAAGGTAGATAAATCTATGGGGCCTGTTCATATATATCTAAAGACATTTGGGAACCTGGAGAAGAAATTACAGGTGCGCTGACTGAGATATATGAATCTTCATGACGTTGTGACATCATGGCATCATGACACAATTACATCATGGCATAATTGCATCATGACATCATGACACAATTACATCATGACATCGTGACACAATGTCATCATGAAATCCTGACATCATGACACAATTACACCATGACATCATGACACAATTACATCATGGCATCATGACACAATTACATCATGGCATAATGCCATCATGGCATCATGACACAATTACATCATGACATCGTGACACGATTTCATCATGGCATCATAACATGGCATCATGACACAATTATATCATGACATCATAACATCATGACACAATTACATCATGACATCATGGCATCATGACACAATTACATCATGACATTGTGACACGATTTCATCATGGCATCATAACATCATGAGATCATGGCACAATTACATCATGACATCATGCCATCATGACATAATGGCATCATGACATCATTACATCTTTCCATACACGCGAGGTGCCGGGAGACTGCGGGGTGGCTAATGTCGTGCCTCTATTTAAGAAGGGCCGCAAGGAAAAGCCTGGGAACTATAGGCGATGAGCATAAGATCTGTGGTAGACAGATTACTGAGGAGTATTTTGAGGGACAAGATATCTATGCACTTGGATAGACAGGGGCTCATTAGTGATAGTCATCATAGTTTTATATGAGGGAGATTGTGTATCATGAATCAGATTGCTTTTCGTTTGAGAGGTAACCAAAACGTTTGCTGAGGGAAAAGCAGCAAATGTTGTCTAAATGGATTTCAGCAAGGCGTTTGATAAGGTTCCACATGGTAGACTGCTTTGGAAGGTTAGATCACAAAGGATCCAGGGAGAACTAGCTGACTGGAGTTTAAAGCAGCTAAGTGCAAGGTGTTGCATTTGGTAAGTCCAACCACGGCAGGACCTTCACAGTGAGTGGCAGGGTTCTGGGGAGGGTTGGAGAGCAGAGGATTCTAGGCAGTTACATAGTTCTTGTAAAGTGACGACGAAGATTAATAGGGTGGTCAAGAAGGCTTTTGGCGCATTGACCTTAACCAGTCAGTGTATTATGTTACAGTTGTACAAGACTTGTTGAGGCCGCATTTGGAATATTGTGTTCAGTTTTGGTCACCCAGCTAAAGGAAAATGTTGCTCAGCTGAAAAGAGTGCAGAGAAGATTTACGAGGATGTTGCCAGGACTTGTGGGCATGAGCTATAGGGAGAGGTTGGTCAGGCTAGGACCATTACTTGGAGTGCAGGAGGATGAGGAGTGATCTTATAGAGATGTATAAGATCATGAATGATATAGCTAGTTGGGTGTATTGAGTCTTTTACCCAGATTTTGGGGAATCACGAACCAGGGAACATAGGTTTAAGATGAGAAGGCAAACATTTAATAGGAATGTGAGGAGCAACGTTTTCACACAAAAACTGGTGGGTATATGGAACGAGCTGCCAGAGGAGATAGTTGAGGCAGGTCCTATAACAACATTTAAAAGCCATTTGGACAGGGACATGGATAGGAAACGTTTCGAGGGATATTGTCCAAACGCGGGCATGTGGGGCTGGGAATGGTGTAGATTGGTCAATGAAGGGCAGTCACAGTGGCGCAGCGGTAGAGTTGCTGCCTTACAGCGAATGCAACGCCGGTGACCCGGGTTCGATCCCGACTGCGGGTGCTGTCTGTACGGAGTTTGTACGTTCTCCCCGTGACCTGCGTGGGTTTTCTTCCGAGATCTTCGATTTCCTCCCACACTCCAAAGACGTACAGGTTTATAGGTTAATTGGCTTGGTAAATGTAACAATTGTCCCTAGTGGGTGTAGGATAGTGTTAATGTGCGGGGATCGCTGGTCGGCGCAGACCCGGTGCAACCAGTTTCAGCGTTGTATCTCTAAACTAAACTAAAGATGGGGCATCTTGGACAGCACGGGCAAGTCGGGCCAAAGGGTCTGACTATGATTCTATTTAGTTATTCATTGTTATATGTTAACTATTTTGCTCTACTTCTTGAGTGCACTATTTTGCTGTTTTGTACTCGTTTAACTTATTATTGTATTTACTGTATCTTTACTGGATATATACTTTTTATTCTGTGAGCTTCAAGTGTTATTGTACTCTTGTGTATGTGGCAATAATCTACTCTGAATCTTAATTTCTTAACAACGTTATCAAGCTGCATGTTCATCTTCAAGGATTTTGGAGTTTGCACATTAAGGTCTCTTTATTCCTCAATACTCTCATGGAGTTTAGAGAAATAGGTTTCAGGTTAAGGGGAAAAGATTTAATAGCAATCTGAGGGGTAATCTTTTCACACAAAGGGTGGTGGGTTTATGGAACAAGCTGCCACAGGAGGTAGTTGAGGCAGGGACTACCCCAACATTTAAGAAAAAGTTAGACAGGTACATGGATAGGACAGTTTTGGAGGGATATGGACCAAACATGGGCAGATGGGACTAGTGTGGTTACATAGAAACATAGAATGTAGGTGCAGGAGGAGGCCATTTGGCCCTGAGAGCCAGAACCGCCATTCATTGTGATCATGGCTGATCATCCACAATCAGTAACCTGTGCCTGCCTTCTCCCCATATCCCTTGATTCCACTAGCCCCGAGAGCTCTATCTAACTCTTTTAAATTCATCCAGTGAATTGCCCTCTACTGCCCTCTGTGACAGAGAATTCCACAAATTCACAACTCTCTGGGTTTTTTTCTCATCTCAGTTTTAAATGGCCTCCCCTTTATTCAGACTGTGGCCCCTAGTGCTGGACTCCCTCAACAAGTTGGGACATTGTTGGCTGCTGTGGGCAAGTTGGGCCGAAGGGCCTGTTTCTACAGTGTATCACCATAGGACTCTGTGACTCTCACGGACCTTACAATTCATGGTGTATGTCCTAACCTCGTCAGTACTCTTCAAATGCATCAACTCACACTTATCTGGATTAACTCCATCTGCCAATTTTTTCAGTCCATTTTATAACTCATCAATTTCAGCCTCAGACTCCACACTATCGATGATTCCACCGATCGTAGGGTCATCTTTGACCTTTGTGAACAAACCACCCCACATCCTCATCCAAACCATTCGTGTAGATTGGGATTGTTTTTTTATTGTCACCTATACAGTGAAAAACTCATTTTGCAAATCATACCATACATAAGTACGAAGGTAGACACAAAAGGAATGGGTGACGTTTCAGGTCGAGACTGATCATTTTGAAGAAGGGATTTATTCACAAAATGCGGGAGTAACTCAGCAGGTCAGGCAGCATCTCGGGAGAGAAGGAATGGGTGACGTTTTGGGTCGAGACCCTTCTTCTGGACCTGAAACATCACCCATTCCTTCTCTCCAGAGATACTGCCTGTCCCGCTGAGTTACTCCTACTTTTTGTGTCTATCTTCGGTTTAAACCAGCATCTGCAGTTCCTTCCATTGAGTGGCCTGTTCCATAGTCTGATAACAATGGGAATAAAGCTGGGAGGGGGTTTGGGGAAACATTTTTAAATCTCTTACCTTGACAGAGTTGCGATTTTTTTTTTGCGTATTGTATCTCTGCGACCTAACGCCGTGGAGTTGGCAGCCTCTGCTGGAGGTCGACTTCGGGAGCCCCGACCGCGGGAGTCTGCAGACGGACTTATCATCGCGGAGCTGGTGGTCCCTGTTGGCGATCGGCCTTGGAGCCCCAACCGCGGGGAGCCTGCGGGCGGACTTAACATGGTGGAGCTCGTGGTCCACGGTTGGAGACCAACTTCGGGAGCTCCAAACCACAGGAGCATCGACCTCCCTGACGCGGGGGCTTCGGCTGCCCCAAATGCTGATGGTTCGACTGCCGCGACCGCAGGAGGATAGAGAGGAAGAAGATTAGACTTTATTGCCTTCCATCACAGTGAGGAATGTGGGGAATCCGCTGTGGTGGATGTTTATGTTAGCTTTTATGTAGTTGTGTGTCTTGTTGCTTTTTTTTATTATGGCTGTATAGTAATTCGAGTTTCACTGTACCTTGATTGGTACACCTGACAATCTATATACTAAAACTCTCGTTTGTTTGTTTATTTGTGATCGAACTACAGCCAAAACGGTACACGATAGCGTGACAATTTTAGGCCCACCTTACTCACCGTCATCACTTTAATGGTAAAGCAAGTCGTTTTATTGAAATCGGTGTTATATTTTTTAAGTTATTCACATTTTAAAGTTTTAATCTATCTCCTAGGGAGGTATGAGGGAGGGAGGGGGTAGGAGGATGGATAAGGGGGTTAAGGGGGATGGAGAGGGGGAAGTGGAAGTGGGGAGGGGAGGGGGAGGGGAGGGGGGGAGGAGAGGGTGCTGCACCAATGCAGGAGAGGTTTGGGCCCAACGGGTCCACTTGGTCTAGTAAACTTTAAACCTTTGAACCTTTGAGCCTTGTTAGAATGGGTGATTTGTGCTTTCAAGCTTTTGTCTTTTCTTGTGGTCTTGAGCAGAGCAATGGCTTAAAAGCAAGTTGTAATGTCTGAAGACTGCACAGTAATGGCTTGACAGACAGCCCTGCTTGTGACTGCGATATCCAGACCGGACCATCCCACGCATCGTGAATGACCGCTCACTGAGGCTTTTCCCTGGTGGCATCAAGGCCACCCACCCAGCAACTGATGCTGCCCTGGCCTGGATGTGTACCCTTGGCCTACAACTTTAGGCTGTGCACGCCATACGCAATAAGAAGAATGGCTTGGCTCAAAAATGCAGCTAGTTTCGGAGCATGTATCCCCAGGGCCTGACGTTTGACATTATTGTGCCACAAAGCTTTTGTGGTATTCTGTGATCTTAGCTGCCTCATGATATCATGTGGTACAAAGCTTTTGTGGTGATCTAAACCGAATGAAACGTGATGTTCTTGCTGTATTGCGCATTACCTATTTGACTTAAATATCGCGGCACGGTGGCGCAGCGGTAGAGTTGCTGCCTTACCGCGTATGCAGCGCCGGAGATTCAGGTTCGATCCTGACTACGGGCGCCGTCTGTACGGAGTTTGTACGTTCTCCCCGTGGCCTGTGCGGGTTTTCTCCGAGATCTTCGGTTCCTCCCACACTCCAAAGACGTACAGGCATGTAGGTTAATTGGCTGGGTAAATGTAAACCAAAAAGAATTGTCCCTGGATATGTGCGAGGATCGCTGGGCGGCGCGGACTCGGTGGGCCGAAGGGCCTGTTTCCGCGCTGTATCTCTATATCTAAAAAATCTAAATCTAAATTGTAGATGCCTTCTCAAAGGCTTCCTTCCAAATTACTGATTTCAGTATGAATTATGCCTGCCTTCCTTCCTTCACAACAGCCATGCGATGCTATTGTGGTTAATAAATGTTACGACAAAGTAGCTTACATTGCAAATTTAACTAAGCTGCTTCATAGATGTGCAGTAAAGATAATAATCCTTTGTGCATTCTGCTCAGCAAAAATGGATGCACCAAACTAAACAAAAGGCAGCCAGCAAAGTTAGTGGAGGTTTTCATGCATTTGAATGACAAAAAAGGGCCCCATGGAAGTGATGTAACTGAGAGGAAATAAAGGGCCTGTCCCAGTTACGCAATTTTTAAGGCGACTGCCGGCGACTGTCAAAGTCGTAGCAGATCGCCGACATTTTCTTTTACCCTACGACAATGACCACGACAATGACCACGACAATGACCACGACAATGACCACGACAATGACCACGACAATGACCATGACAATGCCGAGTCAGGTCGATACAAGTCACTTTTTTTGTGAAACTAGCATCTGGCTAAGAGATTACACCGTCTTCGGAAACATCGCAAAATTCCCACGCTCACCTGACCGTCAAACTGTCACCTCCAATCTACCTGTCAAATGTCCTGACGGTAAATAAATTGGTTAAACAAAACTATCTTCTGGTATCTTCAAATGCCTTTTCTTAATTTAATATTACGTGCTTCTAAATGCATCTGCGACAACCTAGCAAACCTGGGGACAGCGTGCGACAGACAGCGCCCGCAATAAGCTACCATACCTGGCGACAAGCCAGCTGGCGCCCAGAAATTTCTAGCGGGTAAATTTTTCCGCCATGCGCCGAGATCGGCTACGATTCATTGAAGACTCCTCACGATCATGCCCGCGACACCCCGGCAAACGTTCAGCCACAGCCTAGTCGCCGGCAGTCGCCTTAAAATCGCCTAAGCGGGACAGGCCCTTAAAGGTGAGTAGAAGTGAAACGATCAGCAGTACCACGTTAGCATCTCACTGTGTTTTAATTGTAGTTTATTCAAAGAAAACAAATCAAGTAAATTAGATATAGTTTATTGAATATACAGTCAGTTATCTTAAAGTTCGAGTAGTGCCAAAGTTTTTAGTTTTGTTTAGTTTAGTTTAATGTCACCTGTACCGAGGTACAGTGAAAAGCTTTTTGTCGCGTGTCAGCAGAAAGACAATGAATGATTACAATCGAGCCATTTACAGTGTGGAGATGCATGATAGGGGAATAATGTTTAGTGCAAGGTAAAGCTAGCAAAGTCCAATCAAGGATAGTCCCAGGGTCACCAAAGAGGTAGGTAGTAGTTCAGCACTGCTCTCTGGTTGCAGTAGGATGATTCAGTTGCCTGATAACAGCTGGGAAGAAACTGTCCCTGAATCTGGAGGTGTGCGTTTTCACACTTCTGTACCTGTTGCTTCTCTAGTTTTATTAATAAAGATGGGGTAGGGGAGGGGAAGTTGGGCAGAAGTTGGGCAGAAGTTGGATGTGACTGTAGACGGGAACCTTTTGCAGCTGACGGAAATCTCAAAGAATGATGTACTGGATGCAAAGGCTGGTCAGGCGATAGGTCAGGACTGGGGGAACCCATTCTCTGTTCTGTCTGGTGATGGGGTGGGGTGTGGGGAGAGAGTGGTGAGAGCAGAAATCCCAGAAGGGGAGGAGATGTTGATTGTGTGCTCCATCAACCATGGACAACTAAAAGGCCGAGCATGCTTCTTGAAATAGGAGGACATTTCTGCAGTGCCCTGGAAAGAAAAGGCTCATCCTGGGAATAGATGCAACACAGACAGAGAAATAAGGGGGAAAAAAGGAGGGTATCTTTACAAGAGACCATCTACCCATCATCACCCTCCTCAACAAGTTCCACCTATCACCTGCCGATCCCTGCATCACCCCTCCCTCTCTCTCACCTCTTTATACTAGCTATCTCCCCTTTATACACTAAGAACTGATGCTGGGCTTCAACCTAAAACATTGACTATCCTTCTGCCAACATAGATGCTAATTTATTTTATCATAACATACTGGAGTAACTCAGCGGGTCAGGCAGCATCTCAGGAGAGAAGGAATGGGTGACGTTTCGGGTGGAGACCCTTCTTCAGTCTGAAGAAGGGTCTCGACCCGAAACGTCACCAATTCCTTCTCTCCTGAGATGCTGCCCGACCCGCTGAGTTACTCCAGCATTTTATGATACCTTTGATTTGTACCAGCATCTGCAGTTATTTTCTCACACTACTTTAGTTTATGTTTAGTTTAATTTACTTTAGAGATACAACGCGGAAACGGCCCTTTGGCCCAACGGGTCCACACCGACCAGCGATCCCCACACACTAACACTACTCTACGCACACTAGGGACAATTTTACACTCATACCAAGATAATTAACCTGTAAACCTTTACATCTTTGGAGTGTTGGAGGAAACCGAAGATCTCAGAGAAAACCCACGCAGATCATGGGGAGAACGTGCAAACTGCGTACAGACAGCACCCGTAGCCAGGATCGAACCCGGGTCTCTGGCGCCGTGAGGCAGCTACTCTACCGCTGCACCGCCACGCTATCCTGCTTGATCCAGCAGTTTGTGTTTTGCTCCAGATTATATCATCTGTAGTCTCTTGTGTCACAACTTTGGTGTGAATGTTGGATGAATGATTAGTTAGTTTGCATATGACACGGAATTTGGTTGTATTATGCATAGCGAAGGTTGTCTAAGGCTACAGCTTGTTATAGATCAGATTAAAGTTTGGGAAGGCTGTTGACAGATGGAATTTAATCCTGACGATACGAGGTAAAACATTTTGGGAAGTCAAGCAGTGGTATGACTTATACAGTAAATACACCAAGGAATGTTGATCAACAGAGAGAATTGGGATCCAAGTCCATAGTTTGCTGAATGTGGCAACATAGGTGAATATAGAAGAAAATTGGCACGCTTGCCTTCAGAGCTTAGCTTCATAGAATGTAGAAGTTGTGGCTTTATGTTGCATCAGTAGTCCTGAACTTGGACAGGTTGTGTGAGTGGGCGGATGCATGGCAGATGCAGTTTAATGTGGATAAGTGTGAGGTTATCCACTTTGTTGGTAAGAATAGGAAGGCAGATTATTATCTGAATGGTGTCAAGTTAGGGAAAGGGGACGTACAACGAGATCTGGGTGTCCTAGTGCATCAGACACTGAAAGGGAGCATGCAGGTACAGCAGGCAGTGAAGAAAGCCAATGGAATGTTGGCCTTCATAACAATAGGAGTTGAGTATAGGAGCAAAGAGGTTCTTCTGCAGTTGTACAGGGGTCTAGTGAGACCGCACCTGGAGTACTGTGTGCAGTTTTGGTCTCCAAATTTGAGGAAGGATATTCTTGCTATTGAGGGCGTGCAGCATAGGTTTACTAGGTTAATTCCCAGAATGGCGGGACTGTCATATGTTGAAAGACTGGAGCAACTAAGCTTGTATACACTGGAATTTAGATGGATGAGAGGGGATCTTATCGAAACATATAAGATTATTAAGGGGTTGGACACGTTAGAGGCAGGAAACATGTTCCCAATGTTGGGGGAGTCCAGAACAAGGGGCCACAGTTTAAAAATAAAGGTTAGGCCATTTAGAATGGAGATGAGGAAAAACTTTTTCAGTCAGAGAGTTGTCAATCTGTGGAATTCACTGCCTCGGAAGGCAGTGTAGGCCAATTCTCTGAATGCATTCAAGAGAGAGCTAGATAGAGCTCTTAAGGATAGTGGAGTCAGGGGGTATGGGGAGAAGGCAGGTACGGGGTACTGATTGAGAATGATCAGCCATGATCATATTGAATGGCGGTGCTGGCTCGAAGGGCCGAATGGCCTCCTCCTGCACCTATTGTCTATTGTCTATATCTACCTCTCAGACTAACCTTGATCGGTCTTTGCTGGCTTTACCTTGCACCAAACATTATTCGCTTATCATGTATCTATACACTGTAAATGGCTCGATTGTAATCGTGTATTGTCTTTCTGCTGACTGGAGAGCACGCAGCAAAAGCTTTTCACTGTACCTCGGTACACGTGACAATAAACTTAACTGAACTGAACTGACCTCATTTGAACATATAAGCTCCCAAGTGATTGACTGGATGGATGTTGAGGAAGGAACTGCAGACGCTGGTTTAAACCCAAGATAAACACAAAATGCTGGAGTAACTCAGCAGGGTAGGCAGCATCTCTGGAGAGAAGGAATGGATGACGTTTTGGGTCAAGACCCTTCTTCACTCTGACGAAGTCCAGTATTTTGTGTCTATCTTCGGATGGATGTTGAGATGTCTTCACAAATAGGCGAGCCACTTGCAAGGGGACATGGCTACAAAATATAGGGCCAGTCATTTAAAAATGAGGTCGTGGATGTTTCTTCTTTCAGAAGGTAGTGAATCTCAGGATTTCTCTGCTGCTGAGGGTGGTGGAGGCCAGATCATTAGAAATGCCGAAGATGGAATTAGAAAAATATTTGAATGACAGGTGTAGGAAAATAACTGCAGATGCTGGTTCAAATTGAAGGTCGACACAAAATGCTGGAGTAACTCAGCGGGTCAGGCAGCATCTCAGGAGAGATGGAATGGGTGACGTTTCATCTCAAGACCCTTCTTCAGACATTCTGACGAGGGGAATTACAGGTCATGGGGAAGTGGCGTAGAAACACTTCTAGAAGCAGAGTTAGGGCCAGCATAGATCAGCCATGATCCTATTGAATGGTGGGGCAAGCTCAAGGATCCTGGGGGCCTGTGTCTGGTTTTATTTTCTTGTGTTCTAATGTTCTTGTAAATTAAAATAGAATAATTAAAACTTACCACCCTCACCTTCTTCTCTACAGGCTTAGATTCCCCATTGAGTCAGACTGGCATAGAATGGAGGCTGCCGTTTCCCAGCGCAATATTGGCAATAGACAATAGACAATAGGTGCAGGAGGAGGCCATTCGGCCCTTCGAGCCAGCACCGCCATTCAATGTGATCATGGCTGATCATTCTCAATCAGTACCCCGTTCCTGCCTTCTCCCCATACCCCCTGACTCCGCTATCCTTAAGAGCTCTATCTAGCTCTCTCTTGAATGCATTCAGAGAATTGGCCTCCACTGCCTTCTGAGGCAGAGAATTCCACAGATTCACAACTCTCTGACTGAAAAAGGTTTTTCCTCATCTCCGTTCTAAATGGCCTACCCCTTATTCTTAAACTGTGGCCCCTGGTTCTGGACTCCCCCAACATTGGGAACATGTTTCCTGCCTCTAACCTGTCCAACCCCTTAATAATCTTATACGTTTCGATAAGATCTCCTCTCATCCTGCTAAATTCCAGTGTATACAAGCCTAGTCGCTCCAGTCTTTCAACATATGACAGTCCCGCCATTCCGGGAATTAACCTAGTAAACCTACACTGCATGCCCTCAATAGCAAGAATCTCAGTAAGAAAAAATAAAAACAAGTCATAAATGCTGGAAACACTCAGCGGGTCAGGCAGTGTCAGGAGAGAGCGGGAATACTAAATTAATATTATGGATGGATAACCATGTGTCCCTTTTATCTTGCTTGCCTTCGGTGATTTCCGTTTCTCTTCTACAAGGTCGGTACAGTGGTGCAGCGGTAGACTTGTTGCCTTACCTGTTAATTGGCTTGGTGTAAATTTAAAATTCCCCAAGCGGAGCCAACTTTACCATTCCCACCCTGGTCATCCAAACCAACAGAAGATACAGAAGCTTGAAAGCGCGCACCACCAGACTCAGAAACAGCTTCTTCCCCTCTGTTTTCGGGCTCTGAATGGTGCTTGCATAAGCTGGGGTCCTGTGTGATTCACCTGCCCCACATTGTGGGCATTGGACTTTGTCTCTGGAACTATTGCACAATAATGCAATATTCTGCACTCTGTGACTTTTCCTTTGCTCGACCTATTATTTTTGTGTTTAGCTTGATTGGATTTGTGTCTAGTAATTTGATTGGATAGCATGCAAAACAACCCTTGGTATACGTAGCAATACTAAGCCTCAACCTAAACCAAATGCATTACTCGTAAAGTATCTAGGAATAGGAGGAATAGGAATACTTTATTGTCACGTGTGACTAGGCACAGTGAGATTCTCTGCTTGCGTACACAATGTATACTAAGTCATTTTCTGTGTGTTAAAAAGGGTGGTACCTCAGACAGAGTGTGAAGAAGAGTCCCTGACGGAAACGTTACCTGACCTTTTCCCTCATAGATGTTGCCTGACCCGCTGAGTTGCTCCAACACTTTGTCTTGAAAGTTTGTGCTGAAGATTCCAGCATTTGCAGTTTCTTGTGTCTCCATTCTAGTGCTTTGGGCAGTTCCTTAAATCCTTATCTATCTACTCAGTTCTACTTGTGTGTATCTCATGGCCTCTAGTCAATAGACAATAGACAATAGGTGCAGGAGGAGGCCATTCGGCCCTTCGAGCCAGCACCGCCATTCAATGTGATCATGGCTGATCATTCTCAATCAGTACCCCGTTCCTGCCTTCTCCCCATACCCCCTGACTCCGCTATCCTTAAGAGCTCTATCTAGCTCTCTCTTGAATGCATTCAGAGAATTGGCCTCCACTGCCTTCCGAGGCAGAGAATTCCACAGATTCACAACTCTCTGACTGAAAACGTTTGTCCTCATCTCAGTTCTAAATGGCCTACCCCTTATTCTTAAAATGTGGCCCCTTGTTCTAGACTCCCCCAACATTGGGAACATGTTTCCTGCCTCTAACGTGTCCAACCCCTTAATAATCTTACACGTTTCGATAAGATCTCCTCTCATCCTTCTAAATTCCAGTGTAGCCTAGTCGCTCCAGTATTTCAACATATGACAGTCCTGCTATTCCGGGAATTAACCTAGTAAACCTACGCTGCACGCCCTCAATAGCAAGAATATCTTTCCTCAAATTTGGAGACCAAAACTGCACACAGTACTCCAGGTGCGGTCTCACTAGGGCCCTGTACAACTGCAGAAGGACCTCTTTGCTCCTATACTCAACTCCTTTTGTTATGAAGGCCAGCATTCCATTGGGTTTCTTCACTGCCTTCTGTACCTGCATGCTTCCTTTCAGTGACTGATGCACTAGGACACCCAGATCTCGTTGTACGTCCCCTTTCCCTAACTTGACACCATTCAGATAATAATCTGCCTTCTTATTCTTCCCTCCAAAGTGGATAACCTCACACTTATCCACATTAAACTGCATCTGCCATGCATCCGCCCACTCACACAACCTGTCCAAGTCACCCTGCAACCTCATAGCATCTTCCTCATAGTTCACACTACCACCCAGTCACACCCATTATCCATTGTATTACATTATTTTTAGCTCGTGTGGATTGCAGATTGGCAGTCTGGAATATTTACACTATCTGTTGCAATAAATCTAAACACGTTTTAAATTGTTTCCGTGTATCGTTGATCAAAAGCTACTTGTGTTAAGATTGTGGTCATTATTTCCAGATGTAGGATAAAAGTGATTTACAATGGAATACTTTCTGTAAATAGATATCATCATCATCATATATATACAGCCGGAAACAGGCCATTCGGCCCACCAAGTCCATGCCGCCCAGTGATCCCCGTACATTAACACTATCCTACACCCACTAGGGACAATTTTTTACATTTACCCAGCCAATTAACCTACATACCTGTACGTCTTTGGAGGTATGAAGACGTACAGGTATGTAGGTTAATTGGCTGGGTAAATGTAAAAAATTGTAAAAAATGTAAAAAAATATCCAGTTGAAACTGGTTGAATATACAGACCTGCTGCACCGATAGAAATCTTGAATAAAGCAAAAGATTAAAAAAATATTACAAAGGACCGACTCAACTTAGACTTTCTTTGTTGTGATTCACAACACCACTGCACTTTTAAAAGATGAGAAAATGTGTGTAAATAACTGTACTATCTTCAAAGGGAGATATGGTATTTATCTGCCCGGTCCAACTAACTTTCTCATTAATGGTGATCTATTTTGGAGATTCAGGATAGGTCAGGTTGCCAACTTTCTCACTCCTAAATAAGGGACACAAGGTGACGTCACCGCCCCGCGCCCCACGTGACCTCACCCAGCCAGCGGCCCCGTGCTCCCGCTCCACCAATGGCGGCTGCCCGAGCCGGGAGGCGAGTTTAGATTTAGATTTAGAGATACAGCGCGGAAACAGACCCTTCGGCCCACTGGGTCCGCGCCGCCCAGCGATCCCCGCACAATAACACTATCCTACACACACAAGGGACAATTTATTATTATTTATTTTTTTTAAACATTTGCCCAGCCAATTACGTCTTTGGAGTGTGGGAGGAAACCGAAGATCTTGGAGAAAACCCACGCAGGTCACGGGGAGAACGTACAAACTCCGTACAGACGGCGCCCGTAGTCAGGATCGAACCTGAGTCTCCGGCGCTGCATTCGCTGTAAGGCAGCAACTCTACCGCTACGCAAAACCTCCGTTCGGCGAACACACTCGGCCTCGCTCCCCGAACACACTCCGTTAGCCTACACTGTCTGGGCCTACGCTGTCCGGGCCTACAGAGGCCCCCGGGCCTACAGTGTCCAGGCCTACAGCGCCCCCCCCCCCCCCCGGGCCTAATACGGGATAAGGGCGGTCCAGTACGGGACAAACCAATTTAGCCCAAAATACAGGATGTCCCGGCTAATATGGGACAGTTGGCCACCCTAAGGGTAGATAAGGTAATAACTTGCATTTTAAGTGGAGGTTGCGAGACTTTCTCTTGTTCTGAAGCAACGTCATCATAATACAGCAAGAAGGAAAATTTCACTAATGGTGGGCGGGAAATGAAATGAAAACAGAAAATACTGGAAGGCCTCTGCATATAAGACCTATTGATGAAATGACATCAGCGTGAAACATTAACTGTTCCTTTCCACAGATATTGCTTGACCCTGCTGAGAATTTCCTTCATTTAAAAAAAACTTTCATAAGGATATTATTGGGATCCATTGTCATTGCTTCATCCTTTACACACAGGCCTTTATTGATTTTAAATTAATTGAACAGTATGAGATGAAAACTGTCTTTTGCAGTGTCGGGTGCCTCAGGAGGAGGCTGAAATGGATAATTAACTTGGTACCTCGGGCAAAAATGTGACATAAATCTTTCAGAATTGCCTCTTCGCGTTCTTGGCGTTTTCTTCCATTATTGCTGAGGGGGAATGTTCTTGGAGACACATCCTCCTGAAAATTGACCGAAAAAGCTGGAGTAACTCAGCGGGACAGGCAGCGTCCCTGGAGAGAAGGAATGGGTGACGTTTCGGGTCGAGACCCTTCTCCAGAGATGCTGCCTGTCCTGCTGAGTTACTCCAGCTTTTTGTGTCCATCTTTGGTTTAAACCAGCATCAGCCTGGGAGGAGCCCTTGCAGCTGCGGCTTGCCTGCAGTCCATTTGTGTTTTTTGTTGTTTTTGTCTGAATTGTAGTTTAAATATGATGTAGTGTTTGTGGTTGTGTGTTATGGGGGGGGGTGGGTGGGAACTGTAAAAGTGTCTCTCCTGAACGGAGACCCGACCCTTGTTTCTGTGTGGTGTCTCCGTTCCCGCTGCGGCCTACCACCGGCCATGCACCTGGAGCTGGCGGGCTCCGGCTGGGACCACCTGGGCTCTGGTTCGCAGAGCCCGCGGCCCGGACACACCTGCGGCGCTGGCTGCCTTCGGAGGCTGCGGGAGCGGCCGCGACTCGTCTCCGGAGACTTCAGCGCGGGCCGCCTGGACGTCGGAAGCCCACAGGCCCCTGGGTGGGGGCCGACATCGGGAGCTCCGGCAGCGGCAGGGGCAGCGTCTTCGCCCGCCCCGAATCATGGGGCTTGGGTCGGCCCGCCGCGGACCTTTCACCGTCTGGCGCGGCCTGGAATAGGCCGTGGGATTTTCTCCGCCCGGCGGGGGCTTCAATGTCGGGAGCCCCGACGGCCCCGACGGGGTAACTCCAACAGCCTGACCGCGGGAGAAGACAGCAGGGGAAGAGAAAGACATTGTGGCCTTCCATCACAGTGAGGAGGTGACTGGAGGAGACTCACTGTGATGGATGTTTTTTTTTGTTTGGTGTTAGTTTATGATTGTGTGTGTTATTGCATTTTTATTGATTATTCTTATTGGTCTTATTGGTCTTATTGTTGAACTGCGGGTCCAAAAATTCCACACCAAGCCAAGATAACGGTACAAAACATCTCCCTTTGTCCTGCTGCCACCTGCCACCTGCTGCAAGGGTGGAGCAACAGGTCCTCCCACCCCACACGGTCCACCAAACATCACATTTACACGTCTACGTGACCTAACTCATGGACTCAATGTCCTATTAAGGTATCATGAACAGCAATATAATGGACATTTTAAAATTAACATTTTTTTGCTACTTAGATTAAGGAATAAATGTTGACTGAGACACTGTGAAAGCTCGGTTCTTTTTCTTCTTCAAAAGAGTGATGTAAGATCTGAGCAAACAGGGCCTCATTTTATCATCTCATCTGTAAATATTACATTCCTGAAAGTGTAACATTCCCCAATTCCAAATATTGTTTTCAAAATTCCCATTGCCAAAAGGAACAAAAATATCAAAAAATATCCACTGACTTGAATTAAATTGAATTAAATTCAACTGAACAATAATGATTTTTGATTTGACAGGTAGTTTATCTGGCCTGGTCATTAAAATTAATAGCCATATTCAAGCATATTTAATATAGAAAGAAGAGAAGGTCAGTGGCAACAAACTGCTGGAGTCACCAACAGCAACGAGCGATATGCGTCAGGGCAGATTTTTGTCTGCAAAATAAAACACTGCAGGAGATTATGGTTGATCATGTGCTTCAATATTACTTCTCTCTCTGTTACATCGTGTGCAAGAACTATTGATCTCTTACTCCAGGAATGAGTTAGCACATAATGAGTGCTTGATGGCACTGTGCCTCTACTCGCTGGAGTTTAGAAGGTTGAGGGGGGACCTCATTGAAACTTACAGAATAATGAAAGGCTTGGATAGAGTGGACGTGGAGAGGATGTTTCCACTAGTGGGAGAGTCTAGGAACAGGGGTCATAGCCTCAGAATTAAAAGGCGCTCTTTTAGAAAGGAGGTGAGGAGGAACTTCTTTAGTCAAAAGGTAGTTCATCTGTGCAACTCATTGCCACAGAGGGCTGTGGAGGCCAAGTCAGTGGATATTTTTGAGGCAGAGATAGAAAAACTCTTGATTAGAACAGGTGTCATGAGGAGAAGGCAGGAAAATGGGATTAGGAAGCAGAGATCAGCCATGATTGAATAGCAGAGAAGATTCGATGGGCCGAATAACCTGATTCTACTCCTGTAACTTGTGAACTTGTGATCTCAGCCGTGAATATACTGTACATAATGGATGAGTCTCCCTGGCAGAAAATTGGAAAGATTCAAATTCTCTGTATAAAGGAATTTATCATCTGTCCTTAAATGGCCAATCCCTGATTGTGAAATGATTTCTCCTGCTTCACTAAAGCTATTTGTTTATCCTGTCATTGAGCAAATGGCAACAACAAAAAAGGATAGGATGAATTTAACCCACTTGGACAAAGAACAATATGTATAAGAAAATAACTGCAGATAATAGACAATAGACAATAGGTGCAGGAGTAGGCCATTCAGCCCTTCGAGCCAGCACCGCCATTCAATGCGATCATGGCTGATCACTCTCAATCAGTACCCCGTTTCTGCCTTCTCCCCATACCCCCTCACTCAGCTATCCTTAAGAGCTCTATCCAGCTCTATCTTGAAAGCATCCAACGAACTGGCCTCCACTGCCTTCTGAGGCAGAGAATTCCACACCTTCACCACTCTCTGACTGAAAAAGTTCTTCCTCATCTCCGTTCTAAATGGCCTACCCCTTATTCTTAAACTGTGGCCCCTTGTTCTGGACTCCCCCAACATTGGGAACATGTTTCCTGCCTCTAATGTGTCCAATCCCCTAATTATCTTATATGTTTCAATAAGATCCCCCCTCATCCTTCTAAATTCCAGTGTATACAAGCCCAATCGCTCCAGCCTTTCAACATACGACAGTCCCGCCATTCCGGGAATTAACCTAGTGAACCTACGCTGCACGCCCTCCATAGCAAGAATATCCTTCCTCAAATTTGGAGACCAAAACTGCACACAGTACTCCAGGTGCGGTCTCACCAGGGCCCGGTACAACTGCAGAAGGACCTCTTTGCTCCTATACTCAACTCCTCTTGTTACGAAGGCCAACATTCCATTGGCTTTCTTCACTGCCTGCTGTACCTGCATGCTTCCTTTCAGTGACTGATGCACTAGGACACCCAGATCTCGTTGAACTCCCCCTCCTCCTAACTTGACACCATTCAGATAATAATCTGCCTTTCTATTCTTACTTCCAAAGTGAATAACCTCACACTTATCTACATTAAACTGCATCTGCCATGTATCCGCCCACTCACACAACCTGTCCAAGTCACCCTGCAGCCTTATTGCATCTTCCTCACAATTCACACTACCCCCCAGCTTAGTATCATCTGCAAATTTGCTGGTACAAATCGATTTATTCACAAAATGCTGGAGTAACTCAGCAGGTCAGGCAGCATCTCGGGAGAGAAGGAATGGGTGACGTTTCGGGTCGAGATCCTTCTTCAGACTGATGTCAGGGGGGCGGGACAAAGGAAGGATATAGGTGGAGACAGGAAGATAGAGGGAGATCTGGGAAGGAGGAGGGGAAGGGAGGGACAGAGGAGCTATCTGAAGTTGGAGAAGTCGACGTTCATACCGCTGGGCTGCAAACTGCCCAGGCGAAATATGAGGTGCTGCTCCTCCAATTTCCGGCGGGCCTCACTATGGCACTGGAGGAGGCTCATGACAGCAAGGTCAGACTGGGAATGGGAGGGGGAGTTAAAGTGCTCGGCCACCGGGAGATCAGTTTTGTTAATGCAGACCGAGCGCAGGTGTTCAGCGAAGCGATCGCCGAGCCTGCGCTTGGTTTCGCCGATATAAATAAATAAATAAACAAAGAACAACTTCTGTACAATTCCGGAGACACAACGAACTGCAGATGTCAGAATCTTGTGCAAAACACAAAGTGCTGAAGTAACTCAGCGGGAAAGTAGCATCTGAGGAGGAGTTCCAGCAGGCTTTGGCCATCAAACAGCAAGTGCTTGACAAAATGGTCGCCTAGTCTACACATGGTCTCGGCAAGAGAGCCCGTCTTATCGTGAGGCTATACGTTTGGTTTATCTGCCCATGAATCAACTGAAGGTGTCACAAAATGCTGGAGTAACTCAGCGGGTCAGGCAGCATCTCAGGAGAGAAGGAATGTGTCGAGACCAGTTCTTCAGAACTGAAATTATTCATAGAAATTTCTTATTGTTTCCATCTATGTTGTCAAACACTGCCTGCAATACCAATTATATAAAAAAAACAAATCAAATATTTACTGTGCACGCTACCCAAAACGTTGACAAATTCTAATATCAGAAGACACGTGCAAACAAAGCTATAACAGCTGCTAACTAATTACAGGAATAATTTTAAATGTATTGTGGAATTATTTTTGCACAAGAAATAAATCAAATTCTGTTCTTTTGAAACAACTAATTGAGTGATTTTATTTTAATCATGGCAGCCTCGCCAACAGCCCATCTCATCCCTTTCCCCTGTTGTTCTTTTTTAGTCTGTTTTTACTTGGATGTTTCAGGGTACTTTTAGTTTTTGTATTATGTGGGGAGGGTGGGGGAAACTTTTTTGAATCTCTTCCCTCGACGGAGATGCGACCTTTTCCGTATCGTATCTCTGTCTGCACTGCGGCCTTAACATCATGGAGCTGGCGGTCCCTTTGTTAGGGACCGACTTCGGGAGCTCCAACCATATGAGCTTCGACCGCCCGGATTGCGGGAGCCTCGATCGCCCTGGTGCGGGGGGCCTTCGATCGCCCCGACTGCGGCAACTTTGATCGACCCGACTGCGGATGTTTCGATCGCCCCGACCACGGTAGAAATGGGGGAAGGAAGGTATAAGTTATCTGCCTTCCATCACAGTGGGGAATGTGAGGTCGCCGAAAAACAAGATGGCCGTGCTGCCTACGCTGGTGAGATCTTATCGAAACGTATAAGATTATTAAAGGGTTGGACACGTTAGAGGCAGGAAACATGTTCCCAATGTTGGGGGAGTCCAGAACAAGGGGCCACAGTTTAAGAATAAGGGGTAGGCCATTTAGAACTGAGATGAGGAAAAACGTTTTCAGTCAGAGAGTTGTGAATCTGTGGAATTCTTTGCCTCAGAATTGTGGGGCCAGGTTCAGCTCAAACTCCATCATCAAGTTTGCTGATGACACTGTGGTGGTGGGCCGGATCTCCAACAACGATGAGAAGGTCTACCGGGAGGAGATGGCTGATCTGGCACTCTGGTGTCAGGACAATAGCCTCCTCTTGAATGTCACTAAAACAAAGGAGCTGATTGTGGACTTCAGAAGGGCTAAACATCCAAGGACGTACATGCCACTGGAGATAAATGGGTCTATTGTGGATAGGGTGAGCAGTTTTAAATACTTGGGAGTCCGCATCGCAGAGGATCTGACATGGGCAACGCACATTGCCGCACTGGTGGGTAAGGCTAAGCAGCGCCTTTACCACCTTAGGCAGCTGAGGAAATTCAGAGTGTCTCTGAGGATCCTTCATTGCTTCTACTCTGGGGCTGTAGAGAGCATCCTGTCCGGCAACATTACAGTCTGGTTTGGGAACAGCTCTGCCCAGGACAGGATGGCCCTGCAGAGAGTAGTGCGTTCGGCAGAACGCACCATGGGAACTACACTCATCCCCCTGCAGGACCTATACATCAGGAGGTGCAGATCCAGAGCAAGCAAGATCATGAGGGACCCCTGCCACCCCAGTAACGGACTGTTCCAGATGCTACGGTCAGGCAAACGCCTCCGCTGCCACGCTGTGAAAACGGAGAGGATGAGACGGAGCTTCTTCCCACAGGCCATCAGGACTGTCAACTTTTATAACCCCAGAGACTAAATTTTTGTCGACACTAATAGTAACTTATTAACTTTATTTATATGCTGTAACTGTAATTCTTTTTGTGCACAACCCGCAGGCATTGCCACTTTCATTTCACTGCACATCGTGTATGTGTATGTGACAAATAAATTTGACTTGATTTGACTTGACTTGACAGTGGAGGCCAATTCTCTGAATGCATTCAAGAGAGAGCTAGATAGAGCTCTTAAGGATAGCGGAGTCAGGGGGTATGGGGAGAAGGCAGGAACGGGGTACTGATTGAGAATGATCAGCCATGATCACATTGAATGGTGGTGCTGGCTCGAAGGGCCGAATGGCCTCCTCCTGCACCTATTGTCTATTGTCTATTGTCTATTGACTCAGAGGCAGTGCCGTGAGTGCAGTGATCTCGGTGTTTGTGGGGACATTGCTCCGTGAGGACATCCCGGAGTCTGGCGCGAGCTTGGACGGCTTTCTGACTGTTCGGGCGGACAGGGACTGCAGAGAGAGTGACAGCGGTCGGTACAACTCTGGTCACATCACTGTGAGGGAGCGTGTGTGTGTGGCCCGGACATTGAACTGATGGCCGTGGGTCTCCACTTATGCTGTGTGCCCTGGGGATTCTCACACGCCACCGTGGCGGCTGTTTATGTTTAATCTTGATGTGGTTTTGTATCTTGTTGCTTTTTGTATGACTGTATGGCAAATAAAATTCCACTGTACCTCAGTAAATGTGACAATAAAGGACCATTGAACCACATCTTTCAGCTTGAGTGAAATGGAACCTCTCATGTAATCAAATACCAAACGCAACGTGGATATTTTTAATGCTAAAGTATCACAACTGACACTATCAGAAATCTTTGACATACAGTATGCTCAAGCATATTTGTAACTTGAACCCTAATAAAAGAATCCCAAGTATGAGTTAATTCTATTTCTATACATAGAAATTTGCACAATAAAATGAAAGCTTCCTTTCACACCAAATCCCAAAAAACGGCACGGTGGCGCGGCGGTAGAGTTGCTGCCTTTCAGCGAATGCAGCGCCGGAGACCCGGGTTCCATCCCGACTACGGGTGCTGTCTGTATGGAGTTTGTACGTTCTCTCCGTGACCTCGTGGGTTTTCTCCGAGATCTTCGGTTTCCTCCCGCACTCCAAAGACGTGCAGGTATGTAGGTTAATTGGCTTGGTAAATGTAAACAAAAATGTCCCTAGTGTGTGTAGGATAGTGTTAATGTGCGGGGATCGCTGGTCGGCGCGGACCCGGTGGGCCGATGGGCCTTTTCCGCGCTGTATCTCTAAACTAAACTAAACTAAACTAAACTATAAATAAGAAAATAAATAAATCGGATTATTCTCTCGATCAATACTTACGATGGCAAACTCATCTCATTCTTACTGGCAGAATCAACGGAATAACTGTGGTGCTGGCTCGAAGGGCCAAATGGCCTCCTCCTGCACCTATTTTAGATTTAGAGATACAGCGCGGAAACAGGCCCTTCGGCCCACCGAGTCCGCGCCGCCCAGCGATCCCCGCACATTAACACTATCCTACACACACTCGGGACAATTTTTACATTTTACCCAGCCAATTAACCTACATACCTGCACGTCTTTGGAGTGTGGGAGGAAACCGAAGATCTCGGAGAAAACTCACGCAGGTCACGGGGAGAACGTACAAACTCCGTACAGACGGCGCCCGTAGTCAGGATCGAACCTGAGTCTCCGGCGCTGCATTCGCTGTAAGGCAGCAACTCTACCGCTGCGCCACGGTGCGCTATGTTTCTAACTCAAAATGCATTTTGGAAAATGCGGGTGTTGTCTATTTTGTCGTTGAAAACAACAAAACAATCAATGATAACTTGCTACGTAAATGGGAGTGATTGGAATAGTGCAACCTAACGCAGGAACTTTCGAAAGTTCTTTATCAACTGCATGAAATGCTTTGTGTAGGAAGGAACTGCAAATGCCGGTTTAAACCGAAGATAGACACTAAAAGCTGGAGTAACTCAGCGGGTCAGACGGCATCTCTGGAGAATCTCCAGACATGCTGTCTGACCCGCTGAGTTACTCCAGTTGTTTGGTGTCCGTCTCGCGTGAAATGCTCTGACCGATCAAGGGCGATGCAGAGTTTTAAGTCCACTAGCATTGTTTGCTGGCCACAACCTTCCCTTCCCCTTGTTTCTGCACCTCTGCTGCTGGCTCAACTTTCACTTTGTGCCTCGTGCTGAGCCTCCTATCAAATTTTCTCTTTGAATTATTTAGCTGAATTTCCCAAGATGGAGCACGTGTCATGGCATTTGTGGGATGAGCAGCTATTGATTGATACTCATGTGATGAGCTAGCTCCATGATCATTGCAAACACCAGGCCTATTACTCGTTGTGAATCCTGAAGAAAGAGAAATGGAACGTGGGGAAAACAATTTGCAATTTACGCGTGTATTCATAGAGTAACGCAGCACGGACACAGATAGGGAGGGTTGCCAACTTTCTCACTCCCAAAATAAGGGACAAAAGGTGACGTCACCGTCCCGCACCCCATGTGACCTCACCCAGCCAGTGGCCACGTGCTCCCGCTCCACCAATGGCGGTCGCCCGTGCTGGGAGGTGGGTTGCCATGGAACTTCCGTTAGGCGGCACCCTGGCCTCCGGGCCTACAGTGTCCGGGCCTACAATGTCCGGGCCTACAGTGTCCGGGCCTACAGTGTCCACGCCTACAGTGTCCGGGCCTACAGTGTCCGGGCCTTCAGTGTCCGGGCCTAGAGTGTCCGGGCCTACAGTGTCCGGGCCTACAGCGCCCCCCGGGCCTGATACGGGACAAGGGCGTTCCCATACGGGACAAACCAATTTAGCCCAATATACGGGATGTCCCGGCTAATACGGGACAGTTAGCAACCCCTAGACACAGCCCCTTAGGCCCTCTGGGTCCATGTTCGCAAATCAAACACCTATTTACACTTCTTCTACACAAATACCATTTCATTCTCCTACAATCCCATCAACTGCCCCCCCCCCCCACCGCTCCCCCCACCGACTCTACGGCTCACCTGCATATTAGCAACAATTTACCCTGGCCAACCAACTAACCAGTCTGAATAGACAATAGACAATAGGTGCAGGAGGAGGCCATTCGGCCCTTCGAGCCAGCACCGCCATTCAATGTGATCATGGCTGATCATTCTCAATCAGTACCCCGTTCCTGCCTTCTCCCCATACCCCCTGACTCCGCTATCCTTAAGAGCTCTATCTAGCTCTCTCTTGAATGCATTCAGAGAATTGGCCTCCACTGCCTTCTGAAGAAGGGTCTCGACCCGAAACGTGACCCATTCCTTCTCTCCAGAGATGTTGACTGTCCCGCTGAGTTACTCCAGCATTTTGTGTCTGCCTTCAATTAACCTACATGCCTTTGGGATTTGAGGGAAACCAATGCAATTGGAGGAAACCTGCCCATTTTCATTAAGGACATATATACTTTCCACACAGATGGTAGCAGATGTTAAGAATGAGCCTGATCACCAGAGGTTTTGAGGAAACAACACTGCTGTTCTTCCCTACTGGCTGGGTTTGAACCATTATCAGAAGAATGTTATTGAAGAGTTATTGAAATTTGGTAACTCAAATTTCACTGTACCTTAATTGGTCTTGAATCATGAAGAGACAACACAGTGCATCAACTCAACCTCCACGGTAATGTAAAAGGTGTAGGGGAATCGAGGACCAGAGGACATATGTTCAAGGTGAAGGAGAAAAGATTGAATAGGAATCCGAAGGTTGACTTTCTCACACAGAGGGTGGTGGGTGTATGGAACAAGCTGCCCGAGGAGGTGGTTGAAGCTGGGACTGTCCCATAGTTTAAGAAACAGTTGGACAGGTACATGGACAGGACAGGTTTGGAGGGTTGTGGACCAAGCGCAGGCAAGTGGGACTAGGGTAGCTGGGACATTGTTGTCCGGCGCTGCATTCGCTGTGTAGGCAGCGACTCTACCACTGCACCACTATGCCGCCCACTTTTTCTGGATGGCAGGAGTGATATGAGAGCATGGCTAGGATGGTGTGGGTCTTTGATGATATTGGCTGTCTTATTGAACCAGCGCCTTCTACGGATGCCTTCAATGGTGGGGAGGTCAGTACCTGTGAAACACCGGTGGTGTCCATTACTTTTTGTAACTTCCATCCTTCCTGGGCGTTCGAGTTGCCAAACCATGGCCACGGTAGAAATAGTCAATGCTCTCTCCACCGTACACATGTGGAAGATCCTGAAAAATATCCGTCGACATCCCGACTCTCCTCAATCTTCTGAGGAAGTGGAGGCATTGAAGGACTTACTTTATGATTGCATCAGTGTGCTGGGCCCAGGACAAACCGTCAGACCTTCAGAGATATACATGCTCCAGATCTTAAAGTTGTTGACTCATTCCGACCCCAAACTGTTGAAGCTAGTTTATCATATCATATCATATCATATATATACAGCGCGGAAACAGGCCTTTTCGGCCCACCAAGTCCGCGCCGCCCAGCGATCCCCGCACATTAACACTATCCTACACCCACCAGGGACAATTTTTACATTTACCCAGCCAATTAACCTACATACCTGTACGTCTTTGGAGTGTGGGAGGAAACCGAAGATCTCGGAGAAAACCCACGCAGGTCACGGGGAGAACGTACAAACTCCGTACAGACGGCGCCCGTAGTCAGGATCGAACCTGAGTCTCCGGCGCTGCATTCGCTGTAAAGCAGCAACTCTACCGCTGCGCTACCGTGGATCCCCAGCATTGATCTGAAGTCACCAGTCAGCTCCTTGGTCTTGCTGACGTGGGGAATAAGATTTATTTCACAAAATGCTGGAGTAACTCAGCGGGTCAGGCAGCATCTCAGGAGAGAAGGAATGGGTGACGTTTCGGGTCGAGACCCTTCTTCAGACTGATGTCAGGGGGGCGGGACAAAGGAAGGATATAGGTGGGGATAGGAAGACAGTGGGAGAACGGGGAAGGGGGAGGGGAAGAGAGGGTCAGAGGAACTATCTAAAGTTGGAGAAGTCAATGTTCATACCACTGGGCTGCAAACTGCCCAGGCGAAATATGAGGTGCTGTTCCTCCAATTTCCGGTGGGCCTCACTATGGCACTGGAGGAGACCCATGACAGAAAGGTCAGACTGGGAGTGGAAGGGGGAGTTGAAGTGCTGAACCACCGGGAGATCAGGTTGGTTGAGGCGGACTGAGCGAAGGCGTTGAGCGAAATGATCGCCGAGCCTGGGTTTGGTTTCGCCGATGTAAATAAGTTGACATCTAGAGCAGCGGATGCAATAGATGAGGTTGGAGGAGGTGCAGGTGAACCTCTGTCTCACCTGGAAAGACTGTTTGGGTCCTTGGATGGAGTTGATGGGGGAGGTAAAGAGACAGGTCTTGCATCTCGTGCGGTTGCAGGGGAAAGTGCCCGGGGATGGGGTGGTTTGGGTAGGAAGGGACGAGTGGACCAGGGAGTTACGGAGGGAACGGTCTCTGCGGAATGCAGAGAGGGGAGGGGATGGGAAGATATGGCCAGTGGTGGGGTCCCGTTGTCGGTGACGGAAATGTTGGAGGATGATTTGTTGTATCCGCTGGCTGATGGGGTGGAAGGTGAGAACGAGGGGGATTCTGTCCTTGTTACGAATGGGGGGAGGGGGAGCAAGAGCGGAGCTGCGGGATGTAGAAGAGGCCCTAGTGAGAGCCTCATCTACAATGGGAGAGGGGAAGCCCCGTTGCCAATTCCTACTGATTGTGGTCTGTTGATGAGGAAGTCGAGGCTCCAGCTGAAGAGGGACGAGAAGAGACCCAGTTCTCCGAGTACAATCACGGGTTTGGAGGGAATGATGGTGTTGCATGCTGAGGCGCGGTAGATGAATATCAGCCTGATGTATGGGTCATAGAAACATAGAAACATAGAAGGAGTAGGCCATTCGGCCCTTCGAGCCTGCACCACCATTCAATATGATCATGGCTGATCATCCAGCTCAGTAACCTGTACCTGCCTTCTCTCCATACCCTCTGATCCCTTTAGCCACAAGGGCCACATCTAACTCCCTCTTAAATATAGCCAATGAACTGGCCTCAACTACCTTCTGTGGCAGAGAATTCCACAGACTCACCACTCTCTGTGTGAAGAAATGTTTTCTCATCTCGGTCCTAAAAGACTTCCCCCTTATCCTTAAGCCTTGACCCCTGGTTCTGGACTTCCCCAACATCGGGAACAATCTTCCCGCATCTAGCCTCTCCAACCCCTTAAGAATTTTATATGTTTCTATAAGATCCCCCCTCAGTCTTTTAAATTTCAGCGAGTACAAGCCGAGTCTATCCAGTCTTTCTTCATATGAAAGTCCTGCCATCCCAGGGATCAATCTGGTGAACCTTCTCTGTACTCCCTCTAAGGCTAGAATGTCTTTCCTCAGATTAGGAGACCAAACCTGTACACAATACTCCAGGTGTGGTCTCACCAAGGCGCTGTACAACTGCAGTAGAACCTCTTGTTGTTGAAGTGGTCCGGCGCAGGGTGAATGGCCAGCGAGATCTCGTTCCCAGTTGATCTATTGCCGAGGTAGGCAGATTGTAGTGGGTCCAGGTCCTTGCTAAAATAGGAGTTGTAATGCACGATAACCAACTTCTCAAAGTACTCGTTATCGTTCGGTAGTCATTGAGACGTGTCACCTTACTCTTATTGGGCACTTGTATTATTGATGCATTTTTAAAGCAGGTGGGAACCTCGTAATAAAAGGCAGAAGTTGTTCGCAGAAACTCCAGCCAGTTGGTCCGCTCACGTTTGAAGAACACGGCCAGATACACCATCAGAGCTGGATGTTTTCCAAAGTCCGCCCTCATGAAGGACCTTCTGCCGTTGGTCTCGGTGACTGAGATTACAATGTGATCATAAAGTTTATAAAGTACATTTATTGCCATCCAAAAACATGTTTTTGGATGAAATTACGTTACCCGCAGTCAACCATGAGAGACAATAAAAAGAAAGTAATAAAACACGCAATCACAAAAACCAACGTAAAACAAAAAACATCCATCACAGTGAGTCTCCTCCAGTCACCCCCTCACTGTGATGGAAGGCCAGAATGTCTTCTCTCTTCCCTGCCGTCTTCTCCCGTGGTCAGGCAGTCGAAGTTGCCATGTCGGGGCGGTCGGGGCTCCCGACATTGAAGCCCCCGCCGGGCGGTGGAAAATCCCGTGGCCTATTCTAGGCCGTGCCGGACGGTGAAAGGTACGCGGCGGGCTGACCCAAGCCCCACGATTCGGGCCAGGCGAAGACGCTGCCGCTGCCGGAGCTCCCGAAGTCGGCCCCCACCCAGGCACCTGCGAGCCTCCGACGTCCACAGGGCCCGCGGCCGAAGCCTCCAAAGCCTCCGAAGGCGAGTCGTAGCCGCTCCCGCAGCGCCACCTCAGCCTCCGAAGGCAGCCAGCTCCGCAGATGGTGAGTACGGTCCGGTCCACGGGCTCTGCGAACCAGAGCTCCAGGTGGTCCCATCTGCAGGTCGCCAGCTCCAGGTGTTTGGCCGATGGTAGGCCGCAGGGGGAACGGAGACAACACCCAGAAAAAAGATCGTGTCTCCATACGGAAGAAGCAATTTTTATAGTTTCCACCCCCCACACACACATAGTACACAAACCACAAAAAAACACTACATCACATCCAACACTTACAATTAAGACAAAAAACAAAACAAAAACAAAAAAGACAAACGGACTGCAGGTGAGCCACAGCTGCTGCACAGCGCCGCCACACGAACTGGGGTAAAGGAGGCTCAAGACCCTCGTGAAGTGAGCCTAGAATGCATTATGCTTGTCTGTGAGTGATGCCTTGCTGTTGCTTGAGATGTCACTTTCATCTTTCCGAGAGCAGAATGACCAGCACTGAACACAATACTCCCAGTGCGGCCTCACCGACATCTTGTACCACTTTTAAGAATAAGGGGTGGGCCATTTAGAACGGAGATGATGAAAAAAAAATTCAGTCAGAGAGTGGTAAATCTGTGGAATTCTCTGCTTCAGAAGGCAGTGGAGGCCAATTCTCTGAATGCATTCAAGAGAGAGCTGGATAGAGCTCTTAAGGATAGCGGAGTCAGTGGGTATGGGGAGAAGGCAGGAACGGGGTACTGATTGAGAATGAACAGCCATGATCACATTGAATGGTGGTACTGGCTCGAAGGGCCGAACAGCCTCCTCCTGCACCTATTGTCTATTGTACATAATGACCCAACATCGATACGCAAATCCTAGACTGAAGAGGCGCAGCATGTCAAAAGCCTTCTTCACCATCCTATCTAACCACGGCACCACATTCACGGAACGATGTACTTGCATGGCGGCAAAGTGGCGTGGCGGTAGAGTTGTTGCCTTTCAGCGCCAAATACACCACTATTCATAAAAACATAGAAAATAGGTGCAGGAGGAGGCCATTCGGCCCTTCGAGCCAGCACCGCCATTCAATGTGATCATGGCTGATCATCCACAATCAGTAACCCGTGCCTACCTTCTCCCCATATCCCTTGATTCCACTAGCTCCTAGAGCTCCATCTAACTCTCTTTTAAATTCATCCAGTGAATCGGCCTCCACTGCCTTCTGTGGCAGAGAATTCCACAAATTCACAACTCTCTGGGTGAAAAAGTTTTTTTCTCACCTCAGTTACAAATGGCCTCCCTTTTATTCTTCGACTGTGTGGTCCCTGGTTCCGGACTCCCCCAACGTTGGGAACATTTTTCCTGCATCTAGTTTGTCCAGTCCTTTTATAATTTTATACGTTTCCATAAGATCCCCTCTCATCCTTCTAAACTCCAGTGAATACAAGCCCAGTCTTTCCAATCTTTCCTCATATGACAGGCATCCATTCCATAAAATGACTTTCACCATCATCCCATTGCTCCCTGCCATGCAGCCAATTCTGTACCCAGTTATCTGGCTCTCCCTGTATCCCATGTGATCTGTCCATCCCCAGCACAATGCACCATGCCCTGTCCTGCTGCAAAGGCCCTGCTGAAGTACATACAGATTATGTCTATGGCCTTGCCCTGGTCAATCTTCTTGGTTAATTCTTCAAAAAACCTCAGTCAAATTTATGAGACGCAAATCTCCCACAAGACTATCCCCAAATCAACTCCCGTCTATCCAAATGGATGTACATCTTATTCCCAGCATAGTTTTATTAGCCTTTTTACTCAATGTGCCCATTTCCTTCCTTAATCTATAAACAACAGTCAACCGTGTTTTGTAACATGAGATGTCCTCCTTAGTTACAGGAACAGTATTATTTAGTCAAGCTAAATCTCGGAGGTTGCTGGGAAGAAATGTTTTTCTTGTTTTCTTGCTATATGTCCTGAGGGCTGCATGATCTGAAGCCTCGTGATTCCGAGTCTTTCCAAGTCAGCAAACTGGTTATCCGAGAAACCTAATTGTTTTTCTAAGTGAGCCTGCTTGTTCGACAGATGAACTGTTAGCAGACAACTCAGATTTTAGCCCGAAAGTCTTTCTTAACCCTTACATTACAGTCCCACCTCTGATGTTCATACCATTTGCTGTCCAATCACCACCCAATCCACTTGTGTTGATGGTCTCAGGAACAATGGATTGGACCCTCAGATTTTACTGTTCATCCACATTTCGTAGAGCACTAGCATTTTTTCATATATGTCCTACTATTATTTGACATCCCAAATACATTGCCCCTTACAATTTGGGATCCAATTCCATGTGCCAATGCTTAGCTCAACTTTCCCAGTGATCCATATCCTGCAGACACAAGGAGCTCTAAAGTGCTGGAATAACTTAACAGGTCAGGCAAGAGGGAAAGACAATGGACAATAGACAATAGGTGCAGGAGGAGGTCATTCGGCCCTTCGAGCCAGCACTGCCATTCAATGTGATCATGGCTGATCATTCTCAATCAGTACCCCGTTCCTGCCTTCTCCCCATAGCCCCTGACTCCGCTATCCTTAAGAGCTCTATCTAACTCTCTCTTGAATGAGAGAAGAAAGAGAGACTTTGTGAAAGAGTGTGTATGTGAGAGGCAGGCTAAGCCTCTGCCTTTTTGTTTGTGTTGCTGCCGCAGCCTCTCATCCTTCCTCCACCTCCAACATCTATATACAAAAACTCTCGTTTGTTTGATTGTTTGTTCCTGAACTACAGCCAAACCGGTACACGATAGCGCGACAATTTTAGGCCCACCTTACTCACCGTCGTCCCTTTGGTGCTAATGGAAGAATTTACATTGTAGTCGGTGTTATATTTTAAAGTTATTCACATTTTAAAGTTTAAATCTAGGGAGGGAGGGGGGAGGGAGGGAGGGGGAAGAGGGTAGATAAGGGGGGTTGAGGGGGATGGAGTGGGGGGAGGGGAAGATGAGGGAAGGGGAGGAGGAAGGGAGGAAGGAGGGAAGGGGAGGGGAGAGGGGGAGGGGAGAGGGAGAGGGGGAGGGGAGGGGGAGGGGAGGGGGAGGGGGAGGGGGAAGGGGAGGGGGAGGGGGAGGGGGAGGGGGAGGGGGAGGGGGAGGGGGAGGGGGAGGGGGAGGGGAGGGGGAGGGGGAGGGGGAGGGGGAGGGGAGGGGGAGGGGAGGGGAGGGGAGGGGGAGGGGGAAGGGGAAGGGGAAGGGGAAGGGGAAGGGGAAGGGGAAGGGGAAGGGGAAGGGGAAGGGGAGGGGGAAGGGGAGGGGAGAGGGGGAAGGGGAGGGGAAGGGGAGGGCGAATGGGAGGGGGAGGGGGAAGGGGAGGAGAAGGGGAGAGGGGGATGGGGAGGAGCAAGGGGAGGGGGAAGGGGAGGGGAGGAGGAAGGGGAGGGGGAAGGGGAGGGGGGGGATGGTGGATCAGTGGGTTGTCACCTAAAATTGGAGCATTCAGTGTTGATATCATTGGGATGTCAGCTACCCAAGTGGGATATGAGGTGCTGTTCCCCCCGTTGGCGTGCAGGACCACTGGAAGAAGAGTACACCGTATTTTGGACCACCCCACCAAATGCCTTCCAAGAGTCCACATAAACGACATCCACCACCCTAGCCTTCACCAATCTCCTTTGGTATCTCCTTGGAAAACTCAACCAAAATTAGCGAGATAGGATTTCGTCCTCACAAAGCCATGCTAATTACTCCGAAACGGTCCCTGCATTTGCAAATTATCATGAAGCCCGTCCTTTACAATTTCCCCCAATGATTTTCCTGCCACTGATATGCGGCTCGCTTGCCTGCAGAACCCAGTTTATCCCTGCTGCCCTTTTTCAAATAAAGGAGCATCATGAGCTAACCTAGTGTGTGGCTCACTTGAATTTAAACATCCTACCAAATTTCTGTAGGCTCCAGGGAAAAACAATGCAGACAATGACAGACCAATAATCCTCTCCCACTGGAGTTCTGAGACACCCTCTCTCACTGCCCTTAGCCTGGTCTTGCCCCCACGCCTCTTTTCCACCTTTCTGCCCCTTCTTTCTATATATATATATATATCACACCACAACCTACCACATACATATGAAGGGTCCTGACCCCACAACCTCATCTATCTATTCCCTCCACAGATGCTGCATGGCCTACGCAGTTACTCCAGCAGTCTGTTTGCATTTTTTGCTCGTGGTACCACATGATGTGTGGGGTTGCCAACTGTCTCGTGTTAGCCGGGTCATCCCGTCTTTTGGGCTAAATTGGTTTGTCCCATTCGGGACCTCCCTTGTCCCGTATTAGGCCCGGGGGGCCGCTGTTGGCCCGGGTAGTGTAGGCTAACGGAGTGTGTTTGGGGAGCGGGGCTGAGTGCATTTGCCTAACGGGGGTTGCTCAGCAACCCGCCTCCTGGCCCGGGCGGCCGCCATTGGTGGAGTGGCAGCAGGTGGCCACTGGCTGGGTGAGGTCACATGGGGCGCGGGCGATGACGTCACCCTTTGTCCCTTATTTGGGAGTGAGAAAGTTGGCAACCCTAATTATATGCTTTTAAACACGGCACGGTGACACAGCGGTAGAGTTGCTGCCTTACAGCGCCGGAGACCCGGGTTCCATCCCCACTGCGGGCGCTGTCTGTACGGTGTTTGTACGTTCCCCCGTGACCTGCGTAGGTTTTCTCCGGGCGCTCCAGTTCCCTCGCACACTCAAAGGACCTAGAGGTTTGTAGGGTAATTGGCTTGGTATAATTGTCCCTAGTGTATGTAGGATAGTGTGTCTTGTATCGTGTGGTCATCACTTCCGAAGAGTCCACCAGGGACTATACTGGAAGTTGGCAAGAGTGGGTTTGTTCTAGCGGGGGCTGTGCCGTCTGTGGGCCTGGGTGGGGGTCTTGAAAGCTGCGTAGGTGGGCATGTCAACAGAGGATTGTGGGAGGGGATTCCAGAGGGACATTGCTTCATGGAAAAATGACTGGGATGCAGGGAGTAGATGTGTGTTGTTGAACTCCAAGTTGCCTGTTGTGGCTTCTTCTGGATCTTATTGTTCTCTCTTTAACGTGTAAGTCAGCGTCGGGGTTGATGATCTTGTGAAGGGTACTCAATCAGAGCGTCTGAGCGTCCGGGTTCGAGGGAGTCCCAGTTTAAATCGGTGTGCACGCGAGTGTTAGCGTGCGGGGATCACTGGTCGGTGCGGACTCGGTGGGCCGAAGGGCCTGTTTCCGTGCTGCATCTATAAATAAAAAACCGTATCATCGGCAATTGCTGATTATGTTTCCTCTGCTGTTTCCATCAGCTCTGCGAGCTGAGCTACTGGACTTTATTCATTCTACATGCTTTGCTGTGTCATCGTCCCAGGCCTCTGCAACTGGTTGGCTGACGCTTCCTCAATAACACACAATCTGAGATATATATATATATATATATGTATGAAACCTGAACAATGCAGATATATGCACATATGCATATATCACACACGTATATATGTGTGTATATATGTGTGTATGTATATATATGTATGAAACCTGAACAATGCAGATATGTGTACATATATATATATCACACGTATATATATGTGTGTATATATGTGTATATATATGTGTATGAAACTTGAACAATGCAGATATATGTACATGTATATATATATCACGTATATATATATGTGTATATATATATATGTGTGTGTGTGTGTATATATATGAAACCTGAACAACGCAGATATATGTACACACACACACATATATATATATCACATATATATATATATCACATGTATGTATATATATTTATTTCACAAAATGCTGGAGTAACTCAGCAGGTCAGGCAGCATATTTCACAATATATATATATATATATGTGTATATATATATATGCGTTGTTCAGGTTTCCAATGCCTGCAATTTAAATTTTTTTAAAGCAGATCAGACAGCATCCATAGGAAGAGGGAATGAATTGCCGTTTTACCAGGATTGTATGCAGTTATTTTAGGATACTGCCCCTAGTAATTTTAGTGATGGGTGTGCATTACTGCGATTGATTATTTGCAAGCATGTGAGAGGGGGGGGGGGGGGAGGGAACACATTTTATTTCTGTTTTCCAGCCTTTCCCTGCAAACAATCTCTAGCCTTTGCCTGCAAACAATCTCTAGCCTTTGCCTCTGCCTTTCCCTGCAAACAATCTCTAGCCTTTGCCTGCAAACAATCTCTAGCCTTTGCCTGCAAACAATCTCTAGCCTTTGCCTGCAAACAATCTCTAGCCTTTGCCTGCAAACAATCTCTAGCCTTTGCCTGCAAACAATCTCTAGCTTTTGCCTTTGCCTGCAAACAATCTCCAGCTTGTTATTTTTGTTGTTGTGTCTTATCATCTTCAGACAGCATCTGCATGTTGCTTCCTGCAAAACAACAATCTCCAGCCTTCCTTTTGCCTTCTTCTTGCCCGCAAAAACACACAATCCACCTGCAACAGTTGTGTTGCCCAACCCCGGTAAACACTACTGGTGGGTGTCGGGGGCGCGCTTGGCTGAGGCTGAGGCGGTGGCTGTGTGGCCGCGGGCACGAGCACGGGGAAATGGGAGGCGCGGGCACGAGCACGGGGAAATGGGAGGCGCGGGCACGAGCGCTGGGCAAGAGACCAGGGGAGGAGAGAGAGAGAGGGAGAGAGAGAGAGAGGACCAGCAGCCGCTGCATTTGGGTTGAGTGAGAGAGGAATCGCGCCATCACTGCTGCTAGTGCTAGTGCTACTGCTGGTGTAGTGCTAGTGCTACTGCTAGTACTAGTGCTAGTACTACTGCTAATGCTACCTACTGCTAGTGCTAGTGCTACTAGTGCTACTGCTAGTGCTACCTACTGCTAGTGCTAGTACTGCTGGTGCTAGTGCGATTGCTAGTGCTAGTACTGCTGGTGCTACTGCTAGTGCTCCTGCCACTGCTGCTAGTGCTAGTGCTACTGCTGGTGTAGTGCTGGTGTACTACTAGTACTAGTGCTAGTACTACTGCTGGTGTTAGTGCTACTGCTCGTGCTCCTGCCACTGCTGCTAGTGCTACTGCTAGTGCTGGTGCTAGTGCTACTGCTGGTATAGTGCTAGTGCTACTGCTAGTGCTACTGCTGCTAGTGCTAGTGCCAGTGCTGGTGTAGTGCTGCTGCTAGTGCTAGTGCTACTACTAGTGCTACTGGTGCTGCTAGTGCTACTGGTACTACTGCTGGTGCTAGTGCTACCTACTGCTAGTGCTACTGTTACTGCTACTACTAGTCCTAGTGCTACTACTAGTGCTACTGCTACTAGTGCTGCTAGTGCTACTGCTATAGTGGTATAGTGTTACTGCGAGTGCTACTGCCACTACTGCAGGAGGGAGAAGGAAAATTCGGTGCAGAGATCAAGTCGGATGCAAACAGGGGCGGGGGGGGGAAGAGAAAAAAAAATGAAGTGACCCCTCCTCCGACATTGGACCAGATTGATTTAACCCAGCAGTTTGAGTTTGCACGTCAATCTTTGCACGCCTTTCCCCTCCCAATAGAGGCGCAAGCTCTCTCTCCTTTTTTATTTTTGCGCATTGAGCAACAACAGGTTGGTACGTGTGCAACAAGCCTTTTTTCGGACCTTATTTATCTGGGAACACACTTCATCAAATCCAAAAAATGAGCACCAGCGGTGAGTTGAACGCCTTGTTTTAAATATATATATATATGTATATATAATAATAACAATAATAATTGGAAACAGGATTTGTATGTATTTCCTTGGTTTTTAACAGCGGTGCCGGCAACCAGGTTAATGTGATTGGTACCTTGTTGACCAGAATGACCGCTTAAACTTCTATTTGTACTTCCCCACTGTTTATTGATGGTCGTTGTGGCAGATGTGTGTGTTTGTTTGTCTGTTATAAAACCATTTAAAACAGGGCAGGAGGGGATGGTTGGTTGTCGGACGGCGCTAGAAGTACTTTGTTGGTGGAATACTGAAACATGTTGATGTATTTGTGTGTGTTGTAATATGTTCCTTTATTCGTCCCACATTGGGGAAATTCGCAGTGTTACAGCAGCAAAGTGGATTGCCAAGAAGTCGTTCATTATAAAATAAAAGACACGCAAATTGCATCTTTTATTGTTGACCTTTGATTTAAAAATAGGCGTCTGCTGCATTTGTCCGGATGCAAATCACAAGATGAGAGCTCCTCATCTGTGTGTGCGTGTGGTGCATTGCTGGTCTCTCTTTAAGGGGCTCCGCCCGTCTTGTTTGTCTCTTCCTCCCCCCTCCCCAGTTTAAAAATGAATAGTTGTCATTCTTTCAGTGATACACACGCTCCGGACAACTGTGTATGTATATATATATACTATATATATTTATCCTAAATATAGAATGGGGACGTGGCAATACAATATGCACGGCGGCTGCTTTTAGACATTGAGGACACACACGTCCATGGTACAAACCCATCCTTTTGCATCAAGACGGGTCGTGTGGAAAGACACGTCTCAACTTTTCCGCATCCTTGGCGTTCAAGAGAGAGCTAGATAGAGCTCTTAATGATAGCCGGAGTCAGGGGGTTATGGGGAGAAGGCAGGGACGGGGTACTGATTGAGAATGATCAGCCATGATCACACTGGATGGAGGTGCTGGCTCAGGAGTAGGGCCGAATGGCCGCCTCCTGCACCTATTGTCTGTTGTTATCCACCCACCCCAGAGCGATGAATGTCAATTCAAGTCTTGTTGTTAAATATTTTTTTGAAATTTCCAGCCATGGGCACACACCAAATGAAACATAAAGGGTGGCGAAACAAATCGTGTGCCTGAGAGTGGCATCTCCTTTCTTCCCTGTTTACTCCATATTTGAAGGCTAGTTCCTTCTGCTCTTTACTCCTGCACTTGAACAAAATGTTCCCAGATATGAATGGACTATCGCTGAAATACGTGGAAGTGATGGGACCATTGATCCTGGGCCAAACGGGTGGACAGAAAAATGCTGGAGTAACTCAGCGGGACGGGCAGCATCTCTGGAGAGAAGGAACGGGCGACGTTTCGGGGTCGAGACCCTTCTTCAGACTGATGTCGGGGGAGGGGGGGGCGGGACAGAGATAGGATGTAGAAGGAGACAGTAAGACTGGTGGGAGAACTGGGAAGGGGGAGGGTGAGGGGATGGAGAGAGAAAGCAAGGGCTATCTGAAGTTCGAGAGGTCAATGTTCGTACCGCTGGGGTGTAAGCTACCCAAGCGAAATGTGAGGTGCTGTTCCTCCAATTTGCGCTGGGCCTCACTCTGACATTGGAGGAGGCCCAGGACAGAAAGGTCAGACTGGGAGCGGGAGGGGGAGTTGAAGTGCTGAGCCACCGGGAGATCAGGTTGGTTAAGGCGGACTGAGCGAAGGTGTTGAGCGAAACGATCGCCGAACCTGCGTTTGGTCTCGCCGATGTAGAGAAGTTGATATCTGGAACAGCAGATACAATAGATGAGGTTGGAGGAGGTGCAGGTGAACCTCTGCCTTACCTGAAAAGACTGTTTGGGTCCTTGGATGATGTCTAGGGGGGAGGTAAAGGGACAGGTGTTGCATCTCCTGCGGTTGCAGGGGAAAGTACCTGGGGTACTTTGTTTCCTGGGCTCTTATGTTTCCATTTAGAAATCTACAGTGATCTGGGACTAGGGAACCAGTGTGAAAAATAAAACATGAAAGAAATCTAAAAGATGGTACAAGGAATAGGCAGCCTTCAAAATTATTAATGTGGATGACTAGTCATAATGCCATGAAGACATAGTGTCATGCAGTCCGGAAACAGGCCCTTCCATGGCTTCCAACATACCCCACTGAAGCTAGTCCCGCATCTCTCCAAACCTTTCCTGATCATTTACCTGTCCAAATGTCTTTTAAATGCTGTTAAAAAGTTACCCCAACCACCTCCCCTGGAAGTTCATTCCATATTCCCACCACCATCTAGGTGGAAAAAGTTGCCCCTCGGGTTCATATTAAATCTTGCCCCACCATCCTTAAACCATATGTGGCCTTACTTTTGATTCCTCTACTCTGGTTAAAAGATTCTGTGCATTCATCCTGTCGGTTCCCCTCCTGATTTTAGTCAGTTAGCTTAGTTTATTGTCATGTACACTGAGGTACAGTGAGAAGCTTTTTTGTTGCAAGCTGTCCAGTCAGTGGAAAGATTATACATGATTACAATCAATCTGTCCACAATGTACAAGATACAAAATAAAGGGAATAATGTATAGTGCAAGGTAAAGTCTGATTAAAGATAGTCCGACAGTCCCCAATGAGGTAGATGGTGGATCAGGACCACTCTCTAGTTGGTGATAGGATGGTTCAGATAATAGCTGGGAAGAAACTACCCCCTGAATCAGGAGGTGTGCGTTTTCACATCTCTGTACCTCTTACATTGATTACATTGAATTTAGATAAATCTAAAGAGTCTCTAAAATGTTTTTGTGTAGTGTACTTCACTGTTTACATTGCATTCCCAATTTGCTAGCTGTGCTCATATAGTCATAGAGTCATAAATTGATACAGTGTGGAAACAGGCCCTTCGGCCCAACTCGCCCACACTGGCCAACGATGTCCCAGCTACCCAAGCCCCACTTGCCTGCACTTGGTCCATATCCCTCCAAACCTGTCCTATCCATGTACCTGTCCAACTGTTTCTTAAACGATGGGACAGTCCCAGCCTCTACTACCTCCTCTGGCAGCTTGTTCCATACACCCACCACCCTTTGTGTGAAAAAGGTTACCCCTCGGATTCCTATTCAATATTTTTCCCTTCACTTTGAACCTATGTCCTCTGGTCCTCGATTCCCCAACTCTGGGTAAAAGACTCTGTGCATCTACCCGATCTATTCCTCTCATGATTTTGTACACCTCTATAAGATCTCCCCTCATCCTCCTGCGCTCCATGGAATAGAGACCCAGCCTACTCAACCTCTCCCTATAGCTAACACCCTCTAGTCCTGGCAACATCCTCATAAATCCTTTCTGAACCCTTTCAAGCTTGATAATATCTTTCCTATAACATGGTGCCCAGAACTGAACACAATATTCTAAATGTGGTCTCACCAACATCTTATACAATGGCAACATGGCCTCCCAACTTCTATAAATTGCAGAGAAGGTTTGAAAGAAGTACCCTTGATAGAATATTTTACTATTTGAAAGATGATATAACCTGATGAATTTGATATGAACTCTATAATGAAGGAAACTTACAAATATAAACATTAATAGACAATAGACAATAGGTGCACGAGTAGGCCATTCGACCCTTCAAGCCAGCACCACCATTCAATGTGATCATGGCTGATCATTCTCAATCAGTACCCCGTTCCTGCCTTCTCCCCATACCCCCCTGTCTCCGCTATCCTTAAGAGCTCTATCTAGCTCTCTCTTGAATGCATTCAGAGAATTGGCCTCCGCTGCCTTCTGAGGCAGAGAATTGCACAGATTCACAACTCTCTGACTGAAAAGGTTTTTCCTCAGAGTTGTGAATCTGTGGAATACTCTATTTCTGAATTTGCCTACTTCTGAATTATGTTCCTGTGGTATGAAGATTACTTTTCAAATATTTTGTTTTTCCTATCTACCTCATCTCTGTGGCGTTTCAGTAATATCTGGCAGAGCATGTACCTACAATATACTGCGGGAGGGTGTCGCCTTGACCTGCTGAGTGCCTCCAGTGGTTTGATTATTTTTTTTCAGATTACAGCATCTGCAGTCACTTTTATCTCCTTGAAAATGCAATTTGAGTTCCGAGCATTATGTATTTTGCTGGATGGTTACGATGTAGACAAAGCGGCCGTTATCTGACTTGATAACAGACATTGCTGGCACTGGATCAACACAGGAAAGGACCGTTTAACTCTGCCGAGCCTCTTCGTAGTTAGAACAAATAGAAATGGAATTGAATTCGTTGCAGTTGTCATGGGGCACAGAATCAATAACGCACCTCCTCCACAGGCACACTCCCACCTGCACCCTCCGCTCTGCTGCTGCCAATCTCCTATCCCCCACATCCGGACCAAACTCAGATCCTGGGGGGACAGGGCTTTCTCCATCGCTGCTCCCACCCTATGGAACTCACTACCCCAAACCGTTAGAGACTCCTCCACACTCACCACATTCAAAACATCGCTGAAGTCTCACCTGTTCAGTACTGCCTTCAACCACTGAAGGTCATCTCACCTTCTGTCTCCTTTCTCTGTTCGTTTACTTATTTACTTATTTATCTATTTATTAATTTCCCTATGTTCTCTAAATCTCTGTAAAGCGTCTTTGAGTATTAGAAAAGCGCTATATAAATATAATGCATTATTATTATTATTATTATCTCTGCATTTGTTAAGTGTAAGAAAATAACTGCAAATGCTGGTGCAAATCGAAGGTATTTATTCACAAAATGCTGGAGTAACTCAGCAGGTCAGGCAGCATCTCAGGAGAGAAGGAATGGGCGACGTTTCGGGTCGAGACCCTTCTTCAGACTGATGTGCATTTGTTAAGATGCTGGTTTTTGACCTTTTATTTTAAACAATGTTTCGCACTGGTTAGCAAAAGGGCACTTTGGATACGACTGAGAGTTTTAGTTCAGAGATACAGCGAGGAAACGGGCCCTTTCGGCCCACCGGCTCCGCGCCGACCAGCGATCCCCGCACATTAACACTACTCTCTAACCTTTCCACAATTAAATTTAATAGAAAACATATTGGGTACCATTTCTTGCCTTTCCATGTACTACTAATTTGCAGATATAGTTGTCAGTGCTTGTAATGATTATAACAAATAATTGAATATTAAAGGCAAACAATTTGTGTGGCTATTTTAAAATTCAAATCAGATATTTGCACCTTCCTAGGTGTATATCACCTTGTTCACCAAGATATTATCTCGGTTGCAAGAAATCAGGTGGGCCAGATGGTGCAAGGAGAGATCAATTGGAGTAATCATTCTATTAACAATTGGATGGCTGATGGAGAAAGATTAGGGACAACATAAAGTGGAACTTCTTAATTGGACCTAACCTTTATTTGAAAAATCTTTTTCAAAAGGCCTCCCATTCTTCAGTTATGGATTCACTGCGAAGGGCCGACTTCAGTCAGTGGGATGAATGGAGATCTAACGCCAGAGACTGATTTTTCCCTTTCAAGAGTCAAGAGTGTTTAATTGTCATATGTATCGAAACAGAACAATAATATGTACCTGCAGCAGGTATTTATTCACAAAATGCTGGAGTAACTCAGCAGGTCAGGCAGCATCTCAGGAGAGAAGGAATGGGTGACGTTTCGGGTCGAGACCCTTCTTCAGACCGGGTCTCGACTCGAAACGTCACCCATTCCTTTTCTCCTGAGATGCTGCCTGACCTGCTGAGTTACTCCAGCATTTTGTGAATAAATACCTTTGATTTGTACCAGCATCTGCAGTTATTTTCTTACTGTACCTGCATTACAGGCCTGCAAACTCAGTACTCAATATACACCGATGAGCCAAAACATCATGACCACTGACAGGTGAAGTAAATAACATTGATTATCTTGTTACAATGGCACCTGTCAAGGGGTGGGATATATTAGGCAGCAAGTGAACAGTCAGTACTTGAAGTTGATGTGTTGGATGCAGGAGAAATGGGCAGGAGTAAAGACCTGAGCGACTTTGACAAGGGCCAAATTGTTATGGCCAGACGACTGGGTCAGAGCATCTCTGAAACGGCAAGGCTTGTGGGGTGCTCCCGGTCAGCAGTGGTGAGTACCTACCGACAGTGGTCCGAGGAGGGACAAACCACAAACCGGCGACAGACAGGGTGTTGGGCGCCCGAGGCTCATCGATGCGCAAGGGCAACGAAGGCTATCCCGTCTGGTCCGAACTGACAGAAGGTCGACTGTGGCGCAAGTCACAGAAAATTTTAATGGTGGTCACGGGAGGAATGTGTCACAATACACAGTGCATCGCACCCTGCTGCGTATGGGGCTGCACATGGAGGACCAACAGCATACTAGGCGGGTGGTCATAATGTTTTGGCTCATCAGGTCATCATGTTTTGGCTGATGACATAATAAAACAAAGTTCAATAAATCAATAAAAGACAATATTAGAGCAAAATACAAAAGCCTGAAGTCCCTAATGCAACCAGGCCAGTTGTAGTTCAGTGTTTGGTTGGCATTTGTTGAGTTAAATAACCTAATGGTTGTTAGGAAGAAGCAGTTCTTGAACAGTGAGGTCATGGTTTTCAGATCGCTAGACCTTCTTCCCGATGGCTGGAGTGAATGGAGAGAATGGCAATGGTGGTGTTGTTCCTTGATGAAGCTTGATGTTGAGGTAACTGAGGAAAGGGATCGGAGAGGATGCCATCAATGTGGATGTCTAAACAGCATTTGACTTATTTGCCAAATTGATAAAGGAGTCATTGGCTGCATAAATAATACCTTGGCTTGGCGGCAAAAAAGCCGAAGATCCTTGTAGACAATTGGAAGATTCTAAGCAACGGTGTTTTCTAGGGTTAAGTGAGGGGATTACTGCTTTGTTGATGTAATTTGGTGACTTGGAAATCTGCATTCAGATTAAAGTCTGAAAATTTATAAAGAATGTTATAGTCAGAAGTATGCTAAATAGGGAGGAAGATAGTAATCGTCTTCGAAGGAACATGTGTGCGGCACGGTGGCGCAGCGGTAGAGTTGCTGCCTTACAGCGAATGCAGCGCCGGAGACTCGGGTTCGATCCTGACTACGGGTGCCGTCTGTACGGAGTTTGTACGTTCTCCCCGTGACCTGCGTGGGTTTTCTCCGAGATCTTCGGTTTCCTCCCACACTCCAAAGACGTGCAGGTTTGTAGGTTAATTGGCTGGGTAAATGTAAAAATTGTCCCTAGTGTGTGTAGGATAGTGTTAATGTGCGGGAATCGCTGGGTGGCGCGGACTCGGTGGGCCGAAGGGCCTGTTTCCACGCTGTATCTCTAAATCTAAATCTAAAAATCTAAAAAATGTTTGCCCATGGCGGTCACGGTGGTGCAGCGGTAGAGTTGCTGCCTTGCAGCGCTTGCAGCGCCGAAGACCCGGGTTCCATCCCCACTGCGGGTGCTGTCTGTACGGAGTTTGTACGTTCTCCCCGTGACCTGTGTGGGATCTTTGGTTTCCTCCCACACTCCAAAGACCTACAGGTTTGTAGGTTAATTGGCTTGGTGTATATGTAAATTGTCCCTAGTGTGTGTAGGTCGGCGTGGACTCGGTGGACCGAAGGGCCTGTTTACGCGCTGTGTCTCTAAACTAAAACTGTATCTCTAAACTGTCTAGCAATTTATTGATAATGACATTTAGAACAGAGAAGTATTAAATGGTACGCTTCAGTAAATCGTGCAAAGACATTATTTAAGTAAAATGGCATTATGCTGAACCATGTGCAAGAACATGAGGAATTGATTGTATATGCACATAAATCTGTGAGAAAAGTGCAACATATGGAGATAGCAGTTGGAAAAATGCATAGAATCCTACATGTCAAACAAAAGATCAAAAGTACAAAATTGTGGAGATTGGGCCTAAACATGCTATACCTTTGATGGTAGCTGTTTGTCAAACTAACTGGCATTATTTAATCTTAATTGCAATGCAGGAGTTAGAAATTAATTGGAGTTCAGATGTCAGTAACTCCAAAGCCCCTTGCTGAGTTTACATGATTTGTGTAGGAAGGAGCTGCAGATGTTGATTTAAACGGAAGATAGGCACAAAATGCTGGAGTAACTCAGCGGGACAGTCAGCATCTCTGGAGAGAAGGAATGGGGTGACGACCCCCCCTCAACCCCCCCTCAACCCCCCCTCAACCCCCCCCTCAACCCCCCCCTCAACCTCCCCCTCACCTCCCCCTCACCTTCCCCTCCCCCCTCCATCCCCCTCAACCCCCCCTTATCCTCCCCCTTCCCTCCACCCTCCCTCCCTAGGAGATAGATTTAGTTAAGCTTTTGAACTACACCGTCTTTATACTAAAACTCTCGTTTGTTTGTTTGTTTGTTCCTGATCTACAGCCAAAAGGGTACACGATAGCATGACAATTTTAGGCCCACCTTACTCACCGTCATCCCTTTGGTGCTAATAGAAGAAGTTTCATTGAAATCGGTGTTATATTTTTTAAGTTATTAATATTTTAAAGTTTAAATCTATCTCCTAGGGAGGGAAGGGGGGGGGAGGAGGGAGGATAAGGGGGTTTGAGGAGGATGGAGTGGGGGAGAGGAGATGGGGATGGGGGGAGGGGGAGGGAAGGGGGGAGAGGGGGAAGGAAGGGGGGAGATGGGGAAGGAAGGGGGGAGATGGGAGGGGGGAGGAGAGGGTGCTGCACCAATGCAGGAGATGTTTGGGCCCAACGGGTCCACTTGGTCTAGTTTGATTATAATTGTAACATTGAAGGTTAAATACTACAACTAATTTGTCTCTCTGGGCTCTTTTGCATGGTAATATCCCTTAACCTAGGATAACGGAGGACCCAATTAGATTATTTTTTTTGGATGTGTCCTTCATTTTAACACCAGAGCTTTTCATTAAATTGTCTAACAGGTAAGGAGATGGCCTAGTCCTTCAGGCTTGTAGAGGCTCTTTATGTATCCAGCTCCAGAGCTTCCCAAATATTTATACGTCTGAATATTTCATTTCCAGATTATATTAAAGAGAATTATGTGTGCCATCTGCTGCGGAGAATATAATTTGACTTATGGCCAGAGGTGATGGGAGCAGAACTAGGCCTGTCGCTCAATCAAGCCTACTCCATCATTCAATCATGGCTGATCGATCTCTCCCTCCTAACCCCATTCTCCTGCCTTCTCCCCATAACCCCCGACACCCAAACTAATCACGAATCTATCTATCTCTGCCTTAAAAATAGCCGTAGAAATGTTGAACAGATGCAATTGATCGATGTCAACATTTACACAAGTATCTTCCGTATTTAACAGTAGCTTTTATCATTTTCTTTTACTCTTTAGATCTTTATCTACTTTTCCGTAAAGTGCTGCTGCACCAGCTCCATTATCAATATTTTGTGTGTGTTTCAGATGCATTTTTAAAAGCTTTCTTTGCAAGTAATTGCTATTTAGAGACGAAATAAATCTCTATTGGCTGAACAAATATAATGGACAAGGTCATTGCACATTTTTATCTCGTCAGTTCATTGGAACAAATTATTTCTTTTTTTTTATTGAACCTATATTTGGATTAATCAGAAATGATATATTTTTCTTTAGTTTTATAGCTTTTTCTGATTTCCTTACAGATGCTTAGAAAACTGTACTGCAATAATGAATTTCTTTGATAACTTCTCGAGTAGTATAAAGCAATGCTTCTTAAACTGGTGAATGGTTCACTCAAGGGTGAATGAAACGAGAGGGGTGCAAGAAGGCGAATGACTTAATATATATAAAATTTTACACAAGGGAGAATAAGATGAAAATTACCCAAAAAACATAAGAAAATTTAGTCGAGGGTTAATGAACTTTTGTGATAAAGACTCAAGGGTGAATGAGTTTAAGAAGCAATAGACAATAGGTGCAGGAGGAGGCCATTCGGCCCTTCGAGCCAGCACCGCCATTCAATGTGATCATGGCTGATCATTCTCAATCAGTACACCGTTCTTACCCATACCCCCTGACTCTGCTATCCTCAAGAGCTCTATCTAGCTCTCTCTTGAATGCATTCAGAGAATTGGCCTTCACTGCCTTCTGAGGCGGAGAATTCCACAGATTTACAACTCTCTGACTGAAAAAGTTTTTCCTCATCTCCGTTCTAAATGGCCTACCCCTTATTCTTAAACTGTGGCCCCTGGTTCTGGACCGGGGCATTGGGAACCCGTTTCCTGCCTCTAACGTGTCCAACCCCAACATTGGGAACACGTTTCCTGCCTCTAACGTGTCCAACCCCTTAATAATCTTATATAGCACTGGTATTAAGGAAGGTAGGTGTGTCATGCTGACTTTTAGCACATTGACCCAACATTGATTGCAAATAACAAAGTGGCAGCTGTGATATTTTTTTGTTACATTTAGTGTTATGTGGCAAGGACATTTCGGCAAGGTCATGTTTCAGTCTTGTACCTATCTTGTGATTGCCAGTTCCTTGGCTTACCTGGATACTTGGGCCAGACCTCATACCCTGCCCCCTCCCTACCTCACCGACTCTGAACGACTCCTGATTATCTGTGACCTTTTGGAACACCTCCAGTTTAAATTCCATTTGGAATACTTTGGAGGACCAAGAACCAAGTCCCAAGAACCCGATCACTTTACCTGCTAATCCCAAGATTCCCCTCCCCCCCAAAAAAAACCCTTCAGCCATGCTCGTATACACCTTCAAGGTTTCTCTGGGGGTTTTGATCAGCACCTGACCCAATTGTCCCCAGCTCACGCCATTGCCTTTTACCTTTATGTGGCTGGTATTGTTATCGCACTTGAAGTTAGAGCATGCAACACGATTTGACTCTGATAACGTAGAATGCCTTTTGTGCGATATTCAGTACCATCAAGTATTCCGATAGTAAGTCGATGACTTAAATAGTTGAAGTTCATTGCGTGACTTTCGTTGTATCCGTTTATAACAGTGATCTCCCGCATCTAGCCTGTAGGAGGTAATTGTATGTATATATTCTTGGAACTATAGGGTAGCAATTTAGACCCTTTCAGGAAATAATGCCTTCAAACATTGGCTAACAGTTAGAATCATAGATTGATACAGTGTGTAAACGTAGAAACATAGAAAATAGGTGCAGGAGTAGGCCATTCGGCCCTTCGAGCCTGCACCGCCATTCAATATGATCATGGCTGATCATCCAACTCAGTATCCCGTACCTGCCTTCTCTCCATACCCCCTGATCCCTTTAGCCACAAGGGCCACATCCAACTCCCTCTTAAATATAGCCAATGAACTGGCCTCAACTACCTTCTGTGGCAGAGAATTCCACAGATTCACCACTCTCTGTGTGAAAAAACGTTCTCATCTCGGTACTAAAAGACTTCCCCCTTATCCTTAAACTGTGACCCCTTGTTCTGGACTTCCCCAACATCGGGAACAATCTTCCTGCATCTAGCCTGTCCAACCCCTTAAGAATTTTGTAAGTTTCTATAAGATCCCCCCTCAATCTTCTAAATTCCAGCGAGTACAAGCCGAGTCTATCCAGTCTTTCTTCATATGAAAGTCCTGCCATCCCAGGAATCAATCTGGTGAACCTTCTCTGTACTCCCTCTATGGCAAGAATGTATTTCCTCGGATTAGGAGACCAAAATTGTACGCAATACTCCAGGTGTGGTCTCACCAATGCCCTGTACAACTGCAGCAGAACCTCCCTGCTCCTATACAGGCCCTTCGGCCCAACTCACCCAAACCAGCCAACAATGTCCCAGCTACACTAGTCCCACTTGCCTGCGCTTGGTCCATATCCCTCCAAACCTGTCGTATCCATATACGTATCCAACTGTTTCTTAAACGATGGGATAGTCCCAGCCTCGACTACCTCCTCTGGCAGTTACCCCTCGGATTCCTATTGAATCTTTTCCCCTTCACCTTGAACCTATGTCCTGTGGTCCTCGATTCCCCATCTCCGTGTAAAAGACTCTGTGCATCTACCCGATCTATTCCTCTCATGTAAATCTGTACTTCAATTCAGAGCCAGTTGAGGACTACGATTATGGCCTTTGAATTGTTCGCTGGGGTTAGCCGCAGCAGAAAATAGGATGCAATGAAGATTGCTAGATCAGTCCTAATGATCGAGCACGGTGCTCAGCTTAGTCTCCCCTCTCCCATTGGGTAGAGGTGGTACAGAAGTGTGAAAATGCACATGTCCAGATTCAGGAACAGTTTTTTTCCCAGCTGTTATCAGGCAACTGAACAGTCCTCTTATCAGTTAGCATGCAGTCCTGACCTCCCATCTACCTTATTGGGGACCTTCGAACCATCTTTATCCAGACTTTATCAGACATCAATGTTAAATGCTGCACTGAATGATGTACCCTTTATCCTTCAGATAAAGGCTTGATTGTAATCATGTATGGTCTTTTCTTTAACTAGATAGCACAGTTGAAAAAACATTATTAAAAATAACACTTTTTTAGCTACATTGTGTAACATGAAATCTGATCTTAAAAATAGGAAGTCTGAAGTCTCTGCAAAATAGGAAGTCTGAAGTCTCTGCAATAATTTTCACTGTTCTCTGCACTGGTCTCTGATGGTGGTCGTGGCTTGGGATGGTTCCTGTCATTTGTGCTAAGGCAACAACGTCTCAAATTTGGTCTGCAAAGTTAGTCTTCCTTTATATTACAAACCAAAATCAATTGGTTCACAGGAGCACATACAAGAGGCGTACAAAATCATGAGTGGAATAGATCGGGTAGATGCACAGAGTTTTTACCCAGAGTAGGGGCATCGAGGACCAGATGACATAGGTTCAAAGGTGAAGGGGAAAAGATTTAATAGGAATCCGAGGGGTAACTTTTTCACACAAAGGGTGGTGGGTGTATGGAACAAGCTGCCAGAGGAGGTAGTTGAGGCTGGGACTATCCCATCGTTTATGAAACAATTGGACAGGTACATGGACAGGGCAGGTTTGGGAGGATTATGGACCAAGCGCAGGCAAGTGAGACTAGGTGGGACATTGTTGGCCGGTGTGGGTGAGTTGGGCCGAAGGGCCTGTTTCCACCCTGTATCAATCCATGACTCTATGATTCTATTACGAAACAAAAGTGTGCTGGAGCCATTTACAGAGATCGAGCCGGTGACCAAGAGTGAGAAAGGTTTAGATGGAGAGCCGGAGAACTTTAGTAAAGGAACGTTTAAGCTTAGAGTCTTGGCAGCTGTAATTGCAGCTGCCAGAAGTCACAGCTGGACTGATTTTCAAAAGAAAGGAGATTTGGAGATAATCACTGGATTAAGATGTTTTTTTCTATAATCTAAAAGTTACCTTTCAAATGTGTATCACAGTAAACTCTGCATTTACAGTTTAGACATTCATTTTCAATTTGGCATCATGCTGACCCTGGATCGCATGCAGAAAAAAAGAACATGACATTTTGTTTGCCCCATGATAGCAGGATTATTGAACAATCAGACTTTATCAAAGAGTTCTGCCAGACAGGTAAATTGTCAAGTCAAGTCAATTTTATTTGTATAGCACATTTAAAAACAACCCACGTTGACCAAAGTGCTGCACATCTGATTAGGAAAAAAAAAAAGAAACTTACAGTGGCAGGCAGCCAAACACAACGGCGCGGCCATCTTGAACAAAATGTTTAACTAAAGCAGAATGGTGTCCCGCGGCCGCGCCGCACCGGGTGATGGAAGGCCCCGCGGCCGAGCCGCACCGGGCGCTGTTCAGTCCCGCGGCCGAGCCGCGCCGGGCGATGGAAGGCCCCGCGGAAGAGACCTAAAAAAAAAAGAAAGATTTCCCCCACCCACACCTCCCCCCCCCACATACCCACCCACCCTCACCACCCCCACCCCACCCCCACATACACAACCAAACCAAAACACCCCACCACCAACACACTGTATCAAGATACAGTGAAAAGCTTTGTAGTTGCAAAGCAGCCATTGAGCAAAAGACGTATCATTCAACGTGCCACAGAGAAGCAATGCATGAAAAACTTTTGGAATTGTAAAGTGCCCTCCATAATGTTTGGGGCAAAAACCATCATTTATTTATTTGCCTCTGTACTCCACAATTTGAGATTTGTAATTTTAAAAAAGTCACATGTGGTTAAAGTGCACATTGTCAGATTTTATTCAAGGGTATTTTTATACATTTTGGTTTCAACATGTAGATAGTACAGCAGTGTTTATACATAGTCCCCCCATTTCAGGGCACCATAATGTTTGGGACATTTGGCTTCACAGGTGTTTGTAATTGCTCAGTTGTGTTTAATTGCTTCCTTTATGCAGGTATAAGAGAGCTCTCAGCACCTGGTCTTTCCTCCAGTCCTTTCCATCACCTTAGCAAACTTTTAATACTGTTTATCAACACGAGGACCAAAGTTGTGCCAATGAAAGTCACAGAAGCTATTATGAGACTGAGAAACAAGAATAAAACTGTATAGAGACATCAGCCAAACCTTGGGCTTACCAAAATCATGCATTGGAAGCTTTTCAAGCTTTGTGAAATGGGGGAAACACTTATTTTGGTACTATGTGCTGTTTGTAGGGTGAGCAGCTATCAATGATCTGGATGAAGAAAGTTTATGGCAACATGTTGACAGTTCTGAAGAAAGGTATTTTTCTATAATTTAGATCTCCAACGCAGAACCAGGGGCCACAGTCTTAGAATAAAGGGGAGGCCATTTAAAACTGAGGTGAGAAAGAACTGAGGTGGAATTCTCTGCCACAGAGGGCAGTGGAGGCCAAATCACTGGATGGATTTAAGAGAGAGTTGGATAGAGCTCTAGGGGCTAGTGGAATCCAGGGATATGGGGAGAAGGCAGGCATGGGCTATTGATTATGGACGATTAGCCATGATCACAATGAATGCTGGTGCTGGCTTGAAGGGCCGAATGGCCTCCTCCTGCACCTATTTTCTATGTTTCTACTAGGGGTGTGAGAGACACGAGGGTGGAGAGATTTAGTCATTGCATTTTATGGTTCATTATTAACCTGATCAAAGCCATAATTATGATCAAGTATAGATTCTAATCTTAGTAGAGCTTACACTTCAAACATGAAATATTGTTGGTTCCAAATATTGATATTTATCTAACCATAATTATTCTAAATGAAAAAGGTTTTACAAGTGTATAATGTAATAAATTGCTGTCCAAAATGTAAATAGTTATGTCTGGCAGTTCAAAGTATTAAGATGGTGAAAACTTTTAGAAGCAATGATATGTTTTTTTAAGAAGAACATTTTAAGTGTTGGTTGCAAGTTCAAAGTGAAGTTGGCTTCCGAAAAGCAGTACTGAAGATAATGAAGGTAATTGTCCTGTTGCCAACTCACTATTGATAACTTCACAAAATGCTGGAGTAACTCAGCAGGTCAGGCAGCATCTCAGGAGAGAAGGAATGGGTCGAGACCCTTCTTCAGACTGATGTCAGGGGGGCTATAGGTCCACTCGTCCCTTCCTACCCAAACCACCTCATCCCCGGGCACTTTCCCCTGCAACCGCACAAGATGCAACACCTGTCCCTTTACCCCCCCACCCCTCAACTCCATCCAAGGACCCCAACAGTCTTTCCAGGTGAGACAGAGGTTCACCTGCACCTCCTCCAATCTCATCTATTGCATCCGCTGCTCCAGATGTCAACTTATTTACATCGGCGAAACCAAACGCAGGCTCGGCGATCGCTTCGCTCAACAACTGCGCTCGGTCCGCGTTGGCCAAATTGGTCTCCCGGTGGCCGAGCACTTCAACTCCCCCTCCCACTCCCAGTCTGACCTTTCTGTCATGGGCCTCCTCCAGTGCCGTAGTGAGGCCCACTGGAAATTGGAGGAACAGCACCTCATATTTTGCCTGGGCAGTTTGCAGCCCAGCGGTATGAACATCGACTTCTCCAACTTTAGATAGTTCCTCTGTCCCTCTCTTCCCCTCTCCCTTCCCAGTTCTCCCTCTATCTTCCTGTCTCCACCTATATCCTTCCTTTGTCCCGCCCCCCTGACATCAGTCTGAAGAAGGGACTCGACCCGAAACGTCACCCATTCCTTCTCTCCCGAGATGCTGCCTGACCTGCTGAGTTACTCCAGCATTTTGTGAATAAATACCTTCGATTTGTACCAGCATCTGCAGATATTTTCTTATACTATCGATAACTTCATATGGATATAAAAGTTGTAATGTTCTGCAGAGAACATTGAGGTAAATATTCTCTTCTTCCACTCTCTGCAACTTAAAACATACACTTTTTATAAATGTGCCTAATTCTGATGGAAGGTCATGAATCATTTCCAGTGTATCTCTGTCTGCCGGACACGACTTTATTTCCAAGATTTAGTGTTTTTATTGTCTAAAATACACCAGCTGACACCAAACAAGGAACACAATGCCCTAGTGCAGGGGTCCCGTTTACTCCTTTGCAACTTTTCGACAGTAAATTTACCCCCACCCTGTTTTGTTCAGCAATTTGAGTTTACACTTCTACCACAATAAAGCGACCGACAAAGGGGAAATTAAAAAAGACTGTTTTTAACATTATTATTTTGAGTTCAAATAACAATAATAATAGCGCACAGCAATGTTATTTCACTTATTTATCAACAACTAATGATGAACAGATACAATACAATATATCTTTATTGTCATTGTACAGGGGTACAACGAGATTGGGAATGCGCCTCCCATACGATGCAATAAATGAATTAGCTAATCAACAGAAATGTAGACAACCCGGAGAAACAAATTAGAAAGTTTTAAAACAGAATAAAGTGCAAGTAGATCTGTGCCGGTTCACTGTGCGATGTGACCATCCGGCTCAACAGGACCGGTTCATAGCAGCTATGGCCCTGGGGATGAAGCTGTTCCTGAGTCTGGAGGTGCGGGCGTAGAAGGCCTTGTATCGTCTGCCCGATGGTAGAAGTTCGAACAGACTGTTGCAGGGGTGTGAGGAGTCTTTGTGGATGCCGGTGGCTTTTCTGAGGCATCGTGTGTTGTAGACGCCCTCCAAGGCTGGTAGCTGTGTTCTGATAATCTTCTGAGCTCTATGGACTACCCGCTGTAGAGCTTTCCTCTCTGCGTCCGTGCAGGGATGCCATGTGTTAGGATGCTCTCTATGGTGCAGCGGTAGAATGTCGTCAGCAGCTGTTGGGGTAGACCAGACTTCTTCAGTGTTCTTAGGTAGAACAGTCGTTGCTGTGCCTTCTTGACCAGCGCAGCCGTGTTATTGGACCATGTTAGGTCCCCCGAAATGTGAGTGCCCAGAAACTTGAAGCTGGACACTCTCTCCACACTGTCCCCGTTGATAGAGATCAGGGCGTATTCCCCGTTGTGTGATCGACGGAAGTTGATGATCAGCTCCTTGGTCTTGGTGGTATTTAGGGACAGGTTGTTATCAGAGCACCAGTCCGCCAGGTTCTGCACCTCCGCTCTGTAGTGTGTTTCATCACCGTTGGTGATCAGCCCAATCACCGTTGTGTCGTCTGATAACTTGACAATGGTGTTGGTGTCGAATGCAGGAACACAGTCGTGTGTGAATAGGGAGTAGAGCATGGGGCTCAGAACACAGCCCTGTGGTGTGCCGGTACTCAGGGTGATAGTGGAGGACAGGTGCGGGCCCATTCTCACTGCCTGCGGTGATCCAGTCGCATAACGACGAGCTGAGGCCTAGCTGGTGGAGTTTGGTGATGAGCTTGGTGGGGATGACCGTGTTGAAGGCAGAGCTGTAGTCAATGAATAGCATCCTCACGTACGTGCCCTGTCTCTCCAGGTGAGTCAGGACAGTGTGAAGAGCCAGAGAGATGGCGATATACCAGAACCAAACACAGTCAGTCAATACGTACAAATCCACAATCACCAGAATCACCTCCTGGGTAAGTGAAATTTACCCCCTGGGGATAAATTTACCCCAGGTTGGGAACCCTTGCCCTGGTATGAATGTGTTGGAAAGAACTGCAGATGCTGGTTTAAATCGAAGGTAGACACAAAATGCTGGAGTAACTCAGCGGGTCAGGCAGCATCTCAGGGGAGAAGGAATGGGGGATGTTTCGGGTCTGAAGAAGGGTCTCGACCAGAAAGGTCACCCATTCCTTCTCTCCAGATATGCTGCCTGACCCGCTGAGTTGCCCCAGTAAGAATTCTGATTTAATCTATATTGTACGTCAACCTCAGCCAATGAAGCCATCATGCTTTCAACTATCCTTTTTTTGCCCTGTGAGTTTGTTTATATGAACTGTACATGCTCTCTGTTCATCTCTACTTTGTAGATTTTGCATCCACTTAAACAGAAGTCCTTTCAAATTGTATCATTCCTATAGTTATTAGTGAGTTCCTTCCGCACATTGGAGCGATCGGTCCAACTCGCCCCCTTTAGCTGCGACTTTGAAAACTTGGGCAAGTTTTACATCATCTGCCAATTCCGCAGCACTGTTCCCTGTATTGATGTCCAAGTCATTTGTAAAGTTAAAGAATAATGGACCACCAGTGCAAACATATCCAGTTATTGATTGACATATTTTGGTTCCTGTCACTGAGCCAGTTTTTTACTCCTACTTACAAAATCTGTTACAATTCTAAGGTCTCTGCTACTTCTTAAAAATAATTTGAGCTCTTCCAGTCTTTCTTGCTGTCTGAATAATTGTCAATCTCCAAATTCAAATTGTCAGATCCCATTTTGAGTGCTTGACTGGCTTGCAACTCCCATTTCATTTTTCTCTTGCTTATTGAGTAGAGGTATAAATCAGGTAACATAGAAACAAAGAAAATAGGTGCAGGAGGAGGCCATTTGGCCCTTTGAGCCAGTACCGCCATTCATTGTGATCATGGCTGATCATCCACAATCATTAACCTGTGCCTGCCTTCTCCCCATATCCCTTGATTCCACTAGCCCCTAGAGCTCTATCTAACTCTCTTTTAAATTCATCCGTGAATTGGCCTCCACTGCCTTCTGAGGCAGAGAATTCCACAAATTCACAACTCTCTGGGTGAAAAGGTTTCTCCTCATCTCACCTTTGAAATGGCCTCCCCTTTATTCTTGGACTGTGGCCCCTGGTTCTGGATTCCCCCAACATTGGGAACATTTTTCCTGCATCTAGTTTGTCCAGTCCTTTCATAATGTTAAACGTCTCTATAAGATCCCCTCTCATCCTTCTAAACTCCAGTGAACACAAGCCCCAGTCTTTCCAGTCTTTCCTCATATGACAGTCCCACATGACGGGGATTAACCTCGTGAGCCTACGCTGCACTGCCTCAATGACAAGGACGTCCTTCCCGAAATTAGGAGACCAAAACTGCACACAATACTCCAGGTGTGGTCTCACCAGGGCCCTGTACAACTGCAGAAGGACCTCTTTACTCCTATACTGAAATCCTCTTGTTATGAAGGCCAACATGCCATTAGCTTTCTTCACTGCCTGCTGTACCTGCATGTTTACTTTCAGAGATTGGTGTACAAGGACACCCAGGTTGTTTTCTAATCCTCTGGCACTGAGCATTGAAGTATTGTTATCAGTATCTCGGCTTCTTTTAGCAATTAAGGTATGTTCCAGCCACAACAGCTTTGGAGAAATTGGCAATGTTAATTGTTAATATGATATGGCTGTATATTTTTAGATTTTGTATCTGGATTAGATTTTATTTGGCTGTGGTGCTTTCTGAGAGATTTGCTATCTAACACTCGGGAGATGGCAAACATCAAAGACCACCAGAGATTTGAAATTGCACCTTAGAAAGAGGCTAATGCCTGAATTAGTGGAAGAGGATAAGGAAATTCCGAAGGAACAATGACTGACCAGATATGAGGAAAATTGCAGTGACAAGCTAATAAAACAAAACTAGACCAAGTGAACCCATTGGGCCCAAACCTCTCCTACATTGGTGCAGCACCCTCCCCCCTTCCCCCTCCCCCTCCTGCTCTCTTCCCCTGCCCTCTCCCTCCCCTCCCCTTCCCTCAATCCCCCTCCCCTTCCCCCTTCCCCTCCCTTCCTTCCCCTCCCCCCCACTCTATCCCCAACCCCCCTTATCCTCCCCCTCCCTCCCTCGGAGATAGATTTAAACTTTAAAATGTGAATAACTTAAAAAATATCACACCGATTTCAATGAAACTTCTTCCATTAGCACCAAAGGGACGACGGTGAGTAAGGTGGGCCTAAAACTGTCGCGCTATCGTGTACCGTTTTGGCTGTAGTCCAGGAACAAACAAACGAGAGTTTTGGTATATAGAAGATAGCATCCACGAAATACATTACAGCTTGGGGTGTCATGTTTATCAATGTTTTTTTCAGGGAAGTACAAAGTCTACTGAGCCAGGGAATTAAAATTATCTGCAAATTGTTAAATGTGCAGCTGTTAGCCATATGAAAGTACCAGAACAAACGGTTTCCAGAATTAGCAAACGTTGTCTTTGAAGAATGTCAGTGTGATTCCTTAGAAGTGGAGCCAATTTCTGTGATACAAGCAGCACAACCAAGTCATCTGTACTGTCAGCCAAGTGTGTGGCAGCAGAAGTCCGACACGATTGGGTTTTCCAGCATCACGGCACCTTTCAATGTTGAAAAGGCAGAAACTCCTGTCAGGAGACTAATAAAAACCTAGTAAGTGGAAAACGACGTCATCCATTGCTAAGAGCCATGGATTAGTAAATCTGTGCCGGTCTGTATTTGCTAGCTTAAGTGGATCTGCTGTATCAGCGAACTGTTGCAAAGTCTTTTTGTGAAAACAACTGAATGCCTGATCTTCATGGGGTTTTGTGTCAGTGGACACTTCCTGTTCAGAGTCTACATGGGCCAACTGCCGAGAAAGACAAGACTCAATCATACATTTTTAATGAAAGTACGTCACTGGGCAGAGAGGAAAAAAAAAAGATGGACAATCATTACATTGATTTTTGACTTTGAATACTTTCTGTAGATTTCTCAGACACATCAATTAAAATTATGGAATGCAGTATTAACATTATAAAATGCAAGTGGATGCCTAAAATAATAGGGCACACTGCATTTAAAGATGGTTAAAAAGTTTATTTTTTGTTTCAGAAACAAAGGTCCAGTTACAACATACAAATTCATAACATTTGTGGGAAGCTTACGGATGAGAGTTTGACACCTAAGTTGTTATTTAAGGTCTCAAGGGTTGGTTTAATGACACGTGTACCAATTAAGGAACAGTGAAATTCAGATGGCCATACAGCCATACCAATAAAGAGCAACAAGACACCCAAATACATTTTTAACATGAACGTCCACCACAGCGACTCCCCCACATTCCTCACTGTGACGGAAGGCAAACAAAGTTCAATCTCTTCCCTTCTTTGTCCTCCCGCGGTCGGGGGCCTTGAACCGTCCGTTGTCGGGGCGATCTTGGCTCCTGTAGCCGGAGGTCGAGCCCTCCGCGTCGGGCGATCAAGCTCCCGCATCGGGGGGATCTCGGCTCCCCGCGCCGAGCGATCGGACTCCCGAGTCGGGGCTGGTCGAACCTCCTGCGCTTGGAGCTTCCCGACATCAGTCTCTACCCGAGACTGCGAGCTCCTCGATGTTGAAATCTGCAGGCCGCGGTTGGAGCGTTGACCCCAGCAAAGGGATGGCAGGCTCCGATGGTAAGTCCTCGGCCCTGCGGTGGGGCTCAAAGTCAGTCTCGAGCAAGGCCGCCAGCTCCATGATGTTAGGCCGCAGAGCGACCGGAGATACGATCCGGAAAACAATCGCAACTCCGGCAAGGCAAGAGATTGAAAAAAGTTCCCCCCCCCCCACATAAAACAAACCAGAGAACACTAAATCAAACTCTTTAACACATACTTAAAATAACAAAACAGAAGAAAGGACAGACGGACTGTTGGCGAGGCAGCCATTGGTGGCACCACCCGGTAGAATCCTCATGTAAAATAGATTTTCTGGGATTTTGAGGTGGCATTTTTCTCCTGAAATTTGTCGTTTTATTTATTTATTTTTTGAAAGCACCAGCAAATTTTTTAGAAACTTTCAGCGTAATTTCTAACGGCCTCAGTTCTGGTTTATCCAATGACTTGCTAGTAAAGATCTATTTATGAGGGAAAAGTTTGCCCGCATCTTGGTTTTATCGCCTGAAATGTGATGGAGGAGCATCAAAAGAAGGATCTGACAATTTGTCAAAATACTTTGACAAAGAGAGAGATTTGCACAACAACTTGGCACACAATTGAACTTTGATAATTTAACCACTAGTAGTGCCAATCCTTTCATGATGTCTTCATTGAATATAACTTGATATACTATTTTTTTCTGCCTTAAGAGTGACACAAATATTTTAAGCTATATCAGGCCTTCTTCAGTTTAGCATCGGAGTTGGGAGATTATTTTGCATTGTATAATCTGTTGGTGAGGCTGCACTTAGAAACATAGAAAATAGGTGCAGGAGTAGGCCATTCGGCCCTTCGAGCCTGCACCGCCATTCAATATGATCATAGCTGATCATCCAACTCAGTAGCCTGTACCTGCCTTCTCTCCATACCCTCTGATCCCTTTAGCCACAAGGGCCACATCTAACTCCCTCTTAAATATAGCCAATGAACTGGCCTCAACTACCTTCTGTGGCAGAGAATTCCACAGACTCACCACTCTCTGTGTGATGAAATGTTTTCTCATCTCGGTCCTAAAAGACTTCCCCCTTATCCTTAAGTTGTGACCCCTTGTTCTGGACTCCCCCAACATCGGGAACAATCTTCCCGCATCCAGCCTCTCCAACCCCTTAAGAATTTTATATGTTTCTATAAGATCCCCCCTCAGTCTTCTAAATTCCAGCGAGTACAAGCCCAGTCTATCCAGTCTTTCCTCATATGAAAGTCCCGCCATCCCAGGGATCAATCTGGTGAACCTTCTCTGTACTCCCTCTAAGGCAAGAACGTCTTTCCTCAGGTTAGGAGACCAAAACTGCACACAATACTCCAGGTGCGGTCTCACCAAGGCTCTGTACAACTGCAGCAGAACCTCCCTGCTCCTAAACTCAAATCCTCTTGCTCTGAATGCCAACATACCATTCGCTTTCTTCACTGCCTGCTGCACCTGCATGCTTGCTTTCAATGACTGGTGCACCATGACACCCAGGTCACGTTGCATCTCCCCTTCTCCCAATCAGTCACCATTCAGGTAATACTCTGCTTTCCTGTTCTTGCCGCCAAAGTGGATAACCTCACATTTATCCACATTATATTGCATCTGCCATGCATTTGCCCACTCGCCTAATCTATCCAAGTCACTCTACAGCCTCCTAGCACCCTCCTCGCAGCTAACACTGCCACCCAGCTTCGTGTCATCCGCAAACTTAGAGATGTTGCATTCAATTCCCTCGTCCAAATCATTAATATACTCTGTAAATAACTGGGGTCCCAGCACTGAGCCTTGCGGTACCCCACTAGTCACTGCCTGCCATTCCGAAAAGGACCCGTTTATTCCTACTCTTTGCTTCCTGTCCGCCAACCAATTTTCTATCCACCTCAACACTGAACCCTCAATACCGTGTGCTTTAAGTTTGTACACCAATCTCCTATGTGGGACCTTGTCGAAGGCCTTCTGAAAGTCCAGATATAACACATCGACTGGTTCTCCCTTATCCACTCTACTAGTTACATCCTCGAAAAATTCTATAAGATTCGTCAGACATGATTTGCCTTTGGTAAATCCATGCTGACTTTGTCCGATGATTTCACCACTTTCCAAATGTGATGCTTTAATATCTTTAATAACTGACTCTAGCATTTTCCCCACTACCGATGTTAGGCTAACTGGTCTATAATTCCCCGTTTTCTCTCTCCCTCCCTTTTTGAAAAGTGGGGTTACATTAGCTACCCTCCAGTCCTCAGGAACTACTCCAGAATCTAAAGAGTTTTGAAAAATTATCACTAATGCATCCACTATTTCTGAGGCTACTTCCTTAAGCACTCTGGGATGCAGCCTATCTGGCCCTGGGGATTTATCTGCCTTTATTCCATTTAATTTACCTAACACCACTTCCCGACTAACCTGGATTTCCCTCAGTTCCTCCATCTCATTAGACCCCCGGTCCCCCGCTATTTCCGGCAGATGGTTTATGTCTTTCGTAGTGCGTACGATGTTGGTTACCCTGCTGTGGGAAGGATGTCATTAAGCTGGAAAGGGTGCAAAGAAGATTTACGAGAATGTTCCCAAGACTCGAGGGCTTACGTTTGGGGCAGGCAAGGACGTGTGTGCCAATTTGGTTCACTTTCCAAAGAATGGCCCGTCAGATGATTAGGAGCTTGGAGAGTCCATCTTGTCCGAGGTCATTTGGAACCAGGAGAGCATTGCCTCTACTCTAGTTTAATCTGGGCCTAATACTATCAGCATATTAGCATTACACTGGCGAATAGACTAGGTATCTGTTTCTGTGGGGCCATTTAGGTCTTTGTTTCATTGTGGAGGAGCAAGTTGATTCATCCCAACTTTGCCAAGTGCAAGTGTGACCTCCAATATAAGCAGATTGCTATTCCACAGAAGCAGAGACACCACAGAACCATACCACAGCCGACTGAGAGCAGACGTGAATGATGTGATAAAGTTGGCACGGGGCCTAAAGGCTTTCACGATGATAGCGTAGGCTTGCCCCCTGTAGGTCTGCACAGTTTCTGCTTGAACCCATGGGTCCAAGTGGCATGATGAAGCTTGAAATCGGATAACGATCTCATCAGAGTTTGCATTTTACATTAATTGCATTCTTTTGTTCTTCCGGTAATTTGAGGTAATGATACTACTTCTCTCTACTTCTCTCATTTACACAACCTGCAGATTGTCCATCAATTTTCAACATTTATTCACGATGCTGTCAACTCTTTTTGTCATTCAATCTCTCCAGCTTTCCACCCGATCAGAGAAGTTTTCTTCTCTACTGTGCTCTTGGAATAAATTGTGACAATAACCTGACCTTGAAAACTCGATCAGCCATAGAAACATAGAAAATAGGTGCAGGAGTAGGCCATTCGGCCCTTCGAGCCTGCACCGCCATTCAATATGATCATGGCTGATCATCCAACTCAGTATCCCGTACCTGCCTTCTCTCCATACCTCCTGATCCCTTTAGCCACAAGGGCCACATCTAACTCCCTCTTAAATATAGCCAATGAACTGGCCTCAACTACCTTCTGTGGCAGAGAATTCCACAGATTCACCACTCTCTGTGTGAAAAAACACTTTCTCATCTCGGTCCTAAAAGACATCCCCCTCATCCTTAATGAATGAATAGTGGGGTAGAATCAACGGGCTGAACGGCTTAATTCCGCGACTATGTCTCATGGTCTTTTTCTCTGCATCTTAAAACGTATTTCGCCTTTAGGCGTCACCCGTTCCTTCTCTCCAGAGATGCTGCCTGTCCCGCTGAGTTACTGCAGCATTTTGTGTCTACGTTCGATTTGAACCAGCATCTGCATTGCCTTCTGACATACATAATTAAAAATGTCCCAACCCGATCATTGTTTTGTCTCCTAGTTCCCAGCGGTCAATGGTAATTTATTGTCACATGTACCTATGTACCAATGAAATTATTTTTTTGCCTAAGGTTCAGTGGCCACCCTACTATACATTGGACAATAGACAATAGGTGCAGGAGGAGGCCATTCGGCCTTTCGAGCCAGCACCGCCATTCAATGTGATCATGGCTGATCATTCTCAATCAGTACCCCGTTCCTGCCTTCTCCCCATATCCCCTGACTCCGCTATCCTTAAGAGCTCTATCTAGCTCTCTCTTGAATGCATTCAGAGACTTGGCCTCCACTGCCTTCTGAGGCAGAGAATTCCACAGATGCACAACTCTCTGACTGAAAAAGTTTTTCTTCATCTCAGTTCTAAATGGCCTACCCCTTATATTTAAACTGTGGCCCCTGGTTCTGGACTCCCCCAACATTGGGAACATGTTTCCTGCCTTTAACGTGTCCAACCCCTTAATAATCACAAGCATACTACTGTGAGTATAAGAGTGTAGGATAGCAGACCACACTGGGTCAGGACACAAGAGTTGACATCTTTTAGGCGCTATCAATCACCGTAAGGGTGGGAGGGGGAAAAACAATGGAGGACCCAGTGTACTTTGTAACTTTCTCATCGCCCTTTACGTGGCAACTATTTGCATACCTTGGGTATGCATGCGAAGAATATCACTGACAATAAAGCATTCCATTCCATCTTATACTCTTCAAATCTGGAGTTTTAAAAAGAATATTGAGTCTTAATGAATGAATGAATGAATGAATGAATGAAGGAATGAATAAGTTTATTGGCCAAATATGCATATACAAGGAATATATAAGAAAATAACTGCAGATGCTGTTACAAATAGAAGGTATTTATTCACAAAATGCTGGAGTAACTCAGCAGGTCAGGCAGCATCTCGGGAGAGAAGGAATGGGTGACGTTTCGGGTCGAGACCCTTCTTCAGACCTCTTCATACACAAGGAATGTGCCTTGGTGCTCCGCTCACAAATGACAACACAAACATACAGTTGACAATTAACTTGGCCACAAAGGCAGTGGGTCGGAGTTGCAACGGTCAGCCTGGCCAGGTGATGTGTCAGTGTCCTCGACCGTACGCTCGGCCTCTTGGAGCAGGGCCTGATCTACCGGAGCCCCAGGCTGCTGCCGGGCCTCCAGCGACCAACTCTGACGGCTCGACCACTCCGAAACCTCCTCAACATCGTACTGTGAGCACACCGTCCTTCGCCTCCGACGGACATTACTCGGTCTCTGCTCCCCGGGGCACCTCCCACAGCCGACCCAGAGTGCCTCCTGTGCCCTGCGCGGTATAAGCTTTGCACGGGTCATGGGCCCCGTCCGAAGAAGTGTCTCGACCCGAAACGTCCCCCATTCCTTCTCCATAGAAATGCTGCCTGTCCCGCTTCTTCTGTCTTCTGTCGTGTGTCTTTCAGACCTGCAGCTTGGTTGAGACGAGCCAGGCCAACGTGTCATCGTCCAGGTCAATCAGACCTCGTTCACCATTGGGTGGGCGGTATTTGGGGCAACTGGTGACTGTGTGCTCCACTGTCTGTGTGTTGGGTCCCCACACTCGCAGAAGGCACTGTCCACGAGACCCCACCTCTTCATCGCCACTCCATAGCATCCCACACCTGTCCTCAAGCGGTTGAGGGTTATCCACTGCTTTGGGGGCAGGTCCTGGTCAGGGACTTCCATGGGTTCACCGATGTAGCCTAGACGTTTCCACTGACTCCCACCGGTCTCTCCATCTCGTCTTGACCCAGGCGGCCTTGGAAGTGTCCAGCCGGTGTTGTACAGAGCAGCTCGTGGGCTTGCACGGCAAAGGGGCTCCGTGACTCGAGGGGCACGTGTCGTGGTGTCTCTGTGACGATCTGACGGAGAAGGTGGAGATCACCAGTCTGTGCCTTTCGAGAAAGGGCCAGCGTGGTTGCTTCTCGTCTGGTGTTGGCCGGGGCGATGCCGGCATGGACGGGGCAGTAGGTTTACTGGGGTGGCTCGTAGGCATCCGGAGACAGTCCGTAGGGCGCTGTCCCGCTGAGTTACTGCAGCTTTTTGTGTCTATCTTCGGTTTCAACCAGCACCTGCAGTTCCTTCCTGCACATAAGCCCCGTCGGGCAGAAGGCAAAAGCTTGAAAACGAGCACCAGCAGACTCAGGAACTTCTTCCCCTTTGCCATCAGGCTTGTGAAGGTCCTTCCACAAGCTAAGTACCACCCTATTCACCTCAACCCCATTGTGGGCGTTGGACTTTGTCTGTGGCTTAAATGATCTCCAATGCTAAGAACTATATTCTGCACTCAGTGCCTCAGGTGGCACTGCACAGGACAAAGGGAGATGTTTTGTACATAGTAATCGTGGCTGTACAGTGTGTGAGTGTGCAGTCAGATTGTGGGGTGGCAGCCATTTTAGTTGTCTTGTGCCAGCATTGAGTTACTGTAATAAAGACCTCTGTTGAACTATATTCTGCACTTTTTATCTGCCACTTTGCTCTACCTGTTCTACTCGAATTTGGCGTGATGATATTTATGTATGGTACGTCTGATCTGTTTGGATCTTTTCACTGTACCATGGAACATGTGACAATCATGCAGGCAATCCCCAGCTTGGGTAATAGGTGAATTACGCAAACTTGCACCTACCTGAACAGTTCTTTAAGCCTACTGATGCCCACATTCCCTGTGGTCTTTATGTCGGAGCTCCCCTTGTGTTCTCCGCCTCAGAGCTCCCCCCCGTGTTCTCAGCGTCAAATAGTGAATGTGCACGCGCGTAGTAGCACTTCTGTTTCCAACTTGCATAACATCTGATTTGCGCAAGGGGCTGTGGGAGGTAACAGTTCCATCTATAAACCTAAACCAAAAATATTCTCCTCCTTACAGAAATGTTGCTTTTGTTTTGCCATGGTTGTTGAAGATCTCATACCGATTTCCTCCATTTCCTGGAAGACTGCCCCCAATCGCTCCCCAGACAGAACTGCAATAGAGTTCTCATGCATCCCATCAGCCTTGGTGTCCAACACATCATCCTTCACCATTTCTACCAGTCTAATGTAAACCCACTACCAATCATACCTTCCCCTCTCACCCTCTGTGATGTTTGGTGGACCGTGTAGGGTGGGAGGACCCGTTGCTCCTCCCGTGCAGCAGGTGGCGCTGCACAGGACAAAGGGAGATGTTTGGTACACATTTATCTTAGCTGCACACAGTGGGTGAGTGTGCAATCAGATCGTGGGTTTGCAGCCATTTTAGTTGTCTTGCTGCCAGCATTGAGATACTGTTACAAAGACTTCTGTTGTACCTTGAAGACTCGCAATGTTTCTTACAGGCATAGAACAAGAACACGAAAGTATGTCACCCCCTTTCTGCTTTCTACGGGGATCGCTGTTTGTTGCAAGAACAAGAAGGCAGATTATTATCTGAATAGCATCAGATTAGGAAAAGGGGAAGTGCAACGAGACCTGGGTGTCTTTGTACATCAGTCACTGAAAGTAAGCATGCGGGTACAGCAGGCAATGAAGAAAGCCAATGGAATGTTGGCCTTCATAACAAGAGGAGTTGAGAAAAGGATCAAAGAGGTCCTTCTGCAGTTGTACAGGGCCCTAGTGAGACCGCACCTGGAGTACTGTGTGCAGTTTTGGTCTCCTAATTTGAGGAAGGACATTCTTGCTTTTGAGGCAGTGCAGCGTAGGTTCACCAGGTTCATTCCCGGGATGGCGGGGACTGTCATATGATGAAAGAATGGAATGACTGGGCTTGTATTCACTGGAATTTAGAAGGATGAGAGGGGATCTTATAGGAACACATTAAATTATTAAGGGATTGGACACGCTAGAGGCAGGAAACATGCACCCGATGTTGGGCGAGTCCAGAAGCAGGGGCCACAGTTTAAGAATAAGGGGTAGGCCATTTAGAACTGAGATGAGGAAAAGCTTTTTCACCCAGAGAGTTGTGAATCTGTGGAATTCTCTGCCTTAAGGCTGTGGAGACCGAGTCACTGGATGCATTCAAAAGAGAGTTAGATAGAGCTCTTAGGGCTAGCGGAACCAAGGGGTATAGGGAGAAAGCAGGAACGGGGTACTGATTGTGGATGATCAGCCATGATCACAATGAATGGCGGTGCTGGCTCGAAGGGCCGAATGGCCTCCTCCTGCACCTATTTTCTCTGTTTCTATGTATCCACCCACGCTCCATCCTTGACCCCTTCCCCTGTAACGACAGGAAATGTAACACCTGTCCCCTCATCTCCTCCTTCATCACCATCCGGGGTCTTAAGCAAATTTAGACAATCTAGCCGACTGCGACACCTAAGAAACAGAGTCCCCCAATGCTCTTCAATCTCTATATCAGCGATCTGCCACACACGACCTCGCGCCAGTGTGGATACGCAGATGACTTGGCCCTACTGCACTCAGACAAGAGTTGGTCAAATGTTGAGGATGTTCTCTCGGCGGATATGGAACTTGTCGCGGGCTGCCTTAAGACCTGGAGACTAAAACTGAGTGTGGCAAAAACCACCACAACGGCCTTTCACCTGAACAACAAGGAAGCTCAACGCCAGCTAACCGTCAACCTCAATGGGTCACCCCTACCCTACAACCCATTTCCTACATACCTCGGGGTGAAACTAGGTCGGCAGCTGACCTACAAGCAACACCTTGAAGCTCTCCGTGCTAAAGTCTCGGCACGGAACAACCTCCTGCGTTGCTTGGCCGGATCGTCATGGGGCGCCAGGACATCTACTCTTGGACCCAGTGCTCTTGCACTCGTGTACAGCGCCGCTGAGTACGCCGCCCCAGCATGGTGCCGCAGCGCTCATACCAGCAAGCTAGACGCCACCCTCAACGACACCATGCGGATCATCACTGGCTGCCTACGCCCTACTCCCACGGATCTCCTGCCGGTGCTCGCAGGTATCGCACCCGCCAAGCTTCGCAGAGAGTTCTTCACTCATAGGCTGGTGTGCAAGGCCCCATCGGATGCCAAACGTCCTTTGCACCACCTCGCCCAGGATTCACAGCAACTGGGACCTCAACACCTGTCATCTCGTCACCCTTTCTCCCGTCACGCAGCGACCCTCTGTGGCTCCGGTTTCAACATACTAGGACCATGGAGAACCAGCTGGGAACAGACATCGCCACCTCCTCGATTCACTGTCGCACCGAACACCACAGCCCCACCCGGCTCGGACACGCCCCGCAAAGAGTGGGTCGCCCTGAACCGGCTCCGCACAGGGGTCGGCCGGTTCAACGCCAACGTGCATCGTTGGGGGTTGCGTCCATCAGCAGCCTGTGTGTGGGGAGCAGACCAGCAAACAGCGCAGCACGGCATGTTCGACTGCACTGTCCTCCGTCCCCCTGGGTTTTTAAAAATTTTATTAAATTTAAAATATTTATTCAAATATTAAAATAATATATACAATACAATAAAACCAAAACAGAACCCACCACCAGAGTATTATACAAACAAATATACCAATTGAAACTATTATACAATTATAATTACAATCCCCACCCAGGATACATCCAATCCCCCGCGGTGCCCAGCGGTCCCGGAAACCCCCCCAGGGTGCCCGTGGACAGCGAGTAGTCCCTCTCCAACACCACCCGGGCGCGGATGTAACCCCGGAAAAGGGGTAGGCAGCAAGCTCGGGCAGAGCCCTCTTCCGCCTGGCGCCGTGACTCACGGATGGCCAGCTTGGCCAGGCCCAGGAGCAACCCAACCAGGACATCCTCGACCCCCCCCACCCTCTCCCCTACGCACAGGGGGTCCAAAGATGAGGATGGTGGGTGAGAAGTGCAGCCAAAAAGCAAGGAGCAGCCCCTTTAGATATTGGAACAGGGGCTGCAACCTCACACACTCCATGTACACGTGGTACACAGACTCACACACTCCATGTACACGTGGTACACAGACTCACACACTCCATGTACACGTGGTACACAGACTCACACACTCCATGTACACGTGGTACACAGACTCACACACTCCATGTACACGTGGTACACAGACTCACACACCCCATGTACACGCGGTACACAGACTCACACACCCCATGTACACGTGGTACACAGACTCTTCCAACCCACAACAGTGGCAGGCGGCTGGCGAGTCTGTGAACCGCGCGAGGAACAGGTTGCAGGGGACTCCTCGGTGCAATACCTTCCACCCCAGGTCCCCGATGGAGAGGGGCAGAATCCCTGCATAGAGGGACCCCCACCACGGGGCCCGCTCGCGACCGCTCCCCTGGTGGAGGGGTAGACCTCACGGCCCTCGACAACAGCACATTGCACTGGCTACAGCGCCTGGAGGGCGTTGCATAACTCCTGCTGCCTCAAACGCAAGAAGAGCAAATTATCCAAGTGAAACCTGTGCTTCTTCTATTTATTCACAAAATGCTGGAGTAACTCAGCAGGTCAGGCAGCATCTCGGGAGAGAAGGAATGGGTGACATTTCGGGTCGGGACCTTTCTTCAGACTGATGTCGGGGGTGGGACAAAGGAAGGATATAGGTGGAGACAGGAAGATAGAGGGAGATCTGGGAAGGAGGAGGGGAAGGGAGGGACAGAGGAACTATCTGAAGTTGGAGAAGTCGACGTTCATACCACCGGGCTGCAAACTGCCCAGGCGAAATATGAGGTGCTGCTCCTCCAATTTCTGGCGGGCCTCACTATGGTACTGGAGGAGGCCCATGACAGAGAGGTCAGACTGGGAATGGGAGGGGAAGTTAAAGTGCTGGGCCACCGGGAGATTAGTTGCGTTAATGCGGACCGAGCGCAGGTGGTCTGAAAGGGGGAGGTCAGGGGGGATGGTGAACACCCGGCAATGGTGGGGGTTGGGGTCGGATGGAGGCAGGGGGGCAGGTGGAGGGGATGTATGGTGGGGGGGTGGTGGGTTAGCTGGGCAGGGGGGGGCATGAGGACCGATGTGGGGAGTACTGGGAGTCACCTGGCTGGAGGGGGAAGGGGGAGAAATGCTGGAGTAACTCACCAACTGCTTCTTCTAAATGGATGTGCGACATTTAGTGATGTGATGTGACCTCTACGTTGGAAAAACTAATGATGTGACCTCCTCTACGTTGGAAAGACTAAATGAACAAAAGGTGACACTGTTGCCAAGCACTTCTGCTCCAGAAACAACAGCCACCTTGAGCCGATTTCGCAATGGAGAAGACAAAACGTGTCGGAAAAAGCTGCAGATGCTGGTTTAAATCGAAGATGGACACAATAGGGTCCCGATAGGTGACGTTTCGGGTCCAGACCCTTCTTCAGACTTCCTCGACCCGAAACGTCACCCATTCCTTCTCTGCAGTGATGCTGCCTTGTCCCGCTGAGTTACTCCAGCATTTTGTGTCTGTATCTTCAGTTTAAACCAACATCTGCAGTTCCTTCCTACACATTCCTGCTCCTGCTTCCTGCTCTGATCTATATCAATGGGGACAGTGTGTAGAGAGTGTCCAGCTTCAGGTTTCTGGGCACTCACATTTCAGAGGACCTAACATGGTCCAATAACACTGCTGGTTGAGGCTAGCATCTGTACTGAGTGGGATGGAAAAAAGATAGCCAGTGTTGAGCAGTCCGAGAGGTTGAGACAGAGGATGATACTTGATGAGTAGAACCAGATGGGGGGGGGGTGATCTTGAATCTATGTGGGGTGGGACGTACAACGAGATCTGGGTGTCCTAGTGCATCAGTCACTGAAAGGAAGCATGCAGGTACAGCAGGCAGTGAAGAAAGCCAATGGAATGCTGGCCTTCATAACAAGAGGAGTTGAGTATAGGAGCAAAGAGGTCCTTCTGCAGTTGTACAGGGCCCTAATGAGACCGCACCTGGAGTACTGTGTGCAGTTTTGGTCTCCAAATTTGAGGAAGGATATTCTTGCTATTGAGGGCGTGCAGCGTAGGTTTACTAGGTTAATTCCCGGAATGGCGGGACTGTCGTACGTTGAAAGACTGGAGCGACTAGGCTTGTATACACTGGAATTTAGAAGGATGAGAGGGGATCTTATCGAAACATATAAGATTATTAAGGGGTTGGACACGTTAGAGGCAGGAAACATGTTCCCAATGTTGGGGGAGTCCAGAAGCAGGGGCCACAGTTTAAGAATAAGGGGTAGGCCATTTAGAACGGAGATGAGGAAAAACCTTTTCAGTCAGAGAGTTGTAAATCTGTAGAATTCACTGCCTCAGAAGGCAGTGGAGGCCAATTCTCTGAATGCATTCAAGAGAGAGCTAGATAGAGCTCTTAAGGATAGCGGAGTCAGGGGGTATGGGGAGAAGGCAGGAACGGCGTACTGATTGAGAACGATCAGCCATGATCACATTGAATCCTGACTAGATCCTCGCAGGTAGCGGACAGGCTTGTGGACTTTGGAAGTGAATTACTGATTGCAGGATTCCTTCCCTCTGATCCACTCTTGTTGCCACATTCTGTACATGGCTTCACCAGTTAAATTTCTGTTCAATACTAACCCCTAGGATATAGATAGTGATAATATTGTCCAAGTAACTTTTGTGCACATGAAAAATTAATCCTGTCGTTTTCCATTTAATTGCCATTTCTTACAGTAATCCATGTCCGTGGGTGCGTGGGGAAGAGAGGGGAAGTTTTGTTGCCTCCATCACAGTGAGGGGGTGTTTGGAGTCACTGTGATGGATGTTTGTGTTGGGTTCGTGCGTCCTGTGTTCTTTTCTTTTTTGCTGTGTCTTGTGACTGCTGAAATTTCGTTCGGTATTTATACCGAATGACAATAAAGTTTTTGTTATGTTATGTTAGAAAATCAGGTTCACTCAAAACTTAACTTATCATCACAATCTTTTCAAAAGATTTTCTCAGCTAACTGAATGCTAATTCAGTTCAGTCTAGGGCAGTTGCAGAACACAAGGCAAAATTCGGCTATCACACCATCACATTCAATAGCTTCACCACCAGATTTTGTCTTGTGGTCTGTAATTGCCCCAGTCTGAACTGACTGAGCATTCAGAAGAAAGACACAAAATGCTGGAGTAACTCAGCAGGGTAGGCAGCATCTCTGGAGAGAAGGAATGGGTTACACTTTGGGTCGAGACCCTTCTCGTCTGAAGAAGAGTCTCGACCCGAAACGTCACCCATTCCTTCTCTTTCTTCGGCTTAAACCAGCCTCTGCAGTTCCTTCCTACACTGATTGAACATTCAGATGACTGATAAACTCAGATCCACTTGCACTTTATTCTGTCTTAAAACTGTTACAATTTGTTTCGTTGGGTTGTTGTTGTTTAAATTAATTAAATTATTGCATCGTATGGGAGGCGCATTCCCAATCTCGTTGTACCCCTGTACAATGACAATAAAGATATATTGTATTGTATTGTTGTGAGCATTATTTTCTACCATAATAGATTACTGTAAGATTGAAGTGGGGAAAAAAATCAGGATTATGTGCAGATGTAAAAAAAATCGGGAAAATGAAATAATCATCTGACTTTGAAATGATAAAACGGCATCTTTAAACAGCCAGATTATCTTTCTCTCTGGCCAATTCCACTCACACTGACTCTTATTCTGTCTCAGCTGAAACGTACCAAACATTTGTCCATTGTCTTTTCAGCTGAAAGGTCCTCTCTGAAACATTAGAAGTCAGTTTGTTAATACTCCTTTCTGTACTGTGTATGGTTTCCAATTCACTGTTGATTACTAGAGAAGTATAATCTCTCTGGGCCAGAGAACCATCTTCAGGCCGATACGTTTGTTTTCAACAATGACCTCTTGTCAACCGTGATCGCATATTGTATAAGACCCGTGTGAAATTTCGGGGCATGGTGGATTGAGACGGCTCGGCCCGAGAGTTTGAGAGGATCTGTTGAGTCAGATTGGATGTACATGTCTTTGTGGTTCTGACCCCAGAGGTACAATATTGGTTGGTCAATTGAATTCAGAGACTGTATAGAAATGAATGCACCTAAATGAATACTCCCCGTTCATTTTTCCCATTCACTTTGTACCGATATCTCTGCCGCTATCAAGTGTCCAAAAACAACTCAAGTAAATCCCGAGAACACAGCCTCTGTCGTTTTGATTAAAATCTGTGCAAAAATCTAATGATCTGAATTTGAAACTTAAAGTGTGTCTTCAACTTAGTTTGGCAATGTGAACTCTTTTAGGTAAAACTCATTCTGTTTTCTGTGATGAGAATTAGCCATGGTATTTCGAGATGATTTTAAATGGCCTGCTCCCAAATTGAAAAGGCAAACATGTCTTTTTTGGTGGATGGAGTAAGCTATTCGATAGTAAGCTATCAGTCTGAAGAAGGGTCTCGACCCGAAACGTCACCCATTCCTTCTCTCCTGAGATGCTGCCTGACCTGCTGAGTTACTCCAGCATTTTGTGAAATAAATATCTTCGATTTGTACCAGCATCTGCAGTTATTTTCTTACACTAAGCTATTCGACCCAATGCACTTGTTCCACCATTCAACATGATTGTGGCTGATCGTCTAAGTCTATGTTCCCTGTTCCTGGTTTCTCTCCGTATGCCTCGAATTAGGCTTGTATACACTGGAATTTAGAAGGATGAGAGGGGATCTTATCGAAACGTATAAGGTTATTAAGGGGTTGGACACGTTAGAGGCAGGAAGTCCACTGGGGGAGTCCAGAATCAGGGGCCACAGTTTAAGAATAAGGGGTAGGCCATTGAGAACAGAGATGAGGAAAACTTTTTCAGTCAGAGAGTTGTGAATCTGTGGAATTCTCTGCCTCAGAAGGCCGTGGAGGCCAATTCTATGAATGCATTCAAGAGAGAGCTAGATATATCTCTTAAGGATAGCGGAGTCAGGGAGTATGGGGAGAAGGCAGGAACGGGGTACTGATTGAGAATGATCAGCCATGATCACATTGAATGGCGGTGCTGGCTCGAAGGGCGGAATGGCCTCCTCCTGCACCTATTGTCTATTGTCTATTGATCTCTTTAGCCTTTGGAATCGTGGAAGTGACTTCCACAGGTTCATCACACTTTGGATGAGGACATTTCTCCTCATCTCAGTCCAGAAAGGCTTGTTCTGTACCATTGGGCTGCAACCCTAGTCCTGGATACCGCCACGATTGGAGACATTCTTTTTGCATCCGGACTGTCAGGATTTTAAAAGTTTCGGTGAGATTCTCTCTCAACCTACGAAATCCTGTTAATATAAAAACCGATGACCTCATCCTCACTAAATGTCAGCCAGAATGAATCTATGCTGTACTCCCCTCCGAGCCCGCGGGAGAAACGGGGCCATCGACACAGCGTTGCCCCTGTCCTCCCTTGCCCACCCACGGCCACGGCGCCACTCCCCGCCCGGCAACGGCTCCATGGTTGGGCCGCGGGGAGGGGTGGGGGGAGGGGAGGGTGGGGGGGGGGGTGCGGGAAAAGGAGAGGGTGGAAGGGGGGGAGGGAGAGGATGGAGGGAGAGGGGAGGGGTGCGGGGAAGGGAGGGGGGAGGGGAGGGAGGGGGGAGGGGAGGGAGGGGGTTATGCGGAGAGGGTGGAGGAGGGGAGGGAGGGGGAGGGGGAGGGGAGGGAGGGGGAGGATGGAGGGAGAGGGGAGGGGGGAGGGAAGGGTGGGGGGAGGGGTGAAGGGGAGCGGGATGGGAGGGGGGTAGAGGGAACGAGAGGCTGTTGCACCAATGCAGGACAGGTTTGGACCCCATGGATCCACTTGGTCTAGGCCTCACTAAATGTCAGCCATGCCCTCCCAGGAATGAATCTATGCTGTACTCCCCCTTCATCACAAGAACATCCTTCTACAGATAAGGAAACCAAAACTGCACCATGAATGTGATCATGTGATCTCACCAGGACCATTTACACTTGCAGCTAGACAATTACCTCCTCTACTCAAACCCTTCTGCTACGAAGGCAACATACTGTTTCCTGCTTTAATCACCTGCTTGCTGTACTGGCATGTTTACCTTTTTCGATTGGCAGACAAAGGCTCCTCTCTCCTACTGTTATTCAGAGAATTGTAGGAGGATGAGGGGAGATCTTATAGAGGTGTACAAAATCATGAGAGGATTAGATCGGGTAGATGCACAGAGTCTCTTGCCCAGAGTCGGGGAACCGAGGACCAGAGGACATAGTTTCAAGGTGAAGGGGAAAAGATTCAATAGGAATCCGAGGGGTAACTTTTCTTCACACAGAGGGTGGTGGGTGTACAGAACAAGCTGCCAGAGGAGGTAGTTGAGGCAGGGACTATCCCAATCTTTTAAGAAACAGTTGGACAGGTACATGGATAGGACAGGTTTGGAGGGATATGGACCAAGCGCAGGCAAGTGGGATTAGGGTAGCTGGGGCGAGTTGGGCCGAGGGGCCTTTTAGCACGCTGTATCAATCTGTGACTATGACTCTAATTGACTTTCTGCTTATGATGACAAGAGTGGATAACTTCATATTTTATCCACATTATACTGCATTTGCTGCACAGACGCATTTGCTCAAAATGTCCAATTTAGATACAGTCTACATATCGCAAACAGTTGTGGTCCAAATATTGAACACTGTGGTACCCAACTACTCACTGCCTGCTACTCGAAAAGGACACCTCTATTCTTATTTCGGCCTGCTCTTTGCCAACCAATTCTCTGTCCATGACACCACATTGCACCGAATCCCATGTACACTTTAATTTTGCAGCCTAATTTATTTTGTGGGATCTTGTCAAAATCCGTCTGTAAATCAAAGTACCCCATGTCCACTGGTTCTTCCACCAGTCTTCCTGTCTCCGACTACATTCTATATTTGTCCCGTCTCCTCCCCTGACATCAGTCTGACGAAAGGTCTCGACCCGAAACGTCACCCATTCCTTCTCTCCAGAGATGCTGCCTGACCCGCTGAGTTACTCCGGCATTTCGTGTCTACCTCTGGTTCTTCCACAGATGTTGTATCCTGAAACATTCCGGTAAGTGGGTCAAGCATAATTTCCCTTTCAGAAACATTAACACACCTTGGCTAATTTTGTCACTATATACTGAATATTCTGCAATTATGTCTTTAACAATGGACTCTCACAGTTAAAACTGGTCTATGATTTCCTTTTCTTTCCATGTTCTTAATTAAAATGAAGGTAGACACAAAAAGCTGGAGTAACTCAGCGGATCAGGCAGCATCTCTGGAGAGAAGAAATGGGTGACGTTTCGGGTCAAGACCCTCCTTCAGACCGAAATTAAAATGAAGGGTTACTTTAGCCTTTAATTTATTTAAACTTATGAACTCTCCAGGTGCACTTTAGATATCTACATATATCGTTTCGAGACCCGAAACGTCACCCATTCCTTCAATAGAGGACATCTCAACAGGTGCTCCATAGTTTGTGGTTCAGTGCCACATATGCAGATGACACCTTCAGTGTCTGTATAACCCCACTTCTTGAGAGTCGCTTTACAACGACCAGCACCAGCTCTCAGTCTGTGGAGGCATTTCCATTCACTGTTTACTGTTTCTATGCTTAATGATGCACAAGATTTTCTAACTTTATTAGCTGTGCAAAGAAAACAGCTGGATATAGACAATAGACAATAGACAATAGGTGCAGGGGTAGGCCATTCGGCCCTTCGATCCAGCACCGCCATTCAATGTGATCATGACTGATCATTCTCAATCAGTACCCCGTTCCTGCCTTCTCCCCATACCCCCTGACTCCGCTATTCTTAAGAGCTCTATCTAGCTCTCTCTTGAATGCATTCAGAGAATTGGCCTCCACTGTCTTCTGAGGCAGAGAATTCACAACTCTCCGACTGAAAAAGTTTTTCCTCATCTCAGTATGTATGTAAATACACACAAAAACGTCGTTAATGGGCTTTACCAGCTCTTTGTGGTGAGCAAATGAACTCTTCGGTTTGAAACATTCTCAATGCTCATCGTTCCTCCTCCAGTACAGCACTGAATGGTGATCACAATTTCTCCCTAAGAATCCTGTTCAAAATCATTTCACTTGCTACATAACACCTTGCCTTCAGATTGCATTTAAAACACTTGATCATTTTTCGTCTGCAATTTCTTTTCCATTCCCTTCAGCCAGTGTGCTTCTATTTTTTTTTTCCGGTTCTCTTAAAAATAATATTTTCAAATATTTTGTCTCAAAGATCCCGTTATTCTTCAAAAGATTGTTGATTAAAATATAGCATCTCGGTGATTTGATGAAAATGCAGGGCGTGGAATCAAATTTATTCATATTTTCTAACCATGCCTAATTACTTTAGATGAATGTAAAATCATGGGTCAATAGACAATAGACAATAGATGCAGGAGTAGGCCATTCGGCCCTTCGAGCCTTGAGTCCTGCTGAGAGCCCGCCAAGACCTATCTCTGCCCCCAGGGTCATCTGGCACAACTGACCCCTGCATCAACCTTTTTTTGCACTTTACCTCGTTTCCCCTTTTTTCTTTCTCCCCCCCAATCCCCCTTTTCGTTGTTTTCGTTTTTGCCGTGATTTATTTATATATTTTATAGCATCGACCAGGAAGTGACATTCTCAATCTCGTCGTACTTCTACAATGACAATAAAAGATATTGCATTGTACTGTTTTCTCTTAAAAATGTAATTGTAGGAAAATTTATACTCAAAGGTTTATCAAGGATCCTTGCTGCCGAAATTACTTCCTTAAATTCTCGAGGACTCACTGCCTCACCACCAGATGCAAATCGTCACTCGTTGTACATTAATTTTAGATGAGTGTGTTTTTATTTCCCCCAGCCCTGCTCTGCAGTTGACGTGTCCATCTCCTGATGTTGCTAGGGATGCCCAGGCCTGCTGTTACTGCTTGCTACTGATGTTTCTCACAATACCTTTGGGAATCCATCCCTCATTTATAGCCCCCAGCAGGGAATAAATGAAGGGAAAGAGAAGTATGTCGGGGATGGGGGCAACGCCGAAACAATAAGGCATTTTACAAATGATCTCAAGTCAATATATTCATGTTCTAGCCATGTTCTGGCTTGAAGGGACGATTGACCTCCTCCTGCACCTATTGTCTATTGTTTAGCAACATACGAGGAATTTTGTTGGTATTTTCATACCAATAAAAAGCAACAGAACACACAAAATACATTTTAACATGACCATCCACCACAGTGACTCCTCCACATTCCTCACTGTGATGGAAGGCGAAAAAAACGTTCAATCTCTTCCCTTCTTTGTTCTCCCGCGGTCGGGGGCCTCGAACCTTCCGTTGACGGGACGATCTTGGCTCCTGCAGCTGGCGGTCGGTCCCTCCTTGCAGGAGAGTGTATGTGAGAGAATTACTATTATCAGAGCTCTTTCTTCGCCAGTGGTGACAATAAATGGAAGGGTCCACTTGCCCTGCATTGGGGTTTCTGATTGTGCAGGATGTTTTGCAGGAGTGATGCGTTTTGTTCATCTTATGACCATGCACACAAGGGATGTAATGCTGAGGCTCTATCAGGCACTGGTCGGGCCGCATTTGGAGTACCGTGAGCAAATTTGGGCCCCATGTCTGAGGAAGGATGTGCTGTCTCTGGAGAGGGTCCAGAGGAGGTTTACGAGAATCATCCCAGGAATGAGTGGGTTAACATATGATGAGCGTTTGATAGCACTGGGCCTGTACTCGCTGGAGTTCAGAAGGTTGAAGGGGGACCTCACTAAACAGTTCCCCTATTGACATACTGATATGAGGGAAAACTTTTTCAGTCAGAGAGTTGTGAATCTGTGGAATTCTCTGCCTCAGAAGGCAGTGGAGGCCAATTCTCTGAATGCATTCAAGAGAGAGCTAGATAGAGCTCTTAAGGATAGAGGAGTCAGGGGGTATGGGGAGAAGGCAGGAACGGGGTACTGATTGAGAATGATCAGCCATGATCACATTGAATGGTGGTGCTGGCTCGAAGGGGCGAATGGCCTCCTCCTGCACCTATTGTCTATTGTCTATACTAAAGTTTACAGATTAATGAAAAGCAAAGATGGAGTGGATGTGAATGGGGTAAGTGTAAGTAACAGATCGATTCAAACTCTCCCCAAAAAAATTGAATTGAATTGAATAAGTTTATTGGCCAAGTACGTACATATACAAGGAATGTGCCTTGGTGCTCCGCTCGCAAATAGCAACAGGCACATACAGTAAACAATTAAGAATAAAGCATAAAACATTCAAACATTAAGAATAAAACATTACGGTTTAAACATGTGAATGAAATAAACCAGAGCCAAAAGAGGCTGCAGACGTTTGGTTATTGAGTAGAGCTACTACTCGTGGGGAAAAAAAGTTGTTTTTATGTCTGGCTGTGGCTGCTTTGACAGTCCGGAGTCGCCTTCCAGAGGGAAGTGCTTCAAAGAGTGTGTGGCCAGGGCAATAAAGTTGTGTTGAATACTGGTCTTGGTTTCATAGGATTTAGAATGCAAAGAGTCACAGGGCCTCTTTAGGCCTTTGGCCCAACTGTTCCATGCTCACCAAACTTGACCGTTTGGTGTCTTGACAGTCGAACTTGACTGCGTTTGGTCTTTCTCCCTCCAAAAGTTTCCGTTCCAAAAGTCATGGTTGCACCCGCCTCTATGATTCGACGATACTTCCATGTCACATGTGCCGAGGTGTAGAGTCACACCCCGGCCACTCCCTCTTCTCCCCTCTCCCATCAGGCGAAAGGTATAGAAGTGAGAAAACGCACACCTCCAGATTCAGGGACAGTTTGTTCCCAGCTGTTATCAGGCAATTGAACCATCCTACCGCAACCAGAGAGCAGTGCTGAACTACTATCTTCCTCTTTGGTGACCCTCGGACTATCCTTGTTCGGACTTTGCTGGCTTTACCTTGCACTAAACGTTATTCCCCTATTATGTATCAATGCACCGTGAATGTCTCGATTGTAATCATGTACCGTCTGGTCGGCACGCAACAAAAGCTTTTCACTGTACCTCTGTACACGTGACAATAAACTAAACTACAGTGAGATGCTTTGGTTTTCATACAACCCGGTAAAATCACGTCGCACACCTCACCTAAGCAGTAGGCAGGTGCTGCCACGATTTGTCGCTGACAGTCACAAAAGTTCACCGACCAGTCCTATCGACTACCCGCTGCCGCTCATGGTAGCATGTCCCTCTCTGTTCACGGCAGCCCACCCCCCTCACCGATGTGTAAGAGTCCACATCATGCACAACGGATACAGTAGGTGAGGTTGGAGGAGGAGCAAGTGAACTTCGGCCAAACCTGAAAGGAACGTCGGAGTCCCCGGACAGAGTCGAGGGACGTTGATTCAGTCTCCCTCGCCTGCCTGTGGAATCACCTGCTCTCTCCCCGGATAAGAAGAATGGAGATGGTCTCTATCGTGCACGTGCTGGTGGTGTTTGCAGGCCGGTTGTGAAGTATGCGGACTATGTTTAACTTTCCTCCAGTTTGTCACCGATTGTTATAGATGACGTGCTTAGTTTATGGGTCTGTATCGTTGTTGGTTCTTTAAGAGGGGGGATGTAGATTAGTGTAATGGTGTCACTCATGTTATGCGTCATGCTTTTATAGTTACCCCCCTTTAGCTTTTGAGTGACCACTGCTGGCGAAATTGGAGTTAGTGTAAGTGGAACGTGCAGGCGTGAGGTCGTGCCTGCTATGTGTCGTGCCACCAATTAGTGCCCTACCTGCACCAAAACACCATCCTGGAAAGTTTCCAGTCAGGTTTCAGAGCCCACCACAGCACAGAGTCTGCCTTGTTGAAGGTACACAACGACCTGCTTCTCGCCATCGACACCGGCGACTGTGCAATCCTGCTCCTTCTCGACCTCAGCGCAGTGTTCGATACAGTGGACCACACCATCCTTATTGACCGTCTCCGGTACGCGGTTGGCATTGATGGCACTGCCCTGAGCTGGTTCGTTTCGTACCTCAAAGATAGGAGTTTCGCCATCAACATAGGCAGTTATTCCTCTGCTCCAGCTAGCCTCTCCTGCGGAGTTCCACAAGGCTCCATCCTAGGCCCCATTCTCTTCTCTCTATACATGCTCCCCCTTGGCCAAATCATTCAAAGGCACGGCATTTCTTTCCACTGCTATGCCGATGACACTCAGCTTTACCTCCCCCTGAAACCCAACAACCAGTCAAATTTAAACAGCCTCTTACACTGCCTTGAGGACATAAAATGTTGGATGGCACAGAACTTCCTCCAATTAAATGAGAGCAAGTCTGAGGTCATCCTATTCGGCCCCCCCGACTCCATCAAATCGATAACAGGCAGTCTTGGAAGTCTATCCTGCCTAGTCAAACCGCATGTCAAAAACCTCGGCATGATATTTGACTCTGCATTAAAATTTGATAAGCAAGTCAACGCTGTGGTAAAAGCCAGCTTCTTCCAACTTCGAACCATAGCTAAAATCAAACCTTTCCTCCAATTCGACGACACAGAAAAAATCATTCATGCTTTCATTTCCTCCCGCCTAGACTACTGCAACTCCCTATACACTGGGATCAGCCAATCTTCCCTGTCCCGCCTGCAACTGGTCCAAAACGCCGCAGCGAGACTCCTGACGGGTACCCGTAAAAGGGACCACATCACCCCGATTCTGGCCTCTCTCCACTGGCTCCCTGTACGATACAGAATCAACTTCAAGCTCCTCCTATTCACGTATAAAGCCCTAAATGGACATTCCCCCCCTACATCAAAAATCTTCTAACCCCCCTCTCTAACTCCAGGTCCATCAGGTCGGCCGACTTGGGGCTACTCACTATCCCGCGGTCTAGGCTTAAGCTCAGGGGTGACCGCGCTTTTGCGGTTGCAGCTCCTAGACTGTGGAACAGCATCCCTCTCCCCATCAGAACTGCCCCCTCCATCGACTCCTTTAAGTCCAGGCTCAAAACCTATTTCTACTCCCTAGCGTTTGAGGCTCATTGAGGAGGCGCTGTGAACTGTTTGCGTACTACTGTATGTTTCTTTTTTTTTCCTTAGTACCTAATCAGATGTACAGCACTTTGGTCAACGTGGGTTGTTTTTAAATGTGCTATACAAATAAAATTGACTTGACTTGACTTGACTATGTAGCTAATAAAGTCTTTGGATCGTTATCCAGATGTAAGGCTTCTGTTATTACATGGTCAGCACAACAGGTACAGGGATGGGTGTTGCATCTCCTGCGGTTGCAGCGGAAGGTGTCTGGGGAGGGGGATGGTTTGGGTGGGAAGGGACGAGTGGACCAGGGAGTTTCGGAGGGAACGGTGCCTGCGGGAGGCGGAAAGGGGTGGAGACGGGAAGATGCGACTAGTGTTGGGATCCCGTTGGAGGTGGCGAAAATGTTGGAGGATTTTGTGTTGTGTGCGATAGTTGATGGGGTGGAAGGTAAGGATCTGGGAGGGAATCAGTCTCTGTTGCGCATGGGGGGGAGGGGGAGCAAGGGTGGAGCTGCGGGGTACCGAGGTGGCACGAGTGAGGGCCTCACCTATGATGGGAGAGGGGAACCCCTGTTGCCTAATGAATGAGGACGTCCCTGTTGCCTAATGAATGAGGATGTCCCTGTTGCCTAATGAATGAGGACGTCCCTGTTGCCTAATGAATGAGGATGTCCTGGTGCGGAACACCCCAGTTTTCCCCCCTCTTTGCCTCCCAGCCACAATCCCAAATAAGCACAAGCTTTTCAGCTGAAATGCCTGCTGTCAGCCTCGCTGCCTCTGGTCCTTGACAGTTCTATGAGCCATGTGGAGCGCATGCTAACGTTGCTGTGGACTGATACATCCCCAGGCACTGCCCTGACAACCATTGACAGCTCCTGCAATCATAGGCTTGTTTCTTGTTGTTAGGTGTGCCTGATTGTCATAATTGCTTGGCGTTTGACATGGGATGAAATAATTTTTGAAAAAAATGAGAGCACATTCAATTTAAAATATAAAACGTACAGAAAATTGCACTAAAAGCTCAGCCAAGCATGTCTTTTTCAACAAGTTTGATTCCTTTGAGGTGAATTAGGCAGCTCTAGTTATTCCAGCTGTGGCTGAGGGGCCAGCAGAGAAGTATGTCTGGTCTTTCCGTTGCAGAGTGAGAACTCTGAGGGGGTATGGGGAGAAGGCAGGAACGGGGTACTGATTGAGAATGATCAGCCATGATCACATTGAATGGCGGTGCTGGCTCGAAGGGCCGAATGGCCTCCTCCTGCACCTATTGTCTATTGTCTATAACTTGGATGTGTGTGTGTGTGGTTGACTTCAAGCATGCTCCATATTTTTGGCTCTGCAATACTCTGGTAGGAGGGAGGGGGGGGGGGGGGTCGGAGGTGTGGAATATGCTTGTGTGGACAATACTTTTTTTTGAAGATGGACACAAAAAACTGGAGTAATTCAGTGGGACAGGCAGCATCGCTGGAGAGAAGGAATGGGTGACATTTTGGGTCGGGACCCTTCTTCAGACTACAAAGAAGGTTCTCGACCTGAAACATCACCCGTTCCTTCTCTCCGGAGATGCTGCCCGTCCCGCTGAGTTACTCCAGCATTTTGTGTCTATCCGCGGTTTAATCCAGCATCTGCAGTTCCTTCCTACTCAATACTTTTTTCTACCAGGCCTCTCGCGTTAATTTACTTTTAACATGTACTTCTAAATTCCATTCCCTGAAAGACTGAATCTCTGAAGTCAGGATTTCATCTTCTCGATCACAACTTGTGTGTAATTTCGCTTTATGATATCTTCTCCGTCTTTCAATGTGTGGGGAGATCAGAGGGAGATGATTGGCTGCTTAAAGCGGCAGCAGTTGTCCGAAGAAGGGTCTCGACCCGAAATGTCCCCCATTCCTTCGCTCCAGGGATAACTGTCCGTCCCGCTGACTGAGTTTACTCCAGCATTTTGTGTCTATCTTGGGTATAAACCAGCATCTGCAGTTCCTTCCTGCTGATTTATGGAATGATACAGGTTAACGAGACTGGAATCATGATACAAACTGGACCAATATCCTCACTTCCCAATCCATGGACTCTGAAACCACCCCTCGGCCTCCCTCTCCCTCACCAGATTGAACATTATCGCACAGCTGAGAAGGTTGTTGGCTGCAACCTTCCCATCATTGACGAACTGTACACTGCAAGGGCCAGGAAGCGAGCGGGCAAGAGCATCTCTGACCCCTCTCACCCTGGCCACAAACTCTTCGAAGCACTTCCCTCTGGAAGGCGACTCCGGACTGTCAAAGCAGCCACAGCCAGACATAAAAACAGCTTTTTTCCCCACGAGTGACAGTTCTACTCAATAACCCAAGTCTGTAGTCTCGTTTTTGCTCTGGTTTATTTTCACCCACATGTTTAGACCGTAATGTCGTATCCTTGTTGTTTTGATGTGTTTATGCTTTATTCTCGATTGTTAACTGTACGTTTGTGTTGCCATTTGTGAGCGGAGCGCCAAGGCACATTCCTTGTATATGCACATACTTGGCCAATAAACTTATTCATTCATTCATTCATTCATTCCCTTCATGTCCATTCCTTGAATCAATTTCCATCGCTGTATCCACAAATATCATGCACTTCAAACATGTTTGACATTTTCTTCTCAGTACAAAATGTTCTCTGCTGCTTGCAGTGACATTGGATCTCTCCATTGACATGGCTTTAGGTGGGTAAGAAAAACCGCTATCCTGCTGCCATGTGTCTCCCACTTCAAAGATGTGCATCCGATAGGCAGTGCTGACAGAGGACAATCAGATGTCACCATCATCTTCACGTGTTCATAGAGTGTATGTTCAGATGAGAGACGCAGACAATAGGTGCAGGAGGAGGCCATTCGGCCCTTTGAGCCAGCACCACCATTCAATGTGATCATGGCTGATCATTCTCAATCAGTACCCCGTTCCTGCCTTCTCCCCATACCCCCTGACTCCGCTATCCTTAAGAGCTCTATCTAGTTCTCTCTTGAATGCATTCAGAGAATTGGCCCCCACTGCCTTCTGAGGCAGAGAATTCCACAGATTCACAACTCTCTGACTGAAAAAGTTTTTCCTCATCTCAGTTCTAAATGGCCTACCCCTTATTCTTAAACTGTGGCCCCTTGTTCTGGACTCCCCCAACATTGGGAACATGTTTCCTGCCTCTAACGTGTCCAACCCCTTAATAATCTTATATGTTTCGATAAGATCCCCTCTCATCCTTCTAAATTCCAGTGTATACAAGCCTAGTCGCTCCAGTCTTTCAAAATATGACGGTCCCGCCATTCCGGGAATTAACCTAGTAAACCTACGCTGCACGCCCACAATAGCAAGAATATCCTCCCTCAAATTTGGAGACCAAAACTGCACACAGTACTCCAGGTGCGGTCTCACTAGGGCCCTGTACAACTGCAGAAGGACCTCTTTGCTCCTATACACAACTCCTCTTGTTATGAAGGCCAACATTCCATTGGCTTTCTTCACTGCCTGCTGTACCTGCATGCTTCCTTTCAGTGACTGATGCACTAGGACACCCAGATCTCGTTGTACGTTCCCTTTTCCTAACTTGACACCATTCAGATAATAATCTGTCTTCCTATTCTTACCACCAAAGTGGATAACCTCACACTTATCCACATTAAACTGCATCTGCCATGCATCCGCCAACTCACACAACCTGTCCAAGTCACCCTGCAACCTCATCGCATCTTCCTCACAGTTCACACTGCCACCCAGCTTTGTAATGGATTGAGTACAAAACACACACCCCGACCAACAATCACCTGCACACAAGTTCCATCCCCCACCCTAGGAACAATTTGCAGAAGCCAATTAACCGACAGACCTGCACATCTTTGGAATGTGGGTGGAATCAGCACCTGCAGAAAGCCCAGATGGGTCACAGGGAGAAACGTGCAGACTCAATGCAGACGGCACCATTGAGTCAGGATGGTACCCGGGTCTCTGGCGCTGTCAGGCAGCGACTCTACCGCTGCGCCGCTGTGAGAAAGTGCAAATAAATCTTGAGCAAAAGGCAAAAGTGCTGGAGGATCTCAGCAGGTCGGGCAGCATCTGGGGAGGGGGAAATGGGCAGATAATGTTTTGGGTTACTTGAAGAAGGATCCCTTCCCGAAGCGTTCATTTCCCTCCACAGATGCTGCCAGATTCTCAGAGCTCCCCCAGTAGTTTTTTTTTGTTTGTTTAAGATTCCAGCATCCAGTTTAAGAGGCCAACATTCCATGGGCTGTGGTCCCACAGGCACCATCTACACTTCAATACCACCAGCAGAAGGCCATTGTTAATGGCTGTGCTAATGTCAATCTGTTTTGCAAGGGGTTTTATTGGAGCTAAATTCATTCTATCCACAATTTGCTGCAGCATGTGTTTTGGTATGGTATCTCTTGTTGAACCTTTACTACACACATGGTTGATGCACTGGATGATGGGCTGGGAATAGTGCACGCAAGAATGCTGATAGAAGAAATACATCTCCAAACAGTGAGAGGGGAGTATCCTAAAAACCTCACGACCATATTTCGATGACGCTTATTACCCAGTGCGGCACGGTGGCGTAGCGGTAGAGTTGCTGCTTAACGGAGCCAGTACACCCGGGTTCGATCCCGACTTCGGGTGCTGTCTGTACGGAGTTTGTACGTTCTCCCCGTGACCTGCGTGTTGTTTGCTCCAAGATCTTCGGTTTCCTCCCACATTCCAAAGATGTACAGGTTTGTAGGTTAATTGGCTTGGTATAAGTGCAAATTGGCCCTATCGTGTGTAGGATGGTGTTAATGTGCGGGGATCGCTGTTCGGTGTGAAATCGGTGGGCCGAAGGGCATGTTGCCACGCTGTATCTCTAAATTAAACCCATCATTGGACCTACCTGATCTCCCGGTTGCCAAACACTTTAATTCTCCTCCCCATTCTCACACTGACTTTTCTGTCCTCGGCCTCCTCCATTGTCAGAGTGAGGTCAAACACAAATTGGAGGAACCGTATCTCATATTTCACTTGGGCAGCTTAAAGTAACCTTTACATCCCCTCTCTCTCTCTCCATCCCTCCCCCACCCAAGTCATCTTGTTGAGTCTCATTCACAAAATGCTGGAGTAACTCAGCAGGTCAGGCAGCACCTTAGGAGAGAAGGAATGGGTGACGTTTCGGGTCGAGACCCTTCTTCAGACTGATGTCGGGAGGGGCGGGACAAAGGAAGGATGTAGGTGGAGACAGGAAGATAGAGGGAGATCTGGGAAGGAGGAGGGGAAGAGAGGGACAGAGGAACTATTTAAAGTTGGAGAAGTCGATGTTCATACCACTGGGCTGCAAGCTGCCCAGGCGAAATATGAGGTGCTGTTCCTCCAATTTCCGGTGGGCCTCACTATGGCACTGGAGGAGGCCCATGACAGAAAGGTCAGACTTGGAATGGGAGGGGGAGTTGAAGTGCTCGGCCACCGGGAGATCAGTTTGGCCAACGCGGACCGAGCGCAGGTGTTGAGCGAAGCGATCGCCGAGCCTGTGTTTGGTTTCGCCGATGTAAATACGTTGACATCTAGAGCAGCGGATGCAATAGATGAGGTTGGAGGAGGTACAGGTGAACCTTTGTCTCACCTGGAAAGACTGTTTGGATCCTTGGATGGAGTTGAGGGGGGAGGTAAAGGGACAGGTGTTACATTTCGTGCGGTTGCAGGGGAAAGTGCCCGGGGTTGGGGTGGTTTGGGTAGGAAGGGACGAGTGGACCAGGGAGTTACGGAGGGAACGGTCTCGGCGGAATGCAGAGAGGGGAGGGGATGGGAAGATATGGCCAGTGGTGGGGTCCCGTTGTAGGTGACGGAAATGTTGGCGGATGATTTGTTGGATCCGTTGGCTGGTGGGGTGGAAGGTGAGAACGAGAGGGATTCTGTCCTTGTTGCGAGTGGGGGGAGGGGGAGCAAGAGTGGAGCTGCGGGATGTAGAAGAGACCCTAGTGAGAGCCTCATCTATAATGGAAGAGGGGAAGCCCCGTTTCCTGAAGAATGAGGACATCTCTGATGCCCTAGTGTGAAACACCTCATCCCGGGCGCAGATGCGGCGTAGACGGAAGAATTGGGATAGGGGATAGACTTTTTGCAGGAGACCGGGTGGGAAGAAGTGTAGTCGAGATAGCTGTGTGATTCAGTGGGTTTATAGTAGATGAGGGCCACTAGTCTGTCTCCTGTGATGGAGATGGTGAGGTCCAGAAACGGGAGGGAGATGTTGGAGATAGTCCAGGTATATTTAAGGGGAGGATGGAAATTGGAAGTGAAGTGTATGAAGTCAGTTATAGTCTCATTGAGTCTATTGTCTGTACTCGCTTTCACCTAGCACACAACTAACGATGGGCTGTTTCCTTTATCATTGTTACTTTTTTTGCATATCTTTCAATCATTTGTTCCATATCTCTCGTTTCCCTTTTCCCTGGCTCTGAGTCTGAAGAAGGGTCTTGACCCGAAACGTCACCCATTCCTTCTCTCCGGAGATGCTGTCTTTGACCCGCTGAGTTACTCCAGCATTTTGTGTCCATCTTCGGTTTAAACCAGCAGTTCCTGCCCACAAGTCATTAACACGCGGCTGCTTCGAGCTGAATACGTGGTCTTCAGTTTGGTCCGAAGTTTGGAGCGGAAGTTCTAAAAATAATGTTCAGTAACATCCTGCAATTACATGGCCTGTTTGTCTCTCAGAGATTCTGCAGTCATATGATCTCTGACTTTCATTCTTGAACTATCTGGAGGAATATCCAGTGACAACATTTCAGTTTGCAGCAGCAACGCCCACGTTCTAAATTAGTGGGAGCCCACACATGCTGTGTCACATTTGGACACATGCTGAATGGAAATACATATTTACAGCTGAGAGTGGATGAATTGGAATCAACTTCAACGATGCCTGAAGAAACAGGTAGAAATACAACCTTTACTAAATACTGGACAAAGTGGACCCGTTGGGCCCAAACTTCTGCTGCATTGGTGCAACACCCTTTCCTCCCCCCCCTCCCCTCTCTCCTCAACCCCCCCCCCCTCCCCTCTCCCTTCTCCCCCACTCCCCCCTCCCTTCTCCCCTCCCCCTCCCCTCCTTTTAAACTTAAAAATGTGAATAATAAAAAATATAACGCCGATTTCAATGAAACTACTTGCATTATCACTAAAGTGACAATGGTGAGTAAGGTGGGCCTAAAATTGTCGCGCTATCGTGGACCGTTTTGGCTGAAGTTCAGTCACAAACAAGATAACAAACGAGAGTTTTAGTATATAGATGACTAAATTCCAATTTAACAGCAATACATTTTCTTCTGAAGAGAAGAGTATTTTTATTGAATAATCCGCAATGTATATCTTGATTCTCTATATTGGTTTAACTGTGTTCTTTAACATGTAGTACAGTAATAACATTTTGAAGGTTTAAGTTTGTTTTTGTTGAAGAGTCGTTGAATAGAGTGTTTTGCAAGGCCATAATGCACAGTGGTTCAGATATAATTTTACTAATCACAAATGATGTCCGTGAAATTTATTGCAGCTTGTGGTCGCATAAACCACATATAGTCGGAGTTCTAATTTTTCATAAAATCACCTTTTCTGTTGCTTGTTTTAGCTATCATGGAGATGCCACTGTCAGATGAGCATAGTGATCATGATTTGTACAATACTGTGTACTATGTAAGTTAGATAGCAACAGTTTTATCTAACAGTATTTTGCACTTTGGTGGTAAGAATAGGAAGGCAGAGTATTATCTGAATGGTGTCAAGTTAGGAACAGGGGACGGACAACGAGATCTGGGTGTCCTAGTGCATCAGTCACTGAAAGGAAGCATGCAGGTACAGCAGGCAGTGAAGAAAGCCAATGGAATGTTGGCCTTCATAACAAGAGGAGTTGAGTATAGGAGCAAAGAGGTACTTCTGCAGTTGTACAGGGCCCTAGTGAGACCGCACCTGGAGTACTGTGTGCAGTTTTGGTCTCCAAATTTGAGGAAGGATATTCTTGCTATTGAGGGCGTGCAGCGTAGGTTTACTAGGTTAATTCCCGGAATGGCGGGACTATCATATGTTGAAAGACTGGAGCGACTAGGCTTGTATACACTGGAATTTAGAAGGATGAGAGGAGATCTTATCGAAACGTATAAGATTATTAAGGGGTTGGACACGTTAGAGGCAGGAAACATGTTCCCAATGTTGGGGGAGTCCAGAACAAGGGGCCACGGTTTAAGAATAAGGGGTAGGCCATTTAGAACTGAGATGAGGAAAAACTTTTTCAGTCAGAGAGTTGTGAATCTGTGGAATTCTCTGCCTCAGAAGGCCTTGGAGGCCAAGTCTCTGAATGCATTCAAGAGAGAGCTGGATAGAGCTCTTAAGGATAGCGGAGTCAGGGGGTATGGGGAGAAGGCAGGAACGGGGTACTGATTGAGAATGATCAGCCACGATCACATTGAATGGTGGTGCTGGCTCGAAGGGCCGAATGGCCTCCTCCTGCACCTATTGTCTATTGTCTATTGTCTATATCTACAGTGCCCTCCGTAATGTTTGGGACAAAGACCCATCATGTATTTATTTGCCTCTGTACTCCACAATTTGAGATTTGTAATAGAAATTGCAACAGTGTTTATACAAAGTCCCCCCATTGCAGGGCACCATAATGTTTGGGACACATGGTTTCACAGGTGTTTGTAATTGCTCAGGTGTGTTTAATTGCCCCCTTAATGCAGGTATAAGAGAGTTCTCAGCACCCAGTCTTTCCTCCAGTCTTTCCATCACCTTTGGAAACTTTCATTACTGTTTATCAACATGAGGACCAAAGTTGTGGAAATGAAAGTCAAAGAAGCTATTATGAGACTGAGGAAGAAGAATAAAACTGTTAGAGACATCAGCCAAACCTTAGGCTTACCAATATCAACTGTTTGGAACATCATTAGGAGGAAAGAGGGCACTGGTGAGTTTACTAATCACAAAGGGACTGGCAGGCCAAGGAAGACCTCCACAGCTGATGACAGAAGAATTCTCTCTATAATAAAAGAAAAATCCTCAAACACCTGTCCGACAGATCAGAAACACTCTTCAGGAGTCAGGTGTGGATTTGCCAATGACCACTGTCCGCAGAAGACTTCATGAACAGAAATACAGAGGCTACACTGCAAGATGCAAACCACTGGTTAGCTGCAAAAACAGCATGGCCGGGTTACAGTTTGCCAAGAAGTACTTAAAAGAGCAACCACAGTTCTGGAAAAAGGTCTTGTGGACAGATGAGACGAAGATTAACTTATATCAGAGTGATGGCAAAAGCAAAGTATGGAGGAGAGAAGGAACTGCCCAAGATCCAAAGCATACCGCCTCATCTGTGAAACACGGTGGTGGGGGTGTTATGGCCTGGGCATGTATGGCTGCTGAAGGTACTGGCTCACTTATCTTCATTGATGATACAACTGCTGATGGTGGTAGCATAATGAATTCGGAAGTGTATAAACACATCCTATCTGCACAAGTTCAAACCAATGCCTCAAAACCCATTGGCCGGCAGTTCATTCTACAGCAAGACAATGATCCCAAACATACTGCTAAAGCAACAAAGGAGTTTTTCAAAGCTAAAAAATGGACAATTCTTGAGTGGCCAAGTCAATCAGCCGATCACAACCCAATTGAGCGTGCCTTTTATATGCTGAAGAGAAAACTGAAGGGGACTAGCCCCCAAAACAAGCATAAGCTAAAGATGGCTGCAATACAGGCCTGGCAGAGCATCACCAGAGAAGACACCCAGCAACTGGTGATGTCCATGAATTGCAGGCTTCAAGCAGTCATTGCATGCAAAGGATATGCAACAAAATACTAAACATGACTACTTCCATTTGCATGCCATTGCAGTGTCCCAAACATTATGGTGCCCTGAAATGGGGGGACTATGTATAAACACTGCTGTCATTTCTACATGGTGAAACCAAAATGTATAAAAATGGCCTTTATTAAAATCTGACAATGTGCACTTGGTGGAGTTTAGAAAGATGAAAGGGGGCCTCGTTGAAACTTACCGAATAGTGAAAGGCCTGGATAGAGCTTATGTGGAGAGGATGTTTCCACTAGTGGGAGAGTGTAGGACCGAAGGTTATAACTGCAGAATAAACGGACATACCTTAAGAAAGGAGATGAGGGTGAATTTGTTTATCCAAAGGGTGGTGGAATTAATTGCCACTGACAGTGGTAGAGGCCGTCATTGGTATTTTTGAAGGGGAGATTGACAGATTCTTGATTAGTAAGGGTCTCAAAGGTTATGGAGAGAAGGCAAGAGAATGGAGTTGAGAGGAACAGATAGATCAGCCATGATTGAATGGCAGAGTAAACTCAATGGGCCGAATGGCCTAATTCTGCGCCTATGACTTATGAACATGACCACACTTCAGGCAAGATGGTTCAACAGAATATACAGAAAATGTTTACCAGAAGGGTTCCAAGGTCGAGTGGCCTCGATTACAGGGGCAGACAGAGAGAGGATTCCTTCCTTGGAATAGAGATGGTGAAATGTAAATGGATAAGTATGTTTAGAGGGGTATGGGCCACACGCAGAATGAGACTAGCTTAGATGGGGAATGTTGGTTGGGATGGACCATTTGGGTCAGAGGTTAACCACGTGATTTATTTTTTCCCCCATTACAAATCAAAAATTGTGGAGTACAGAGGCAAATAAATAAATGATGGGTCTTTGTCCCAAACATTATGGAGGGTACTTATTCACAAAATGCTGGAGTAACTCAGCGGGTCAGGAAGCATCTCGGGAGAGAAGGAATGGGTGACGTTTCGGGTCGAGACCCTTCTTCAGACTCCTGTACATTCAAGAAAATTGGATTTTAATTTAGTCGTTTATTTTTGCACAGGAAGACTAATTATCAAATACTTTTCCTTGGTATCACAAAATGCTGGAGTAACTCAGCGGGTCAGGCAGCATCTAGGAGAGAGGGAATGGGTGACTCAGACTGAAGAAGGGTCTCGACCCGAAACGTCACCCATTCCTTCTCTCTTCGATGCTGCCTGACCCGCTGAGTTACTCCAGTATTTTGTGATACCTTCGATTTGTACCCAGCATCTGCAGTTATTTTCCTAAATACTTTCCCATGGCTGCTGTATCTTGTTAAGGCTGTGCAGCTGTGTGGAAATTATGATGAGTCATATCATAGCGCAAGTGCTTAAAATGGCTAAAGCAAATCCGCCATGAGGCATTACTTTTCCGCAGCAAGAGAATTCCTTCTGAATATAGACACAAAATGCCGGAGTAACTCAGCGGGACAGGCCGCATCTCTGGAGAGAAGGGATAATGGGTGACGTTTCGGGTCGAGACCCTTCTTCAGACCGAGGGTCAGGGGATAGGGAGATACAGAGATATGGAAGTGCAAGAGATCAAAAGAGATGCAGATCAAGGAAAATATAGGTAGTATACGAAAATAACAGCAGATGCTGGTACAAATCGAAGGTATTTATTCACAAAGTGCTGGAGTAACTCAGCGGGTCAGGCAGCATCTCAGGAGAGAAGGAATGGGTGACGTTTCGGGTCGAGACCCTTCTTCAGACTGATATCAGAATAGGTTATTGTTAGCTTGGAGAGAAGGGGGACAACAGGCAGACTGAGATAAAATGTAAATGGGGACAATCAGACTGGTCGGAGAATTGGGAAGGAGGAGGGATGGAGGGAGAAGTAAAGCAAGGGTTACTTGAAGTTAGAGAAGTCAATGTTCATACCACTGGGGTGTAAGCTGCCCAAGCGAAATATGAGGTGCTGTTCCTCCAATTTGCGCTGGGCCTCACTCTGACAGTGGAGGAGGCCCAGGACAGAAAGGTCAGTGTGGGAACGGGAGGGGGAGTTGAAGTGCTGATTTCCAGGCCATTATAGTTTTATTTGGATGAAACAATCAGCCTGCAAATTTTATTCTTATTGAGTTTAAACATCTTGTAAACAATTCTTTGTATATTTTTGAGGACATTTATGGATTTTTTTTCTCTGCTTGATCTGTGCTGAAAGAGTGATACGGTGTGGAAACAGGCCCTTCGGCCCAACTTGCCCACACCGGCCAACATGTCCCAGCTACACCAGTCCCACCTGTCCACATTTGGCCCATATCCTTCCAAACCTGTCATATAAGAAAATAACTGCAGATGCCGGTACAAATCGAAGGTATTTATTCACAAAATGCTGGAGTAACTCAGCAGGTCAGGCAGCATCTCAGGAGAGAAGGAATGGGTGACGTTTCGGGTCGAGACCCTTCTTCAGTCTGAAGAAGGGTCTCGACCCGAAACGTCACCCATTCCTTCTCTCCTGAGATGCAAACTTGTCATATCCTTTGTTTTTAAATATTTAGCATGTCTTTGCATCATTAGACTTTTTAAGTGCCTCATTTTTCTGCAAGTGCACCACTGTTTCTTTGCATTTCCTACATACAGACTGTACTGAAATGCACAAAAGCTCCACTGTTGCCAACAAATAGCAAACTTGATGGCATCATACCATACCATACCATACACATACAGCCGGAAACAGGCCTTTTCGGCCCACCAAGTCCGTGCCGCCCAGCGATCCCCGTACATTAACACTATCCTACACCCACTAGGGACAATTTTTTTTACATTTACCCAGCCAATTAACCTACATACCTGTACGTCTTTGGAGTGTGGGAGGAAACCGAAGATCTCGGAGAAAACCCACGCAGGTCACGGGGAGAACGTACAAACTCCTTACAGTGCAGCACCCGTAGTCAGGATCGAACCTGAGTCTCCGGCGCTGCATTCGCTGTAAAGCAGCAACTCTACCGCTGCGCTACCGTGCCGCCCATGGAAGCTCAAGTGATAAAAGGATTCAATTAATGGTGAAGTACGGAAATATCTTATCTGTGTTAAATATTCTGTTCATTAAAATCTTATTGCCGGCATATCCAAAGACATCCCAGGTTTTAATCCAGTGTAGAATATTATTATATCTTAATGCCACAGTTGTGACAGACCATGGCTTTAAGACTAAAATTCAAACTGGAAACTGCTGTCTGTACGGAGTTTGTACGTTTTCCTTGTGGACGCGTGGGTTTTCTCCAAGATCTTCGTTTTCCTCCCACACTCCAAAGACTTACAGGTTTATAGGCTGATTGGCTTGGTATAATTGTAAATTATCCCCAGTGTGTGTGTAAGATAGTGCTAGTGTGTGGGGATTGCTGGTCGGCGTCGACTCGGTGGGCCCAAGGGCCTGTTCTCACGCTGTTTCTCAAAATGGAACTAAACACCTGACCGTGTTTCAATTGCCCATTCGTAGGCCTTCGTAGAAACTTAATCCCACACATAATTGGCAACAACTTCTGCATCCAAAGCAGGAAAAATAGAAGAGGAAAGAAAAAGTGTCAACCAAATTTTAATCCCTACAAACAATCTACTGGAGGAAGACACAGAAAGCTGGAGTAACTCAGCGGGACAGGCAGCATCTCTGGAGAGAAGGAATGGGTGACGTTTCGGGTCGAGACCCTTCTTCAGACTGGTTAGGGATAAGGGAAACGAGAGATATAGACGGTGATGTGGAGAGATAAAGAACAATAAATGAAAGATACGAAAAAAAGTAACGGTGATAAAGGGAACAGGCCATTGTTAGCTGTGTGCTGGGTGAAAACGAGAAGCTGGTGCGACTTGGGTGGGGGAAGGATAGAGAGAGAGAGGGAATGCTGGGGCTACCTGAAGTTAGAGAAATCAATATTCAAACCACTGGGCTGTAAGCTGCCCAAGTGAAATATGAGATGCTGTTCCTCCAATTTGCATTTAGCTTCACTTTGACAATGGAGGAGATCTGGGACAGAAAGGTTTGTGTGGGAATGGGAAGGAGAATTAAAGTGTCCAGCAACCGGGAGATCAGGTAGGATCAGGCGGGCTGAGTGAAGGTGTTCCGTGATACGATGGCCCAGTCTGCGTTTGGTCTCGCCGATGTATAAAAGTCCACATCTTGAACAACGGATACAGTAGATGAGGTTGGAGGAGGTGCAAGTGAACCTCTGCCTCACCTGAAAGGACTGTCGGGGTCCCTGGACAGAGTCGAGGGGGGAGGTGTAGGGACAGGTGTTGCATCTCCTGCGGTTGCTGGGGAAGGTATCTGGGGAGGGGTTGGTTTGGGTGGGAAGGGATGAGTTAAGCAGGGAGTTGCAGAGGGAACGGTCTCTGCGGAAGGCGGAGAGGGGTGGAGATGGGAAAATGTGGCTAGTGGTGGGATCCTGTTGGAGGCGGCGGAAATTTTGGAGGATTATGTGTTGTGTGCGATGGCTGATGGGGTGGAAAGTAAGGACTAGGAGGACTCTATCTCTGTTGCGACTAGGGGGAGGGGGAGCAAGGGCGGAGCAGCGGGGTACCGAGGAGACATGTGTGCGGACCTCATCTATGATGGGAGAGGGGAACCCCCATTCCCTAAAGAATGAAGACACCTCTGATGTCCTAGTATGGAACATCTCATCTTGGGCGGAGACGGTGGAATTGGGAGTAGGGTGCAGGGTGGGAAGAAGTGTAATCGAGATATTTCTGGGAGTCAGTGGGTTTTTTAATAGTCGTCAGTCGATAGTCTATTTTCTGTGATGGAAACTGTGAGATCAAGAAAGGGGAGGGAGGAGTCGGAGATGGTCCAAGTAAATTTGAGTGCAGGATGAAAATTGGTGGTGAAGTTGATGTCGTCCATAAGTTTTACATGGGTGCAGGAGGTCACCTTGTTTTTGATGGCAATCTGTTGGATGACGTTGAGCCTGGCGGTGGTAAGGCCTTCAACGTTGAGCTGCAGTAGCACTAAACCTCGACAGTTGGCGGCGTTTGATGGTAGTAGTTCAGGAACAAACAAACAAACAAACAAACGAGAGTTTTAGTGTATGGATGTACAGGGATTTGATCAAAACCATTTTGTTCTGAACAATCCTGCATCATGATAGAGGTTTATCATGTGTGAATCTCCCATTGCTTGTCGCTGGATTCACTGAACTATAGCATGGGACAAATGCATTTAGGAATTTATACAGTGAGACAGAAATCTTAGCAGGGGCTTGATACAGGACATTTGAATTTCCAGCCATTGATTCTAATGGGTGGGATGTCTAATTCTGGAGATCTCTACAAACCAGTCTGAAGAAGGGTCTCGACCCGAAACGTCACCCATTCCTTCTCTCCCGAGATGCTGCCTGACCTGCTGAGTTACTCCAGCATTTTGTGAATAAATCGATTTGTACCAGCATCTGCAGTTATTTTCTTATACCCATGATATATGGTCTATATATGTCAGGCATGATTTATTACTGTGCTATGTTCTGCCTGAACTTCAAACAAGATCTACATTATATCCAATGTTCTTGAGAATACCAGCACAACATGTTCATATTTTTTTAAATATAAACTTGTATTCTTTTGCTGCAAGGGATTAATCATGAGAGGAAAAAAATCACGAGAGGAATAGATCGGGTAGATGCACAGAGTCTCTTGCCCAGAGTAGGTGAATCGAGGACCAGAGGACATAGACAATAGACAATAAGTGCAGGAGGAGGCCATTCGGCCCTTCGAGCCAGCACCGCCATTCAATGTGATCATGGCTGACCATTCACAAACAGTACCCCGTTCCTGCCTTCTCCCCATACCCCCTGACTCCACTATCTTTAAGGCTTCACCTTAAACATAGGTTTAAGGTGAAGGGGAAAAGATTTAATAGGAATCTGAGGGGTAACGTTTTCACACAAAGGGTGGTGGGTGTATGGAACGAGCTGCCAGAGGAGGTAGTTAAGGCAGGGACTATCCCAATTTTTAAGAAACAGTTACATGTATAGGACAGGTTTGGAGGGATATGGATCAAACACAGGCAGATGGGACAAGTGTAGCTGGGACATGTTGGCCAGTATGGGCAAGTTGGGCTGAAGGGCCTGTTTCCACGCTGTACCACTCTATTAATGCCCAAAGCTGGCTCAGTGCTTTTCCAAATACCATTTCTGGTCTTTTCTGAACCGTGTAGTGAGAGATAGTGTATTATTAGTTGTTAAAACACATTCCTAAATCTGGCTGCCCACAGAAATGTAACTTCATGATGGGAGGGAGGCCATGATAGTAAGCAATGGTCTACAAGTGAACAGTTTGCACTGGTGTCAAACAGGGCTGCAACATGGTGGAACTGTGGGCCCCATGAAGAACTGTTTAGTTTAGTTTGGAGACACAGCGTGGAAACAGGCCCTTCGGCCCACCGAGTCCGCACTGACCAGCGATCCCCGCACACGAACACTATCCTGCACACACTAGGGACAATTTATATTTATACCAAGCCAATTTACCTCGAACTCTGTACATCTTGGGCACCATGCCACTGCGGTAGAGTTGCTGACTTACAGCGCCAGAGACCCGGGTTCGATCCTGACTATGGGTGCCGTCTGTACGGAGTTTGTACGTTCTCCCCGTGACCTGTGTGGGTTTTCTCCGGGATCTCCGGTTTCCTCCCACACTCCAAAGACGTACAGGTTGTTAGTTTAATTGGCTGGGTAGAAATGCAAATTGTTCCCAGTGTGTGTAGGATATTGTTAATGTGCGGGGATCGCTGGCCGGTTCGGGAAGGGCCTGTTTCCGCGCTGTATCTCTAAGAGACGCAAGGAACTGCAGACACAAAACGCTGGAGTAACTCAGCAGGTCAGGCAGCATCTCAGGAGAGAAGGAATGGGGGACGTTTCGGGTCGAGACCCTTCTTCAGACTGATGTCAGGGGAGTGGGCGGGACAGAGATGGAATGTAGTCGGAGACAGGAAGACTGGTGGGAGAACTGGGAAGGGGGAGGGAATAGAGAGAGAGAGAGGGTTCCCTCCATCCCACACATCTTCCTACATAAGGAACTGCAGATACTGATTTACAGAAAAAGACACAAAGTGCTGGAGTAACTCAATGAGTCAAATAGGTGATGTTTTCGGTTGGGACCTCTCTTCAAACTGATTGTGGAGGGGGGGGGGGGGGTGGAGAAAGCTGGAAGAGCAGTAATGACTGGACAAGTGGCCTGCTGAGCTACTCCAGCACTTTGTGTCATTATAAGTGTAGTTTCTGGCATGCTATGAGCACACATGTGCAGTATGAAGTTGCTTCAGCAGCAAAGACTAACCAGGTAAGAAATGAGCTTTTCGGCTCATTTATGATTCTCGACGGACAAAATTACAAATTCTTCAGCGAATAAATTCCTGAAAATAGGATTACCTCTGTATTTTTCCAATAGAGGTAGAAGCACATTAAAACATTTAAACTGTTCATTCCCACAAATATTCAATGGTTAAAATTATCTGTCTGAAGAGAAGTCCTGATCCGAAACGTCACCCATTCCTTCTCTCCAGAGATGCTGCCTGTCCCGCTGAGTGACTCCAGCCTTTTGTGTCTCTCTTCCCTATTTCATGATGGCAACATAGAAACATAGAAAATAGGTACAGGAGGAGGCCATTCGGCCCTTCGAGCCAGCACCGCCATTCAATGTGATCATGGCTGATCATCCATAATCAATGCCCCGTTCCTGCCTTCTCCCCATATCCCTTGATTCCACTCACCCTAAGAGCTCTATCTAACTCTCTTTTGAATGCATCCAGTGAATCGGCCTCCATTGCCTTCTGAGGCAGAGAATTCCACAAATTCACTACTCTCTGGGTGAAAAGGTTTTTCCTCATCTCAGTTCTGAATGGCCGACCCCTTATTCTCAAACTGTGGCCTCTTGTTCTGAATTCCCCCCAATATCTTCAGCATCTAGCTTGTCCAATCCCTTATTAATTTTCCCGGATGGTTTACTGTGCAATGCAATCCTTGCACAATCTAACTCCAGTCAACACGGGGCCTTCTGCTTTGAGTTTGCTTTTCCCCTTCATCAAATACATTTATTCTCCACTCCATGTAATTTTGGAAGATTTCTCACTGTCAATTTTTGAAGTTGTTATGACCACCTCGACAGGAATAACATTTTGCTGGCCAGGTAGATAGTAGCTTCTCAATCACCTATTTGACATGTGACAACATTAAAGATGTATTAGGCTTTTGTTGCCTTCTGCACCATCTTACATGGAGTATAATAGGAACTGATTCCCTCATTATTAATTAAAATATCTTTAATTTATTTAAAACCCTAGTTAAATTTAAATAAGGTGATAGAATCACAAACATGCAATAAATGAGCACATATTTAATATGCAGTAAATGAATAAATAGTATGTTAATTTTAAGCCATGTTGCATGTAAACCTACTGCACTTATTGCTATGGGACTATCTATAAACTAAAACGTGCATTTGTCTGTTTGTTTGTCCCTGAACTGCAGCCAAAACGGTGCACGATAGCGCAACAATGTTAGGCCCACCTTACTCACCGTCGTCCCTTTGGTGCTAATGGAAGAAGTTTCATTGAAATCGGTGTTATGTTTTAAAAGTTATTCACATTTTAAAGTTTAAATCTATCTCATAGGGAGGGAGGGGGGTGGGGGGAGGGAGGGGGAGGGGAAGGGGGGAAGGAGGGGGAGGGGAGGAGGGGAGGGGAGGAGGGAGGGGAGAGGGGAGGAGGGAGTGGTGAGGGAGGGGAGGGGGGAGTGGGAGAGGGGGAGGGAGGTATGGGGAGGGCGGTAACAGGGGGAGGGGGAGGGGGAGAGGGAGGTGTGAGGGAGGGAGGTGTGGGGGAGGGCGGTAACGGGGAGGGGAGGGGGAGAGGGGGAGAGGGGGGAGAGAGGTGTGGGGGAGGGAGGTGTGGGGGAGGGCGGTAGGGGGGGGAGGGGGAGGGGAGAGGGGGAGGGAGGTGTGGGGGAGAGCGGTAGGGGGGGGAGGGGGGAGGGAGAGGGGGAGGGAGGTGTGGGGGAGGGAGGTGTGGGGGAGGGCGGTAGGGGGGGAGGTGGGAGGGGAGAGGGGGAGGGAGGTGTGGGGGAGGGAGGTGTGGGGGAGGGCGGTAGGGGGGGAGGGGGAGGGGAGAGGGGGAGGGAGGTGTGGGGGAGGGAGGTGTGGGGGAGGGCGGTAGGGGGGGAGGGGGAGGGGAGAGGGGGAGGGAGGTGTGGGGGAGGGAGGTGTGGGGGAGGACGGTAGGAGGGGGAGGGGGAGGGGGGAGGGAGGTGTGAGGGAGGGAGGTGTGGGGAAGGGCGGTAACAGGGGGAGAGGGAGGGGGAGAGGGAGGAGGGAGGTGTGAGGGAGGGAGGTGTGGGGGAGGGCGGTAGGGGGGAGGTGGGAGGGGAGAGGGGGGAGGGATGTGTGGGGGAGGGAGGTGTGGGGGAGGACGGTAGGGGGGGAGGTGGGAGGGGAGGGAGGGGGGAGGGGTGTGCTGAGGGTGAGAGGAAAGGGTGCTGCACCAATGCAGAAGTTTCATTGAAATCGGTGTTATATTTTTAACATTTTAAAATTGTCACACTATCGTGTACCGTTTTGGCTGTAGTTCAGGAACAAACAAACAAACAAACGAGAGTTTTAGTGTGTAGACAATAGACAATAGACAATAGACAATAGGTGCAGGAGGAGGCCATTCGGCCCTTCGAGCCAGCACCGCCATTCAATGTGATTATGGCTGATCATTCTCAATCAGTACCCCGTTCCTGCCTTCTCCCCATACCCCCTGACTTTGCTATCCTGAAGAGCTCTATCTAGCTCTCTCTTGAATGCATTCAGAGAATTGGCCTCCACTGCCTTCTGAGGCAGAGTATTCTGCCAGACCCCAATTCCTGCTTTTCTCTCTTGGGCAGGATTGATGGTATCTGTAGAAAAAAGCAGAACTAAAACTGCCCTAGATTCCCATCCAAAAGGCGACACACGAGGAAATGTAGACGTAAGAAGACAAAAACAAGAAAGAAAAAAACCAATCTGTCCACATCTATTAACAAAAAGCTGTTCAGTCTTGTGAAATTATTTCTGTATAGTTTGACTGTAATTCAACGTGAATGGCTCGTCTCACATTGGCAAGCAATTAAAAAATAGTTTGTGTGACCGTCAATTTAAATTAGCACTCCCAAAATAAATTGCTGTGATGTCCAATTTTTATGAAAAGATTTTAAAAATGTCTGTATTTCACAGGAAGTACTGTAATAGGAATCTCTAGTCCGCTGATAGAATAGTACTTTAATAATGTAAGATAGGTCCTTCAACAATTTATTAAGAGTGACGTACATTGTACTCTGACTGAGTAAAAGTATCTTCAGAGAACTGAAGAGAAAAGCAATGTGAAGAGGTGAATGGGTCATTGACAGATGTCCTAGGAATTTAAATTTGGTTTCCAGTCTCGACTGGATTTAACTCCTACGCATCTGAAAGAGGCCAATTTGAGAAGAGGAAAGCTAGGATTGCAGGACTAGGAAAAACCTCCACTTACAATGCTTTGCTTTGCTGGTGTGTCAGATGAGGATGTGCCATGGCTTTGCCACAGCCAGCGCCACATCTGTGCCTCTGCGGAGATCGTCCGCAGTGCATGCCTCTCTGCCGCAGGTCAGTAGGGGGCCATTGTCTGTACCTCTCCACAGTTGCGTTTGCCAGAGTCCGAGAAGCCCCACTTCTTCAGGTTGAGTCCGCAACGTCCCGCTCCAGTGCGGAGGGGGTTCGGGGCTTTCCAGGTGGTACAAGGCAGGTGGTGTCCCTGGTGCCGTCTGTGGTTTGGTTTTGGTACCTGGCACGGTTGGCTCGAGTTCCACGAAGCTGTTCCGACTCTTCAAGCGTTTCTTGGCATGTTGGTGATTGTGCGAGGGGTGTCGGGCAGGGGTGTGTGTCCGCATTGAAGCGTTCTACTGCAGCTGCCCGAACACGTCTTCGAGACGGTGCGTCGATGCCAGCCTTCGCTGTAAGGCTGCGCCACTGGTGCGATCCAATATCCGTCCCCTATAAACGAAATCCACTACCAAGAGATCAGCTATATGAGGGTTCACTGCACTTGGTGTATACTGAGCAAATGCCAGTCCAATGCTTATTAACTCTTACAACAAGCCCCTGCCCATCCATCAGCCACCGTCTGACGCCCCTCTCCTCTCCTCTCCTCGCCCATGATGCCAAGCTCAACTGATCTCTCTATCCCTCTATTCTCTGCACTTCCATGTGCCTCTCTGAAAGCCTCTTAAATGCCACTGTCATATCTTCCTCCACCACCACCCCTGGCAGTGCGTTCTAGACCCCCACCACCCCTGGCAGTGCGTTCCAGGCCCCCACCACCCCTGGCAGTGTGTTCCAGACCCCCACCACCCCTGGCAGTGCGTTCCAGACCCCCACCACCCCTGGCAGTGCGTTCCAGGCCCCCACCACCCCTGGCAGTGCGTTCTAGACCCCCACCACCCCTGGCAGTGCGTTCCAGGCCCCCACCACCCCTGGCAGTGTGTTCCAGGCCCCCACCACCCTCTGTGTGTAAAAGAAAAACTGCTACGCCCTCTAGTGTTGGACCTTTCCGCCTTGGGGCGGAGAAAGGTCTTCCTTTCATAATTTTACATACTTCTATCAAGTCTCACTATTTCCATTGGGTCATTAAATTACTTTCAGTCAGTTCATGGTTCATAGTAATTTTACCAAATCCCAGGAATGAGTGGGTTAGCATATGATAAGCGTTTAGATTTTTTAGATTTAGAGATACAGCGTGGAAACAGGCCCTTCGGCCCACCGGGTCCGCGTCGCCCCGCGATCCCCGCACATTAACACTGTCCTACACCCACTAGGGACATTTATTTTTTTTACATTTGCCCAGCCAATTAACCTACATACCTGTACGTCTTTGGAGTGTGGGAGGAAACCGAAGATCTCGGAGAAAACCCACGCAGGTCACGGGGAGAACGTACAAACTCCGTAAGACAGCGCCCGTAGTCAGGATCGAACCTGAGTCTCGCTGCATTCGCTGTAAGGCAGCAACTCTACCGCTGCGCCACCGTGCCGCCCGTTTGATTGCCACTGGGCCTGTACTCGCTGGAGTTTAGAAGGTTGAGGGGGACCTCATTGAAACTTACAGAATAGTGAAAGGCACAGATAGAGTGGATGTGGAAAGGATGTTTCCACTGGTGGGAGAGTCTAGGACCAGAGGTCACAGCCTCAGAATTAAAGGGCGCTCTTTTGGAAAGGAGGTGAAGAGGAACTTCTTTAGTCAGAGTGTGGTGAATCTGTGGAACTCATTGCCACAGAGGGCTATGGAGGCCAAGTCAGTGGATATTTTTAAGGCCGAGATAGACAAATGCTTGATTAGAACGGGTGTCAAGGGTTATGGGGAGAAGGCAGGAAAATGGGATTTGGAGGCAGAGATCAGAGAGTTGTGAATTTGTGGAATTCTCTGCCACAGAAGGCAGTGGAGGCCAATTCACTGGATGAATTTAAAAGAGAGCTAGATAGAGCTCTGGGGGCTAGTGGAATCAAGGGATATTGGGAGAAGGCAGGCACGGGTTACTGATTGTGGATGATCAGCCATGATCCCAATGAATGGCGGTGCTGGCTCAAAGGGCCAAAAGGCCTCCTCCTGCACCTATTTTCTATGTTGCTATCAGCCGCGATTGAATGGCGGAGCAGAATCGATGGGCCGAAAGGCCTCATTCCGCTCCCATAACTTGTGAAGGTAATAAAATGGTGTAAATGTGAGGAGGTATTGAAGAATAACCGCTCTGTTTTGTCCTCACAGTGTCACAGCACATGGCGGTGCACAGTCCCCTGGGGAGGCCTGCTGGTGTGGGAGTCCTGTGCCAACAATGTGGAAAACCCTGCAAAGGCGAAGCCCTGCGGGTGCAAAGCCACTTCTTTCACATCCATTGCTTCACCTGCAAAGGTAATTATGTCTCTTTGAATGCATTTTCACACACAAAGGATCCTTCCAACTGATTACACGTAAATGTTGTTGCCTTAACTCTTACTTTCCATTTAAACTAAATTGCAGTTTGATTTACATTGATCCATTTTATCATTTTAATATTCATTTTAATATTAATTTTAATTTTAATATTAATATTAATTTTAAGATTAATTTTAATTTGTGGCTTTAATAATCAAATGCATCTCAGAAAGTGTCCGCTTCCAAGATGGCGCCCAACCCAACCCAACCCAGGCCGCCATTTGCCTGCTAGCACAGAAGGTGATCTACAAACTCTTGTTACAATCGCTCAATACTCTCCAATCTGTATTCCTTTACCTTGCATTAAACATTATTCCCTTACCTATACACTGTGGATGGATCGATTGTAATCATGTATTGTCTTTCTGCTGACTGGTTAGCACGCAACAAAAGCTTTTCACTGCACCTCGGCACACGTGACAATAAACTAAACTGAACTCAAGTGTATAAGAAAATAACTGCAGATGCTGGTACAAATCGATTTATTCACAAAATGCTGGAGTAACTCAGCAGGTCAGGCAGCATCTCGGGAGAGAAGGAATGGGTGACGTTTCGGGTCGAGACCCTTCTTCTTCTAGTGCATTCATTGCTGTTAAAATAGAAATAGATTTATCTCTACTCTCATGTCATATTGATAATCTGTCTGGTTTTTGATGCAAGCAGGTTCCAAAAATCAATTGTGCATTGCTGAAAATGCACAGCTTCGGTTGCCTTGTAACTCAGCAGGACAGGCAGCATCTCTGGAGAGAAGGAATGGGTGACATTTTGGGTCGAGACCCTTCTTCAGACTGATGCCAGGGGAGTAGGCGGGACAGATAGAATGTAGTCGGAGACAGTAAGACTGGTGGGAGAACTGGGAAGGGGGAGGCGATGGAGAGAGAGGGAAAGCAGGGACAATCTGAAGTTAGAGAAGTCAATGTTCATACCGCTGGGGTGTAAACTACCCAAGCAAAATATGAGGTGCTGTTCCTCCAAATTGCGCTGGGCCTCACTCTGACAATGGAGGAGGCCCAGGACAGAAAAGTCAGACTGGGAGTGGGAGGGGGAGTTGAAGTGCTGAGCCACCGGGAGATCAGGTAGGTTAAGGTGGACTGAGCGGAGGTGTTCAGCGAAACGATCTGGAACACTATCCTAGACCCACTAGGGACAATTTTTACATTTACCAAGCCAATTAACCTACAAACCTGTAGGTCTTTGGAGTACGGGAGGAAACCGAAGATCGCGGAGAAAACCCACGCAGGTCAAGGGGAGAACGTACAAACTCCGTACAGACGGTGCCCGTAGTCAGGATCGAACCCGGGTCTCCGGCGCTGCATTCGCTGTCAGGCAGCAACTCTACCGCTGCACCACCTTACTGTCCTCTCTTTAGCTTTGGTTCAGGAAGATCAAACCACACATCCTCAATAGTTAGGATCTTCTCTGCAACACGTCGTGGGTCAAATGACCCCCAAATGCTTGATCACGCGACAGGAAATTATTGAACTAATAATTCTAATAATTAAGGGCGGCACGGTGGCGCAGCGGTAGAGTTGCTGCCTTACAGCACTTGCAGCGCCGGAGACCCGGGTTCAATCCCCACTACGGGTGCTGTCTGTACGGAGTTTGTACGTTCTCCCCGTGACTGCGTGGGTTTTCTCTGAGATCTTCAGTTTCCTCCTACGCCTCGAAGACGTACAAGTTTGTAGGTTAATTGGCTTGGTATAAATGTAAATTGTCCCTAGTGTGTGTGGAATAGTGTTATTGTGCGGGGATCGCTGGCGGGCTGAAAGGGCCTGTTTCCACACTGTATCTCTAAACTAAACTAAACTAAACTCTTGGCTAATAAAACTATAAATATCAGATTTCTGGTGTTTATGTGGGAGTTTTCTGTAGAGAGTGACCATTCTCTGTAGGAATCTTTGAGACATCTGGACATGGTTAAAGACAATGCAAGATGCTAGTTATTTCTTACAGTGGAAAACTAGTAGCATCTTGCAGAGTTCTTGCTTGCTGTCTAAATCTGGTGAAGGATGATGACCAGGGAAGTATTATTCACAAAATGCTGGAGTAACTCAGCGGGTCAGGCAGCATCTCAGGAGAGAAGGAATGGGTGACGTTTCGGGTCGAGACCCTTCTTCAGCTTAAGGATAAGGGGGAAGTCTTTTAGGACCGAGATGAGAAAACATTTCTTCACACAGAGAGTGGTGAATCTGTGGAATTCTCTGCCACAGAAGGTAGTTGAGGCCAGTTCATTGGCTATATTTAAGAGGGAGTTAGATGTGGCCCTTTTTGCTAAAGGGATTAGGGGGTATGGAGAGAAGGCAGGTACAGGTTACTGAGCTGGATAATCAGCCATGATCATATTGAATGGCGGTGCAGGCTCGAAGGGTCGAATGGCCTACTCCTGCACCTATTTTCTATGTTTCTATGTTTCAGACTGATGTCAGGGGGGCGGGACAAAGGAAGGATATAGGTGGAGACAGGAAGACAGTGGGAGATCTGGGAAGGGGGAGGGGAAGAGAGGGACAGAGGAACTATCTAAAGTTGGAAAAGTCAATGTTCATACCACTGGGCAGCAAGCTGCCCAGGCGAAATATGAGGTGCTGTTCCTCCAATTTCCAGTGGGACTCACTATGGCACTGGAGGAGGCCCATGACAGAAAGGTCAGACTGGGAATGGGAGGGGGAGTTGAAGTGCTCAGCCACCGGGAGATCAGATTGGTTAACGCGGACCGAGCGAAGGTGTTGAGCGAAGCGATCGCCGAGCCTGCGTTTGGTTTCGCCGATGTAACTACATCAGTTACATCACAATTGCATTTCTTGCAAAAGCCTATGTTTTCTTGATACGGTGATGCATATTGAAAATGTGGTGATCAGTTTGAAACAACAGGTAAACTGTTTGTGAAATTGTAAAAAATTCCTATTAAAAAAATGCAGGGATGATTGCCTCTTATGGTGGTTTTCAAGCCTTTTCACCGTGATTTCCCGGTGTGGGATGACATGATTCGTGAGGCAGAAAGGATCTAGGTGGAAACCTACCAATGATCCAGAGGAAGCCAATGGACCTCTGATGGGTAGATACACTCTAACATCAAGGCATGCTGAAGTCTGATGCATATTTTGATCAATAGATTTACGTGTTTGGGAACAAGATTGGAGGAGAAATTTCTTCACCCATTTGTCTTCCTATCGTGATCGTAGGCAAAATGATCACAACTGTTCTCTGTCAGCGATCCGATGGGCATCGTTTGGTAATGCAAGTTGCAGAGGAGAGAAAGATGAAAGTGCGGCACGGTGGCGCAGCGGTTGGCTTGTTGCCTTATAGTCGCAGAGACCCCGGTTCGATCTTGACTACAGGTTCTGTCTGTACAAAGTTTGTACGTTCTCCCTGTGACCACGTGGGTCTTCTCTGGGCGCTCCGGTTTCCTCCCACACTCCAAAGACGTGCAGTTTTGGTTATCGTGAATTATAAGTTGTGCCTAGCGTGTAGGATAGTGTAGGAAGGTGATCGCTGGTCCGTGCGGACTGGGCCGAAGGTTTTTTTTCCATCCTGTATCTCTAAGGTCTTAAAGCCCAAAGCAGAGACCAAGAACAGTTGAGTCAGGGGTGGATGCATATCAAGGTCATAATAGGATTTGGACTTAGTTGCTTTTGCTGCCTGGCTGTGAAAACGGAGAGGATGCGACGGAGTTTCTTCCCACAGGCCATCAGGACTGTTAACTACTATAACTACAGGGACTACATTTTCTTTTCTGTATTAATTTTAATTTATATGCTGAAATTGAAATTTATTTATTTTTGCACAATCCGCAGGCGTTGCCACTTTCATTTCACTGCACATCGTGTATGTGTATGTGACAAATAAACTTGACTTGACTTGGCAATTGCCACAATCTCTTCTGATTGTTCCATAGGTTTGCAGAGAGGAATTCAAATGATAGAACTCGGTTTCAATAAAAGAGAGGGATAAAACAAATTTCAATGTCATACTACCAAACTGTAATTGAAAGAGGTTTAACATTTTGCAATGTCCTTATAAATTTGTACTTTGCAGGGTAAAGTAATTTAGCTCCGACAAATGTAGACAGCTTCCTATTCCTGTGCAGCAAGTGAGTTAATGAGGATGCAAGTCATTGGGAAGATGGACACAAAATGCCGGAGTTACTCAGCGGGTCAGGCAGCATCTCTGGATAGAAGGAAATGGGTAACGTTTCGGGTCGAGACCTTTCTTCAGATACAGACAGTCTCGACCCGAAATGTCACCCATTCCTTCTACACAGAGATGCTGCCTGAGTTACTCCAGCATTTTGTGTTTATCTTCAGTGTACACCAGCATCTGCAGTTCCTTCCCACACATCAGAGCGGCACGGTGGCGCAGCGTAGAGTTGCTGCCTTACAGCGAATGCAGCGCCGGAGACCCGGGTTCGATCCCGACTGCGGGTGCTGTCTGTACGGAGTTTGTACGTTCTCCCCGTGACCTGCGTGGGTTTTCTCCGAGATTTTCGGTACCCTCCAAAACTCCAAAGACGTACAGGTACGTAGGTTAATTGGCTTGGTAAATATTTTCTTAAATTGTCCCTCGTGTGTGTTGGTTAGAGTTAATATCCGGGGATCGCTGGTCGGTGCGGACTCAGTGGGCCGAAGGGCCTGTTTACGCACTGTGTCTCGAAACTAACCTAAACATGCAAGTTATTGGGTTATGTTTGGGGTGGGGGAGGCAGAGGTCAGTGTTGACGAGAAAGACGAAGAACATTGGCTACAGGGGACTATTCCCCTACAGGGGAATATGTGGAGAGATGGATTGATGGAACTGCCCGGAGAGAAGTGATGGATGAGATAGGTTAAATGGCCTCTTCTATGTCATCAGAAAATATGAAAATATGAGTGTTTTTACAGATTTTTAGAAGGATGAGAGGAGATCTTATCGAAACGTATAAGATTATTAAGGGGTTGGACACGTTAGAGGCAGGAAACATGTTCCCAATGTTGGGGGAGTCCAGAACAAGGGGCCACAGTTTAAGAATAAGGGATAGCCCATTTAGAACTGAGATGAGGAAAAACTTTTTCAGTCAGAGAGTTGTGAATCTGTGGAATTCTCTGCCTCAGAAGGCAGTGGAGGCCAATTCTTTGAATGCATTCAAGAGAGAGCTAGATAGAGCTCTTAAGGATAGCGGAGTCAGGGGGTATGGGGAGAAGGCAGGAACGGGGTACTGATTGAGAATGATCAGCCATGATCACATTGAATGGCGGTGCTGGCTCGAAGGGCAGAATGGCCTCCTCCTGCACCTATTGTCTATTGTCTATTACATGGTGCTGCTCCCTTTGGTTTGCATGGGGTAACTAATTCCCTAGCATGAGAAACGAACTGTGTAAATTCATTAAAAACGAGTCATGTTAAAGCAGTTTTTCGAAAAAAAAAAGTGAAGGGGGAAGATAGCTGGGTTGTTTGGGAGACTTAATTTCTCTGCTCAAATCTGGACAGGACGCATTGAAGGAAAATCTTTTCAAACTGGTATCTCTCAGCTGTTTCATGCTCAGAGTTAATTTAAGCAGTCCTAATCCACTTCTCCGTGAACTTCAGACTGAAATGGCTTCCATACCCTTGTGAAAGTATTAATTTGACAGTTTCGCTCTGGGAAATCTTGCAGGAGAGGTAATGTAATTATTGGGTAAGAAGGTGAGTAATTATTGAATCATTGACTTAATCTTTTCAACAGAATAGGATTCAGCAACAGTGCAGTTTGTTTTCCCCTTAAAAATATTAATGAGCAGAATGATATATTAGTTTAGTTTAGTTTAGAGATACAGCGCGGAAACAGGCCCTTTGTCCCACCGAGTCCGCGCCGACCAGCGATCCCTGCACATTAACACCATCTTACACTCACTGGGGACAATTTTTACATTTACCAAGCCAATTAACCTACATACCTGTACGTCTTTGGAGTGTGGGAGGAAACCGAAGATCTCAGGGAAAACCCACGCAGGTAACGGGGAGAACGTACAAACTCCGTACAGACGGCGCCCGTAGTCGGGATGGAACCCGGGTCTCCGGCGCTGCATTCGATGTAAGGCAGCAACTCTACCGCTGCACCACCGTGCCACAAAATATAGAGAGATATCCTAGAGATTTTTAATAAACGTCACTCCAATCCCTCTGCTATGGTCCGTTATAATGAGGGTTTACTGTAAACAGACCATAGAGTGGTGACCGTGATAGCCGATGAGTGCAGATGAGGGTCAAATAGGCAAAAGGACACAAAGTGCTGGAGTAATTCAGCGGGTCAGGATCTCTGGAGAACTTGGTTAGGTGACATCGGGACCCTTCCTCAGACTGATTCAGTCGACAGAGCTTGGAGGAGCCATTTTGCAGTTATTAGTTATTTTTGCTTATTAATTTTATTACCTTGTATCCTGCTGCAGACTGGACACTATAGAGTTAATGCAATGCTTACGTAGGGGCTGAGCTGAGCTAGAGTGTGGGGCTGTTTGGTACGTGCTGGGGGAGAGTGTGTGTGTGAGCCAAGGAGGTGCTGACAGAGGGTCAGCTAGAGGCTCCGCCAATAGATATTAGCCAAGACGTAATCGCCTGCTTTATTAACAAGAAGATTAATACAAACTGTGTCGAAGTTATATCTGGCAACCAGTATAGATCGCATAGACTGTGGTAAGATATGGAATTAATAACCAGTCGATGACAAGAGATATGCCAATATGTTTATTACACCTTCAAATAAAAAAGACTAACTATCAAATGTCGAGGAGGATCTCTGTTATTATTTGTTCGAGTCATTACGCTTGTCGCTCACCCGGTGTATGCAAGTGGCAGCTTGGGAGCTGATTGATAGACGAGAAGCTGGCCGCTACAGAGCTATTCCGGAACTTTGTGTTGTTTCACTTTAAAACTAGGCGCAGTCACCACGGGGCTCCACCCCCCCCCCCCCCCCCTCCCCTCACCTGCTGCTGCTTCCAAGGTGGAGTATGTCGGCAACTGCCGGGGGGAGGAGGAGGAGGAGGAGGCAGCGGTGGTGGGGCAGGGGGGGGGAGAGTAGAAGAGGGCAACTGGATGGTGCGGTGGGAGAACCAGGCGGTGATGGTGGAAGCGGGGAAGGGATGAAGCCACCGCAGGCAGCAAGAAAGAGCCGCAGGTGAGAGGGGCTCGCTGGTGCACCTTGTGAGTCGGGAGTGGGGTCAGAACCTGGGGATCTGAACGCCCGTGGAGACAGTGGGAGCCAGAGGATGGGTCGCTAGGTCATTTTCACATTCAGTTCACAACGCTCGGGAACTTTCAACTGGGCTCTCGTGTTTGTTCCGATCGTAGGGGGATGTCGACCATCAGTCGCCTGGGAAAATCGGTGTTCAGCTTGTGTTTCAATGTTGGATTTTCTTAATTGCAGGTAACCCACCTCTCCCGTGTTCCTTTCCGACTCTGACCAGTCCACCTGGAGTCACAGAGTCATACAACGTAAAAACAGGCTCCTTGACCCAACTTGCCCACACCATGCAAGATGTCCCATCTACACCAGTCCCACCAGTGCCTACATTTAGCCCAGATCCCTCTAAACCTGTCCTGTGCATGTACCTGTCCAAATGTGTTTTGTCAACATTGTGATAGCACCAGCCTGAATGGACTATATCCTCCTGCAGTTTGTTCTATAAACTGCAGCGGTAGAGTTGCTGCCTTACAGCGAATGCAGCGCCGAAGACTCGGGTTCGATCCTGACTACGGGTGCTGTACTGTACGGAGTTTGTACGTTCTCCCCGTGACCTGCGTGGGTTTTCTCCGAGATCTTCGGTTTCCTCCCACACTCCAAAGACGTGCAGGTTTGTAGGTTAATTGGCTGGGCAAATGTCAAAATTGTCCCTAGTGGTTGTAGGATAGTGTTAATGTGCGGGGATCGCTGGGCGGCGCGGACCCGGTGGGCCGAAGGGCCTGTTTCTGCGCTGTATCTCTAAAAAAAAATATAAAAAAATATATACTTACCACCTTTAGTGGGAAAAAAAACATTGCCCCTCAGGTTCCTATTAAATCTTTCCCCCTCTCCTTAAACTGATGAAGTCCTCTCTCTTTTCATTCGCCTTCTCTAATCCCCTCACCCCCATTATCTAAATCTGATACTTTCCCTGACTTAGTTCCGTCTGCTAATCAACCACATACCCACAGCGTGGAAGCAGGCCCTTCGACCCTTCGAGTCCATGCTGACCAGAGATCGCCCCCGTGCACTAGCACTATCCTGCACACGAGGGACAATTTACACTTCACAGAAACCAATTCATCTGCAAAACTGTACATCTTTGGAGTGTAGGAGGAAACCAGAGCACCTGGAGAAAACCCACATGGTCACAGGGGGAACGCCCAAACTCCATGCAGATAGTACCCATGGGTCATGATCCAACCCAGGTCTCTGGCGCTGTAAGGCAGCAACTCTACCGCTGCGCTGCCATGCCTACTCTGTTTCGTCTCCCTTGGCCTACACTTCGAAGCCCTCCCTTACCTGGTTTTCATCTACTCATCTTCCCTCCATTATCTGATTCCATTTATCATCTTCCCATCTTCCACCCTTTGTCTTAGCATGCCCCACCTCCCCCAACTGGCTCCATCTGCTAAACCCAATCTTTTAACTTTTTGTTGTTGCCTTATCTATTTCTACCTACATTCTGCCACAGAAGGCTTGGAGGCCAAGTCAATGGATATCTTAAAAACAGAGATAGATTCTTGATTAATACGGGTGTCAGTGGTTATGGGGAGAAGGCAGGAGAATGGGGTTAGGAGGGAGGGAGAGATAGATCATCCATGATTGAGTAGACCTGTTACACCAAATGACCTTATTCTGCTCTTATTACTTATGACCTTACAACCCAACTCTATCTGAATTTAGACCGTCTCTTCACCCCTCCGGTTTCATCATTATTCCCTTATCTAAACAATAAGAGCACCAGGTATATTAAAGCGAAGAGAGTAGTTAAAATAAACATTGATCCCTACGTCAATTAATAATAGAAAATTGAGAAGGTATAGATTCTATATCACAGTGGTAGAGTTGCTGCCTTACTGCTCCAGGGACCCAGGTTCGGACCTGACTACCGGTGATGTATGTACGGAGTTTGTATGTTCTCCCTGCGATCACATGGGTATTCTCCAGGTCCTCTGGTTTCCTCCCACATTCCAAAAACGTGCAGGTCTGTAGATTAATTGGCTTCTGTAAATTGTAGAGAGTGGATGAGATAACGTAGAACAAGCATGAATGGGTGATCAATGGTTGGCATGGACTCTCGTGCGCCAATGTGCCTGTCCCCATGTTGTGTCTTTAAACTAAAGCGGCACGGTGGCGCAGCGGTAGAGTTGCTGCTTTACAGCGAATGCAGCGCCGGTTCGATCCTGACTACGGGTGCTGTACTGTACGGAGTTTGTACGTTCTCCCCGTGACCTGCGTGGGTTTTCTCCGAGATCTTCGGTTTCCTCCCACACTCCAAAGACGTACAGGTATGTAGGTTAATTGACTGGGTAAAATGTAAAAATTGTCCCTAGTGTGTGTAGGATAGTGTTAATGGTGTTAGTGTGCGGGGATCGCTGGGCGGCGCGGACTTGGTGGGCCGAAAAGGCCTGTTTCCGCGCTGTATCTGAAATATGAAAAATAAATAAAAAATAAACTAAATCCTTTTGATAGAGTCATAGAGTCATATAGTGTGGAAACCAGTCCTTCGGCCCAACTTGCCCACACCGACTAACATGTCCCATCTATTCTAGACCCACGCCTGCATTTGGCCCATATCCCTCTAAACATGTCCTATCCATGTACCTATCAAATTGCTTCTTAATCGTTGCGATAGTCCCTGCCTCAACTACCTCCACAGGCAGCATGTTCCTTACACCCTCCTCCCTTTGTGTGAAAGAATTACCCATCAGATCTCCCCTTTATCTTAAAACAATGCTTTCTGGTTCTCGATTCCCCTACTCAGGGTCAAGAAACTCTGTGCATCTACCCGATCTAATCCTCTCATGATTTTATACACCTCTATAAGATCAGCCCTCATCCCCCGGCTCTCTAGGGAATAGAATTGCAGGCTGTTCAACAACTCGCTATAGCTCAGACCCTCCCTCCAGTCCTGGCAACATCCTTGTAAATCTTCTCTGCACCCTTTCCTACTTAACAACATCTTTCCTATAAAATGGTGCCCAGAACTGAACACAATACTCTAAATGTAGCCTCACTGATTTCTTATAAAACTGCAACATGACCTCCCAACCTCTATTCACAAAATGCTGGAGTAACTCAGCAGGTCAGGCAGCATCTCAGGAGAGAAGGAATGGGTGACGTTTCGGGTCGAGACCCATCTTCAGACTGATGTCAGGGGGGTGGGACAAAGGAAGGATATAGTTGGAGACAGGAAGACTGTGGGAGATCTGGGAAGGGGGAGGGGAAGAGAGGGACAGAGGAACTATCTAAAGTTGGGAAATTGGAGGAACAGCACCTCATATTTCGCCTGGGCAGCTTGTAGCCCAGTGGTATGAACATTGATTTCTCCAACTTTGGATTGTTCCTCTGTCCCTCTCTTCCCCTCCCCCTTCCCAGTTCCCCCTCTATCTTCCTGTCTCCACCTATATCCTTCCTTTGTCCCGCCCCCCTGACATCAGTCTGAAGAAGGGTCTCGACCCGAAATGTCGCCCATTCCTTCTCTCCTGAGATGCTGCCTGACCTGCTGAGTTACTCCAGCATTTTGTGAATAAATACCTTCAATTTGTACCAGCATCTGCAGTTATTTTCTTATACTTCCCAACCTCTATACTCAATACTGTGACTGATGAAGGCCAATGTGCCAAAAACCTTTTTGACCGCCTCATCTCCCTGTGACGCCATCTTCAAGGAATTATGTGCCTGCACTCCTGGATTCCTCTGTTCTGCAACACCTCCTGGAGCCCTACCATTCAGTGTAGAAGATTAGGGATTGCTCCTTCCCAGTGCACTAAGGAAATGGCTGTGGTGATAAAAAGACAGGTAGACACAAAATGCTGGAGTAACTCAGCGGGTCAGGCAGCATCTCGGGAGTGAAGGAATGGGTGACATTTCGGGTCGAGACCCTTCTTCAGACCCGAAATGTCACCCATTCCTTCTCTCCAGAGATGCTGCCTGACCCGCTGAGTTACTCCAGCATTTTGAGTCCAATTATATTTTGGTTTGGATTAGAGATACAGCGTGGAAACAGGCCCCTTGGCCCACCGAGTCCGTACCGACCAGCGATCCCCTTGCTTGTTAAAAGGACATATTGGTTGCATGTCCCAGAATGTCCTCATTCTGGAGAAGTCCCAGAGGACAGGAACATTACAAATGTCATGCAACTATTAAAGAGAGAAGAGAGCCAAAGGGCAATGGAAAGCAAGCGGGAAAGTGGTATGGAGTACAGAACTGGATTGGCCCTCAACTTAGTGAATGGCAGAGAAAGCCCGAGAGAATTCTGGGTTTTTTGTTTTTTAATGAAATCAATAGCCATTGTCAGTCTATTTATGTACTTCAGTAATCACTTGACTGGAATAGAGGCCGAACAAAACAAGCAGCCAAAAGAGAGTGCAAATAAAAAGAAACAACATGATTCCTTATCCTGAAACAATTGTGATTTAGGTCTTAAATTCTCAATTTTTAAAAATGCATGCAACTAAATCAAAATGGCATCAAAATCCTGAGTTAATAGACAATAGGTGGAGGAGTAGGCCATTCGGCCCTTCGAGCCAGCACCGCCATTCACCGTGATCATGGCTGATCGTCCACAATCAGTACCCCGTTCCTGCCCTCTCCCCGTACCCCCTGACTCCGCTATCATCAAGAGCTCTATCTGGCTCTCTCTTGAAAGCATCCAGAGAATTGGCCTCCACTGCCTTCTGAGGCAGAGAATTCCACAGATTTGCAACTCTCTGACTCATAAAGTTTTTCTTCTAAATGGCCTACCCCTTATTCTTAAATGTGATAGACCGTGCAGTGATATGGCAAACTTCACGGTGAAGATTCTGCAATTGGAAATGTGCTTAAACTGATTGTAAAAAAAATAGCCAGATGGCATCCTTGCCTATTGATTGCCATGGGCATGAATTCTACTTTTTACGGGGATGAAAGCCTGTACTTTATTCAAGTTGACGTAGTCTACCAGTAAATGGGTTTAATTCAAAAGTGTCCCTGTTGTCACAATTTCCTATTGATATTCAAAGTTCACAAGTTTCCGGAGTAGAATTAGGCAAATCGGCCCATCGAGTCCACGCCACCATTCAATCATGGCTGATCGCTGCCTCCTGATCCCATTTTCCTGCCTTCTCCCCATAACCCTTGACACCCGTTCCAATCAAGAATTTTGGCTCGGAAGGAACTGCAGATGCCGGTTTATGCCGAAGATAGACATGAAAAACTGGAGTAACTCAGCGGGACAGGCAGCATCTCTGGAGAGACCTTTCATCTGAAGAAGGGTCTTGGCCCAAAACATCACACATTCCTTCTCTCCAGAGGTGCTGCCTGCCCTGCCGAGTTATTCCAGCTTTTTGTGTCGATCTAATGAATAATTTGTCTATCTCTGCCTTAAAAATATCCACTGACTTGGCCTCCACGGCCCTCTTTGTCGGTGAGTTCAACAGATTAACTACCCTCTGACTAAAGAAGTTCCTCCTCACCTCCTTTCCAAAAGAGCGCCCTTTAATTCCGAGGCTATGACCTCTGGTCCTAGAATCATGACCTCTGGTCCGTGAACCTGGATGTTCTTTTATCAAGGCCAACAGTTGGTTGTTTGAAGCTCTGACAGTTAATTTTAAAATGGTGTTTGATGAAGTTGTCTTTGGAGTGAAATTTCTCAAACAACATTTTTGCCAGAATGTTCCTTTCCTCTCTCTTAACCGTATGTCCTTTTTCCTTCATCACATTTCTGCTTTATTACATATATTTTTACTCAACAAACATGCCATTTTCAGAGCATCCACAGACATATGGGATTCATTACCACATTGTATACTTGTTTTGAAAACCTTGTAGAACATTCTGAAACCAAAGTATAAATTCTTTATTGTTCCTCTATACTATTGGGGCAGATTATTAATGATGAGAAAGTTTATTTCCAGCTCGTGACAGTTTTCTGTTTTTTATCTGGTTAAAACTGAAGTCCTAATTAGAAGATAAATTGTGGCTTCAGATGGGAAGGCATTAAAATGAATGTTCCTGTAAATCTGAAGTCCTAACAATATAATTGCAGTTAGTCAACTTCAAGCTCCTCCTATTCAAATACAAAGCCCTAAACGGGCTTGCCCCCCCTTATCAAAAATCTTCTAACCCACCACTCTATCTCCAGGTCCCTCAGGTCGGCCGACTTGGGGCTACTGACTATCCCGCGGTCTAGGCTTAAGCTCAGGGGTGACCGCGCTTTTGCGGTTGCAGCTCCTAGACTGTGGAACAGCATCCCTCTCCCCATCAGAACTGCCCCCTCCATCCACTCCTTTAAGTCCAGGCTCAAAACCTATTTCTACTCCCTAGCGTTTGAGGCCCCCTGAGGGGGCGCTGTGAACTGTTTATGTATGTGCTGTTATGTTTGTGTGCCATTGTATGTTTGTTCTTAGTACCTGAACTGATGTACAGAACTTTGGTCAACGGGGGTTGTTTTTAAATGTGCTATACAAATAAAATTGACTGGACTTGACTTGACTAGTTTAGTTTAGAGATGTCGCAGGGAAACAGGCCCTTCGGTCCACCGAGTCCGTGCTGACCATGATCTCCGTACACTAACACACACGAGGGACAATTTAAAATTTAACCAAGCCAATTTACCTACAAACCTGTATGTCTTTGGAGTGTGGGAGGAGATTGACGTACCCGGAGAAAACCCAGGCAGGTCACGGGGAGAACGCACAAATTCCATACAGACAGGATCGAACCCGGGTCTCTGGCGCTGTAGGGCAACAACTCTACCGCTGCACCATGACTCGACCCCTGTCCTTCAAAATGTTTGTACATAAAATTTTCCCTACCAACAGAATCCTAAAAATGTACCTGTTAGGAAGTTGCATCTTTGAGCTGTTGTGATGGATTTATCTGGAATGTCATTCTCCTGGTATCAGCGGCTGATGAAAAAGCAGCTTACTAGCTTGGAGCCATCTGTTACGGTATAAATAACTATGGAGAAAGTCATTCCGTGTAATGTGATGAACTTGCATTGCAGCATGCCATAATCTGCTTTGCAGATTACAAATTGATTATTACTAGGCCTCGCTCGTCATTATGCGACTGGATCCTGGACTTCCTGCTGGAGCGACCGCAGGCAGTGAGAATGGGCCCGCACCTGTCCTCCACTATCACCCTGAGTACCGGCACACCACAGGGCTGTGTTTTGAGCCCCATGCTCTACTCACTATTCACACACGACTGTGTTCCTGCATTCGACACCAACGCCATTGTCAAGTTTGCAGACGACACAACGGTGATCGGGCTGATCACCAACGGTGATGAAACAAAATACAGAGCGGAGGTGCAGCAGAACCTGGTGGACTGGTGCTCTGATAACAACCTGTCCCTAAATACCACCAAGACCAAGAAGCTGATCATCAACTTCCGTAGGTCACACAACGGGGAATACGCCCCGATCTTTATCAACAGGGACAGTGTGGAGCTTCAAGTTTCTGGGCACTCACATTTCGGAGGACCTAACATGGTCCAATAATGCTGCTGCGCTGGTCAAGAAGGCACAGCAACGACTGTTCTACCTAAGAACACTGGAAAAGTTTGGTCAACCCCAACAGCTGCTGACGACATTCTACCGCTGCACCATAGAGAGCATCCTAACACATGGCATCCCTGTGTGGTATCTCAGCTGCACGGAGGTAGAGAGGAAAGCTCTTCAGCGGGTAGTCCATAGAGCTCAGAGGACCATCGGAACACAGCTACCAGCCTTGGAGGGCAAAAGCCACCAGCATCCACAAAGACTCTTCACACCCCTGCAGCAGTCTGTTTGAACTTCTACCATCGGGCAGACGATAGAAGGCCTTCTACGCCCGCACCTCCAGACTCAGGAACAGGTTCATCCCCAGGGCCATAGCTGCTATGAACCGGTCCTGCTGAGCCGGATGGTCACTTCGCACAGTGAACCGGCACAGATCTACTTGCACTTTATTCTGTTTTAAAACTGTTCTAATTTGTTTCATTGGGTTGTTTAAATTAATACTGACTAGCTAATTAATTTATTGCATCGTATGGGAGGCGCATTCCCAATCTCGTTGTACCCCTGTGCAATGACAATAAAGATATATTGTATTGTATTGTATTGTATTGTATGTATTGTACTGTCAGTAAATACCTTGGTAACTGTTGGGGTTCAGGATGTTTCTGTCATTTTTAAAAAAGTAACAAATTCATAATTAATTTTTATTAAGTTGAGCAATTTGCCCTTCCTAGCAATAACCTTGAACAGGTTGTTTAAGAAAACCTATTTCGAGTAAAACATGAATGGTCTTCTATCCTATTTCTCAGGGATCCCAATCATTCGGCATCTGGCCCAGTGGCATTTGGTTCCTGCATTCCCTTCAAACTCATCATGTTTCCATTTCCCATGCATTCTCTAAATTCAATGGGGCCACATTTCCATGATTCCTTTTACTTCACCTGGCCTTCTTACATTCTGCAGTGTAAAATTTTACATGTATATTTAGAGTATTGTGTTCAGTTCTGGGTGCCATGTTATAGGGAAGATGTTGTGAAGTTGTAAAGGGTACCGACCGTAGGAGCCATTTATCATATCGTATCATATCATATATATACAGCCGGAAACAGGCCTTTTCGGCCCTCCAAGTCCGTGCCGCCCAGCGATCCCCGTACATTAACACTATCCTACACCCACTAGGGACAATTTTTACATTTACCCAGCCAATTAACCTACATACCTGTACGTCTTTGGAGTGTGGGAGGAAACCGAAGATCTCGGAGAAAACCCACGCAGGTCACGGGGAGAACGTAGACTAGCCACCATTGGCATATTATATTATTTTGTCTAGATATATCTTGTCGTATTATTTTAGACACTTGGGGGCATAGAAACATAGAAACATAGAAAATAGGTGCAGGAGTAGGCCATTCGGCCCTTCGAGCCTGCACCGCCATTCAATATGATCATGGCTGATCATCCAACTCAGTATCCCGTACCTGCCTTCTCTCCATACCCCCTGATCCCTTTAGCCACAAGGGCCACATCTAACTCCCTCTTAAATATAGCCAATGAACTGGCCTCAACTACCTTCTGTGGCAGAGAATTCCACAGACTCACCACTCTCTGTGTGAAGAAATGTTTTATCATCTTGGTCCTAAAAGACTTCCCCCTTATCCTTAAGCTGTGACCCCTGGTTCTGGACTTCCCCAACATCGGGAACAATCTTCCCGCATCTAGCCTCTCCAACCCCTTAAGAATTTTATATGTTTCAATAAGATCCCCCCTCAGTCTTCTAAATTCCAGCGAGTACAAGCCGAGTCTATCCAGTCTTTCTTCATATGAAAGTCCTGCCATCCCAGGGACTTCATAAGAGGCTAGAATGTCTTTCCTCAGATTAGGAGACCAAAACAGTACACAATACTCCAGGTGCGGTCTCACCAAGGCCCCCCTGTTAGATGAACAGGGTGGTGTATATATATATGGGCATAACAGACTGGGAGTAGTCAGATACAGGGAGGGAGAGTCTACAGTTCCTACCAGACCTGTGAGCGGACGGGGGAATAGACCTGGAAAAGACTTGAAGACTTGGGACCAGACCAGGGTCAGAGCAGACAGCTACTCAGACTTGAATGCGAAATAAGTAAAGCCTGGTATGTTCATCTCCTTGTTTGTACAACTACTTCAATAAACAACTAATTAAACTGGAAAAAAACGACTGGAAGATCTGTTCTGTTGGGTTTGCGTAAGTTCATTCCGACTCCCTATGTAGTAATGGCAATCAGAAAATAATTTATTGGATAAGTCTGGAAGTTGCCATTACTGGCACAGAGAAGGTTTACAAGGATATTGCCAGAACTCGAGGATCTGAGCCATAGGGAGAGGTTGAGCAGGGTGGGACTCTATTCCCCGGAGCACAGGAGGATGAGGGGTGATCTTATGGAGGTGGCATGGTGGCGCAGCGGTAGAGTTGCTGCCTTACAGCGAATGCAGCGCCGGAGACTCAGGTTCGATCCTGACTACGGGTGCTGTCTGTACGGAGTTTGTACGTTCTCCCCGTGACCTGCGTGGGTTTTCTCCGAGATCTTCGGTTTCCTCCCACACTCCAAAGACGTGCAGGTATGTAGGTTAATTGACTGGGTAAATGTAAAAATTGTCCCTAGTGTGTGTAGGATAGTGTTAATGTGCGGGGATCGCTGGGCGGTGCGGACTCGGTGGGCCGAAGGGCCTGTTTCCGCGCTGTATCTCTAAATCTAAATCTAAAATCTAAAAAATGATGAGAGGAATAGATCGGGTAGATGCACAGAGTCTCTTGCCCAGAGAAGATGAACCAAGGACCAGAGGACATAGGTTTAAGGTTAAAGGGAAACGTGTAAAGATTTAATAGCAATCTGAGGGGTAATGTTTTCACACAAAGGGAGAAGGCAGGAGAATGGGGTTAGGAGAGAACGTACAAACTCCGCACAGACAGCACCCGTAGTCGGGATGGAACCTGGGTCTCCGGCGCTGCATTCACTGTAAGGCAGCAAATCTACCGCTGCGCCACCATGCCGAAAATGTTATTGTAAAAGAGAAATTAACTCTTTGATGATGTTTTGAAGTAAGGCATGTTTGGTGGGTGGTTTCTCGGGACAAGACCTCTCTTTCCTTCCTGTGTCTATTTATCTATTTTTATCTATTTTTTTTCCATGAAATGTGATCTTATATTTTTTCTCTGACCTCTTTACGACATCCTTGCTGAAGGACTTCAACAATGACACTGTCCGCTTCCTTTCATCGGGTTTTGTGAGATGTATAAAATATTCAGGATGGAGTTAATTACATTAATAATGCGCAGTTAATGAGCACTTCCCACTGAGAATTAACTGCAAAGCCAGTCTTTGTAGCGCTTGGTTATTTACACTTATGAAACATAATTTTGTGCGTTTTAATTAAAGAAGAAATGCTTTCCTATGTAGTGCATACTAACATGTTGGAGTGCACATTTTATTGCGTTTTCCCTCAATCCCTCAACGAGAGTTGTGAATCTGTGGAACTCTCTGCCTCAGAAGGCAGTGGAGACCAGTTCTCTGAATGCATTCAAGAGAGAGCTAGATAGAGCTCTTAAGGATAGCGGAGTCAGGTTGTTTAGGTACATGGATAGGATAGGTTTCGGAGGGATAGGGGCCAACGCAGGCAAGTGGGACTAGCATAGATGGGCATCTTGGTCGGCTTGGGCATGTTGGGCTGAAGAGTCTGTTTTTGTGCTGCATGACTCTACGGTACGACTTAAGGATAGCGGAGTCAGAGGGTATGGGGAGAAGGCAGGAACGGGGTACTGATTGAGAATGAACAGCCATGATCACATTGAATGGCGGTGCTGGCTCGAAGGGCCGAATGGCCTCCTCCTGCACCTATTGTCTATTGTCTATTGTCTATAATCATTGTCAAAATGGAATTTCAGTAACGTTTGCTGTAATCGTGTTTTAAGTGGGAAAGCTGTTTACACGTTAGAGTAGATCGAAGTGTTACTATCACCAGCTGTCCAATTCCTTTCTTGTTTCATGTTATCCCCCGTTGTAACCAAGTGAAATTCTGTCATCTGTGATTTACAGGAGCTGATGTCTGGTTCACTCGGTGTAACATTTACCACTGCTGACTTCTGTAGAGTAATATGTGAAGGAAGGAACTGGAGATGCTGGTTTAGACCGAAGATAGATACAAAATGCTGGCGGAACTTCTCAAGGGTCTCGACCCAAAACGTCACCCATTCCTTCTGTTCATTGATGCTGCCTGTCCCGCTGAGTTACTCCAGCATTTTCTGTTGTGTAATAATTCCGCGAAGAAATGTTGCCAAAATAATGTGTCCATTTTAATTGGCTTGAAATGCAAGGACAAATTGGGGTCAGTTACTTCTACCCTGAAAGTAGCAAGCATTTCTGCGATATATATTTGTTTCACAAAATGCTGGAGTAACTCAGCGGGTCAGGCAGCATCTCTGGAGAGAAGGAATGGGTGACGTTTCGGGTCGAGACCCTTCTTCAGACTGTTGGTCAGCCTGAAGAAGGGTCTCGACCCGAAACGTCACCCATTCCTTCTCTCCTGAGATGCTGCCTGACCCGCTGAGTTACTCCAACATTTTGTGAAATAAATACCTTCGATTAGTACCAACATCTGCAGTTATTTTCTTACATTACTCTGTGATATATATGGTACAGTATATGAAAATTATATATTAGATGTTTATAGTCCCTTTCTTGCAATTATCCTTCATGTTTTTATATTACCTCACATATGCAGATTGTTACATTATAGAACCAGCGCAAGAACAGGCCATCAAACTCTATTTTCTGTCAGATTTTACTCAGAGTGCCAGTCAACTGTCTGTTGGACATTAATCTTGTCACTTATAACCTTTTATAACAGAAGAAAATAACAGGTCAGTAGTGAATATAAGACAATAGACAATAGGTGCAGGAGGAGGCCATTCGGCCCTTCGAGCCAGCACTGCCATTCACCGTGATCATGGCTGATCATTCTCAATCAGTACCCCGTTCCTGCCTTCTCCCCATATCCCTTGACTCTGCTATCATTAAGAGCTCTAACCAACTCTCTCTTGAAAGCATCCAGTGAATCGGCCTCCACTGCCTTCTGAGGCAGAGAATTCTACAGCTTCACAACTCTCTTGAGTGAAAAAGTTTTTCCTCATCTCCGTTCTAGAATGGCCTACCCCTTATTCTTATCATATCATATCATATCATATATATACAGCCGGAAACAGGCCTTTTCGGCCCTCCAAGTCCGTGCCGCCCAGTGATCCCCGCACATTAACACTATCCTACACCCACTAGGGACAATTTTCACATTTACCCAGCCAATTAACCTACATACCTGTACGTCTTAAACTGTGGCGCCTGGTTCGGGACTCCCCCAACATCGGGAACATGTTTCCTGCCTCTAGCGCGTCCAATCCCTTAATAATCTTATATGTTTCAATAAGATCCCCTCTCATCCATCTAAATTCCAGAGTATATAAGCCCAGTCGCTCCAGTCTTTCAACGTACGACAGTCCCGCCATTCCGGGAATTAACCGAGTGAACCTACGCTGCACGCCCTCAATAGCAAGAATGTCCTTCCTCAAATTTGGTCTCTCTAGGGCCACACCTGGAGTACTGTGTGCAGTTTTGGTCTCCAAATTTGAGGAAGGACATTCTTGCTATTGAGGGAGTGCAGCGTAGGTTCACCAGGTTAATTCCCGGAATGGCGGGACTGTCGTACGTTGAAAGACTGGAGCAACTGCAGAAGGGTTAAAGTTGAAAGTGAAGTGAAGCCGAAAGGTTACATTTTAAAAGTTGATCTTTTTGTGTTGTTTCCTCTCTCTGCAGAATGTGGATGTGATTTAGCTGAGGGGGGATTTTTTGTCAGGCAAGGAGAATATGTCTGCACTTCTGACTATCAGAGACTGTATGGAACACGATGCTTCAGTTGCAGTGACTTTATAGAGGGCGAGGTGGTTTCGGCTCTGGGAAAGACATACCATCCAAGTTGCTTCGTCTGTGCTGTGTGCAGGTAAGAAAATGATCTCTTATAGAATTATATATAAATGCCTAGGCCGATGGGCGAAAGGTTTAGGTTCGTAGCCGTTAAATATAAGAAAGTGCAAGAATATGTCACTCTTGCCCCTCCTGCCTCCTCTTTAAAGTTTAATACAATCTGATTGTAGTCTCAATCTCCCGCTCCCACCTACTTGTGGTAATCATCGCCATCTAGCATATCATGACTGCTGGCTGATGTCCTGTTTTCCAACTGCGGTCCCAAGCTCTAGATGGTCCGTATGCCACACTACTCCCCCAAAGCTCTGAAAATCTGTGCGTTTCTATCATTTGCCGGAGGTATTAAGACGCACTCGCTCCGGATCTTGGCTCGAGTTGTGGACTTGGAGAATGCCCTGTGATTTGAACATCTGATGAGGTTTTCCTACCTCCGAGACAATTGGCCAAAGAGGGGAGAATGTCGCAATGGGATGGCTCGATATCGTCATGGTTGTCTCGCATTCAATGTTTGTGTACTCAACTGGATCTCATTGAAAGATCAAAACATAGAAAATAGGTGCAGGGGTAGGCCATTTAGCCCTTCGATCCAATATGACCATGGCTGATCAACCAATATCAATACCCTGCTCCTGCTTTCTCCACATATCCCTCACCTGGAGTACTGTGTGCAGTTTTGGTCTCCAAATTTGAGGAAAGATATTCTTGCTATTGAGGGCGTGCCGCGTAGGTTTACTAGGTTAATTCCCGGAATGGCGGGACTGTCATATGTTGAAAGACTGGAGCGACTAGGCTTGTATACACTGGAATTTAGATGGATGAGAGGAGATCTTATCGAAACATATACGATTATTAAGGGGTCGGACACGTTAGAGGCAGGAAACATGTTCCCAATGTTGGGGGAGTCCAGAACCAGGGGCCACAGTTTGAGAATAAGGGGTCGGCCATTTAGAACGGAGATGAGGAAAAACCTTTTCAGTCAGAGAGTTGTGAATCTGTGGAATTCTCTGCCTCAGAAGGCAGTGGAGGCCAATTCTCTGAATGCATTCAAGAGAGAGCTGGATAGAGCTCTTAAGGATAGCGGAGTCAGGGGGTATGGGGAGAAGGCAGGAACGGGGTACTGATTGAGAATGATCAGCCATGATCACATTGAATGGCGGTGCTGGCTCGAAGGGCCGAATGGCCTCCTCCTGCACCTATTGTCTATTGTCTATTGATTCCGTTAGACCTAAGAGCTATATCGAACTCTCTTGAATCTCCTCCCGAGTTGGATTGTGTGCCCAGATTCAGATGTGTTTTTGCCCAAATTACTTTATGTCTGGAATTTCTTGAGGATGTAACAAGTAAAATGGATAAGGGAGAGCCAGTGGATGTAGTGTAGTGTACCGGGACTTTCAGAAAGCCTTTGATAAGGTCCCACTCAGGAGATTAGTGAGCAAAATTAGAGCACATGGTATTGGGGGTAGGGTGCTGACATAGATAGAAAATTGGTTGGTAGACAGGAAACAAAAGAGTGGGGATTAACGGGTCCCTTTCAGAATGGCAGGCAGTGACTAGTGGGGTACCGCAAGGCTCGGTGCTGGGACCGCAGCTATTTACAATATACATTAATGACTTAGATGAAGGGATTAAAAGTAACATTAGCAAATTTGCGGATGGCACAAAGCTGGGTGGCAGTGTGAGCTGTGAAGAGGATGCTATGAGGTTGCAGGGTGACTTGGACAGGTTGAGTGAGTGGGCAGATGCATGGCAGATGCAGTTTAATGTGGATAAATGTGACGTTATCCACTTTGGTGGCAAGAACAGGAAGGCAGATTATTTTCTGAATGGTGTCAGGTTAGGAAAAGGGGACGTACAATGAGACCTGTCTGTCCTAGTAAATCAGTCACTGAAAGTAAGCATGCAGGTACAGCAGGCAAGGAAGAAAGCTAATGGCATGTTGGCCTGCATAACGAGAAGAGTTGAGTATCGGAGCAAAGAGGTCCTTCTGCGGTTGTACAGGGCCCTGGTGAGACCACACCTGGAGTACTGTGTGCAGTTTTGGTCTCCAAATTTGAGGAAGGATATTCTTGCTATTGAGGGAGCGCAGCGTAGGTTTACTAGGTTAATTCCCGGAATGGCGGGACTGTCGTATGATGAAAGACTGGAGCGACTGGGCTTGTATTCACTGGAATTTAGAAGGATGAGAGGGGATCTTACAGAAATATATAAGATTATTAAGGGATTGGACATGCTAGATGCAGGAAACATGTTCCCGATGTTGGGGGAGTCCAGAACCAGGGGCCACAGTTTAAAAATAAGGGGTAGGCCATTTAGAACTGAGAGGAGGAAAAACGTTTTCACAGAGAGTTGTGAATTTGTGGAATTTTCTGCCTCAGAAGGCAGTGGAGGCCGATTCACTGGATGCTTTCAAAAGAGAGTTAGATTGAGCTCTTCAGGCAAGCGGAATCAAGGGATATGTGGAGAAGGCAGGAACGGGGTACTGATCGTGGATGATCAGCCATGATCACAGTGAATGATGGTGCTGGCTCGAAGGGCCGGATGGCCTGCTCCTGCACCTATTGTCCATGTGCCTATGTATCTATGCAAGTCCTATAAAAGACCTGAAGGAAGAATCCCTGACTTGACCTCTGTTTCTCCATACCAGATCCATGCCATATTTTCTTTGATTTCATTGGATTCGTGCAATTCATATGCAGGACGACCTGTAAATTGTTCAGCTGTCATTATTGGCGCATTATGCATGCATTATATCTTCTGCAAGTATGTATGTTTACCGTCCTATGCATCTATGCATGCATTTGCAGTTTCAATTTGTGGAAGCGATCAATTATTAAACTTTATTTTTCATAAATGAATATACATTATTGTGTGTGTGTGTGTGTGTGTGTGTGTGTTTGTGTGTGTTTGTGTGTGTGTGTGTGTGTGTGTGTGTGTGTGTGTGTGTGTGTGTGTGTGTGTGTGTGTGTGTGTGTGTGTGTGTGTGAGCAAAATATTTTTATTTGTTGCATCATTCTTCAATAGACCTAATTAAATTTTAAAACCCCTGTCCCACTTAGGCGATGTTTTAGGCGACTACAGGCGACTAGGCTGTCACCACACGGTCGCCGGGGTGTCGCCTGTGCGGTCGTGAGTCGTCTCCAAAGAGTCGTAGCGTCTTTCTGGTCGCCGCTGGATTTTCAGAATGTTGAAAACCTTTCGGCGACAGTGGGTTTGACGCCAATGAGCGTAGCTTGACGTCTCCTGACGGGGGCGCTGTCGTAGGTTGTCGCCAGGTGACGTAGGTTGTCGCCGGTGCTGACTTCGGTGAATTCCATTGGCGACTTCCTACGTCAACCTACGTCAACCGGCGACAGGTACCGGCGTCAAAACCGGAGGCCAAAATGACGTGAATTGTCTTCAGTTGTCGCCGACACGGTCGTAGCTTGTCGTAGGTAGACGTAGGTTGACTTCGGTTGACTTCGGTTGTCACCTGTGTGGTCGTAGGTTGTCGTTGGTGCGGTCGTAGGTGGACGTCCTACTCGCGACGATTGGGTCGCCGGTTGTCGGTAGCTTGCCGTAGCTTGACGTCGACTAGGTGGTAGGTTGTTGTAGCTTGTCGTAGACATTGTCATCGGAGGGGTCCAGTCGCCAGTTTTTCAGCGACCTGCTACGACTATGACAGTCGCCGGCAGTTGCCTAAAAAATCGCCTAAGTTGGACAGGCCCTTAAGGCTGCCTGAAGTGTAAGTACATCCAATAAAAGGCATAAACACATAAAAACATAGCCAATCAGACGGTTTTGTGTTGAATTACATTATAACATTATGACAACAATTGTCAATCCACAACTTTGTCAGTGTGCAGACTTTGTCCACCAGCAAATCCACCATCTCACACATTGTAAACCATTTGTTGTGCTGAAACTGTCCCAGACATTTGTCATGGTTTGGAATTATGTTTGTTTAGTGTACACGTTCAAATAGCGGCACGGTGGCGCAGCGGTAGAGTTGCTGCCTTTCAGTGTTTGTAGCGCCGGAGACCATGGTTCGATCCCGACTACGGGCGCCGTCTGTACGGTGTTTGCACGTTCTCCCCGTGACCTGCCTGGGTTTTCTCCGATATCTTCGGTTTCCTCCCGCACTCCAAAGACGTACAGGTTTGTAGGTTAATTGGCTTGGTCTAAGTGTAAATTGTCCCTAGTGTGTGTAGGATAGTCAATAGACAATAGGCGCAGGACGAGGCCCTTCGAGCCAGCACCGCCATTCAATGTGATCATGGCTGATCATTCTCAATCAGTACCCCATTCCTGCCTTCTCCCCATACCCCCTGACTCCGCTATCCTTAAGAGCTCTATCTCGCTCTCTCTTTAATGCATTCAGAGAATTGGCCTCCACTGCCTTCTGATAGTGTTAGTGTGCGGGGATTGCTGGTCGGTGCGGACTCAGTGGGCCAAGGGGCCTGTTTCCGCGGTGTATCTCGAATCCAAACTAAAAATAATTGGACATAAAATGCTGGAGTAACTCAGCGGGTCAGGCAGCATCTCAGGAGAGAAAGAATGGGTGACATCAGTCTGAAGAAGGGTCTCGACCCAAAACATCGCCCATTCCTTCTCTCCTGAGATGCTGCCTGACCCGCTGAGTTACTCCAGCATTTTGTGTCTACCTTCGGTCTACAGTAATTTTCCAAAAAATAATTGGACATCACTCACAATGGAATTTCTCCCAAAATACATTGATCATAGTGATGTCAGTGGCTTAATGCTTGGTCTGATCATGAAATCAATCCAGATGGCTGGGTGTTGCCGCTGAGTACCAGTCCCATTTAAACTGGGCAGCAACGCGTTGTAACATAAATGACCAACTCACACACACACAAGGTAGTGAATAACTTGAAAGAAATTATTGTATGGGAATGTGATTCAGTGGCGTTAACTGAAACAGAACAGAAAGAGAGAGAGAGGACTGTGCACGTGTTCTTTCATGCTACAGTACATGGTGGTTGGAAGAAACTGGGGGAAAAAAGTAGGAAGACTGCAAGTGAAGGATGATATTATGAGTTGGAGAGAGAGTTTGACTTTTGAAACATCCAAATTTATTCGCTCTTCGCTCAGTCCGCCTCAACCAACCCGATCTCCCGGTGGCCGAGCACTTCACCTCCCCCTCCCACTCTGACCTTTCTGTCATGGGCCTCCTCCAGTGCCATAGTGAGGCCCACCGGAAATTGGAGGAACAGCACCTCATATTTCGCCTGGGCAGCTTGCAGCCCAGCGGTATGAACACTGATTTCTCCAACTTTAGATAGTTCCTCTGTCCCTCTCTTCCCCGCCCCCTTCCCAGTTCTCCCACTGTCTTCCTGTCTCCACTTATATCCTTTCTCTGTCTCACCCCCTCCCCTGACATCAGTCCGAAGAAGGGTCTCGACCCGAAACGTCACCCATTCCTTCTCTTCTGAGATGCTGCCTGACCTGCTGAGTTACTCCAGCATTTTGTGATACCTCCAAATTTATTCAGTTGGTTGTGAAGTGAATAGCAGAACTATTACGCTGCCGAAGAAATTCTTTAGGTGAGCAAACAGTGAGAGAGAGAGAGAGATAGAGATAGAGATAGAGATAGAGGAACAAATCCGCAAGGAAATAATAGAAATATAAGCAGAAAACCGGAGAAGGAAAGATAACGATTCCGATTGGAGATGCTCCGTCAGAACTGGGAAAGAGAAATAGAAAAGATAATTAGATGCGATTAAAGGTAATAAGATAAGTTGATGGGATAGATAGGACAAATGGAATAACTGTAATCAGGTAAGAGCAAGACAATAGACAATAGGCAATAGGTGCAGGAGGAGGCCATTCAGCCCATCGAGCCAGCACCACCATTCAATGTGATCATGGCTGATCATTCTCAATCAGTACCCCGTTCCTGCCCTCTCCCCGTACCCCCTGACTCTGGTATCCTTAAGTCGTACCGTAGAGTCATGCAGCACAAAAACAGACTCTTCAGCCCAACATGCCCAAGCCGACCAAGATGCCCATCTATGCTAGTCCCACCTGCCTGCGTTGGGCCCTATCCCTCGAAACCTATCTTATCCATGTACCTGTCTAAACAACTATCCCATAACAGAAGAGTTGACAGAGCTTTCAGTTTAAACAAGCCACTCACAGCTCTAAGACAGACACAAACAGTCCGCCTTGGCCCAGGTACTGTAAGGTGTTTACACATCGCGCAGTGCTCTTCACACTGCACACGTTTATGGATGCCAGTTTCAGCTCCATTGTCCGTTAGAGGTCCGGGCCGTCCTTCTGCCCCAGCATGGCACAGGTACTGGCTGCTGGCTTCCTCGGTAAGGGGCGAGTTTTCTGGCATGGCTGGAGTTTGTTAGAGGGGCGCTCTTTGTTTTACCCTCTTCTGGGCACCCTGCCCCCTCTGTCTCCTGTAGCTGGGGTACGGTGTCGGCTGCACTGCCCCCGGTCTCCCGGAGCTGGGGCCCATTGGCCGATGCACTGCTCCCAGTCTCCTGGAGCTGGGGCCCATTGGCTGTTGTACTGCCCCCGGCCTCCCGGAGCTGGGGCCCATTGGCCGTTGTACTGCTCCCGGCCTACCGGAGCTGGGGCCCATTGGCCGTTGTACCGCTCCCGGCCTACCGGAGCTGGGGCCCATTGGCCGTTGTACCGCTCCCGGTCTCCTGTAGCTGGGGCCCATTGGCCTCTGCACCGCTCAAAGTCTCCTGGAGCTGGGGCCCATTGGCAGCTGCACTGCTCCCGGTCTCCTGGAGCTGGGGCCCATTGGCCACTGCACTGCTCCCGGTCTCCCGGTCTCCCAGAGCTGGGGCCCATAGCCCGCTGCACCGCTCCCGGTCTCCTGGGGCTGGGGCCCATTGGCCATTGTGCTGCTCCGGGTCTCCTGGGGCTGGGGCCCATTGGCCACTGCACTGCTCCCGGTCTCCTGGAGCTGGGGCCTATTGGCCGCTGTACTGCTCCCGCTCTCCTGGAGCTGGGGGACAACAGGCGTGTCCTTCCTCTTTCCGTTCTCCTCCCCCGTTTTCTTCCTCTGCCTCCGTCGTTGGGTCCTCGATGTCGCCTCATCCTCCGATGAGGAGAGGTTGCTGGCCTCTTCCTGGGAGAGGACTCTTTTCTTGGGCTTGCCCGCTCCCTCCGGCCTTTGCTCTGTGGGCAGTGCCCTCTAGGGCTTCCTCCTCTGTACCACCTTCCATTCCTCCTCCTGTCCGCCCTCTTCCGTCGACTCGCCCTCCTGGACAGGGGGCTGGGGGGCTCTGTCCGGCGGCTGGGGGCTCGAGGTAGTCGAACTCCCTGATCCACGACTCGACGGCGCTCAGATACTGGCACTGCTCTGACAAGAACACACACTTGTATCCAATCCAGTAAGAATGGGTAGGGTCAGGGTTAGGGTCCTGGGAGAAACGCCTCTTTGATCACGGTCTCTCCCCTGCCAGACATGCTGAGGATCTGCAGATCCTTTCATAAGCATTTGTACGACTGCTGAAATTTCGCTCGGTGTTGTGCCGAGTGACAATAAAGTGTTGTTATGTTATGTTATGTTATGTTATGAAGACCACAGACAGCACCGCCTCCCAGAACTTCCTGTCCTCCATCACAGAGGTCTTGGACGACAGCAAGCGGGAGAGTCTGGACCAACCACTGACCCTGGAGGAGCTGACTGGCTCCATCCCTTCCCTTGAATCGAGTAAAACTCCTGGAAGCGATGGCTTACCGGCAGAGTTGTATTCGGCTCTGGAGACTGTGTGACTGGATGGAAGTGTACAACCACATACTTCTAGCCGGCAGCATATCAGACTCTATGAGGAAGGGCAGCATCACCCTCATCTACAAGCAGAAGGGGGAGATGAATGATACAAGGAATTGGAGACCCATCACATTGTTGAACGTAGATTACGAGATCCTGTCTAAGGCCATCGCCAACCTGCTCTGGGACAGGTGATCCACCCGGACCAAACCTGTGCTGTACCTGGCAGGAAAATCTCAGACAGCCTGGTGCTGCTGAGAGATACCATCGCCTACGTGCGGGACAGACGGGTGGATGCCTGCCTGGTCAGCTTGGACCAGGAGAAGGCCTTCGACAGGATATCGCACATGTACATGAGGGACGTGCTTTCCAAAATGGGCTTTGGGGAGGGAATCAGGAAGTGGATCCAACTGTTCTACACCGATATCTGTAGTGCAGTCCAAATCAATGGGTGGGAATCAGACAGCTTCCCCGTCAGGTCTGGAGTCAGGCAGGGTTGCCCTCTCTCCCCTGTCTTGTTCGTCTGTTGTGTCCTTGATTCGACCGAGTGGTTTATCTTGTTCCTAGACAATAGACAATAGACAATAGGTGCAGGAGGAGGCCATTCGGCCCCTCGAGCTAGCACCACCATTCAATGTGATCATGACTGATCATTCTCAATCAGTACCCCGTTCCTGCCTTCTCCCCATACCCCCTGACCCCGCTATCCTTAAGAGCTCTAACTAGCTCTCTCTTGAATGCATTCAGCGAATTGGCCTCCACTGCCTTCTGAGGCAGAGAATTCCACAGATTCACAACTCTCTGACTGAAAAGGTTTTTCCTCATCTCAGTTCTAAATGGCCTACCCCCTACTCTTAAACTGTGGCCCCTGGTTCTGGACTCCCCCAACATTGGGAACATGATTCCTGCCTCTAACGTGTCCGACCCCTTAATAATCTTATACGTTTCGATAAGATCCCCTCTCATCCTTCTAAATTCCAGTGTGTACAAGCCTAGTCGCTCCAGTCGGCCAGGGTTGCCCTCTCTCCCCTGCTTTGTTCGTCGATTCAGCTGAGTGGCCTGTCTTGTTCCCCTCGTATCTTTGCTGCCAGGTTCTTTCCGATAATCTCCCACTTTACCCACTCTTGCCCCTCCTTTACGGCAGCCACCATAAAAGCCACAATTCTGACCGCTGCCAAGCTGGTTTTGTAATATACAATACAATACAATACAATACAATATATCTTTATTGTCATTGTACCCAGGGGTACAACGAGATTGGGAATGCGCCTCCCATACGATGCAATAATTTAAGTAATTAACAGCAACCCAACGAAACGAAACAATTGTAACAGTTTTTAGACAGGGTAAAGTGCAAGTTGATCTATGCGTTGTGGCCATCCGGCTCAGCAGGACCGGTTCACAGCAGCTATGACCCTGGGGATGAAGCTGTTCCTGAGTCTGGAGGTGCGGGCGTAGAAGGCCTTGTATCGTCTGCCCGATGGAAGGAGTTCGAACAGACTGTTGCAGGGGTGTGAAGAGTCTTTGTGGATGCTGGTGGCTTTTCTGAGGCATCGTGTGTTGTAGATGCCCTCCAAGTCTGGTAGCTGTGTTCCGATGGCCCTCTGAGCTCTATGGACTACCCGCTGTAGAGCTTTCCTTTCTGCCTCCGTGCAGCTGAGGTACCACACAGGGATTCCATGCGTTAGGATGCTCTCGATGGTGCAGCGGTAGAAGGTCGTCAGCAGCTGTTGGGCTAGACCAGACTTTTTCAGTGTTCTTAAGTAGAACAGTCTTTGTTGTGCCTTCTTGACCAGCGCAGCAGTGTTATTGGACCATGTTAGGTCCTCCGAAATGTGAGTGCCCAGAAACTTGAAGCTGGACACTCTCTCCACACTGTCCCCGTTGATAGAGATCGGGGCATATTCCCCGTTATGTGACCTGCGGAAGTTGATGATCAGCTCCTTGGTCTTGGTGGTATTTAGGGACAGGTTGTTATCCGAGCAGGGTTCTCCCCCCCCCAGCTTTTATTTTGCGCGCGGATATGTTAAAATAGTTATTGGTCATAAAGATGGAGCACTGACCACATTTATTCATGGGTACATCATTTAAATGTTGAATTTTGATTGGCTGGGGAGGGGGTGGGTTGTGAATGGGACAAGTCATAATGGTGATCTGATGACGTAGTGCCTCTCCCTGTGGCCAGTGTACAAGAGGGGTAGGGGGGGGGCCTGGTGGTACTTTGACCAACGCTGTCTCTCTGGTCCCCATTGTAGTATTCTCTTCAGGCAGGTTGCAGTTCAGACCACCAGCTCCGTTTTAAGAGTGACGATGTGTGGTGGTCCATTCCTGAGCGCCAAGGTGAGCAAATACTGGACCACAGCCCGGGGGCCATCGCAGCCCCAGCTTTTCGCCTGAGTGGGTTCTGCACAAATGGATAGCATGTCTGATAGCGGTAGGTCGGATAATCAAAGAATAAGGAACTTCAAGAAGAAAGGGCGAGACCTCGAGGCCGTGAGGCGGCAGCAGAACGAGACCGTCGTCGAGCTGAGGAAAATCAAGAGGGACGAACACTACCTAAAGCGGAGGAATGTCCTGGTTGGCCATGAGGAATCCGATCCGGATGGTGACGTCAAACTTCAGAATGTATCGTTGCAAGAGATAATGAAGAACGTGGTGAGCGACAATCAGGAAATTCAGCTGAGTGGGGTGCAAGCTGCCCGAGAGTTGATCTCCAGTGAATATGCTCCTCCAATAGGTGATTTGATCGGCTCGGGCATTTTGCCAGTTCTCATGCATTCCTTGGAGCAGGACCAAAATCATCCGTTGCAGCTGGAAGCAGTGTGGGCCTTGGCGAATATTGCCTATGGTTCCTCAGAGCACACCGAGGCTCTGATTAAGTCAAACGCTGTCCCACTCCTGTTAAACCTGCTCGGCTCCCCGCATCAGGATGTATGTGAGCAGGCACTTTTGGCCCTGGGCAACATCATAGCTGACGGGCCCAAGTACAGAGATTATGTCATTAGTTTAGGAGTTCTAAAACCTTTACTTGCTTTTGTCAGTTGTTCACCTCCCCTCGCTCTGCTTCACACGATCACGTGGGTCATCGTCAACCTCTGCCGTCAGAAGGATCCTCAGCTGCCAAAGGAAATCGCCCAAGAGATTCTTCCAGCTCTGTGTGTCCTCATTCAGCACACTGACGTCCACACGTTAATAGACACGGTCTTGGCTTTGTCCTACATAACCGACGCCGAAGACGACCAGATTCAGGTTGTTATAGATTCAGGAATCGTTCCTCATTTGGTGCCTCTATTTGGCCACCAGGAAGGTAATATCCAGACCGCAACGTTGCGAGCTGTGGGGAATATAGTGACTGGTACCGACGAGCAAGCACAGGTCGTCTTGAACTGCGGGGCCCTTGCTTATTTCCCAGCTTTGTTGACTCATTCCAACGCGAGACTTAGTAAAGATGCTGTATGGTTTCTTTCCAATGTCACCGCTGGCAACCAGCAGCAAGAACAGGCGGTGATCGGTGCGAATCTCATCCCTCTGGTCGTTAAACTCATGGAAAATGGTGACTTTGCGACTCAGAAGGAGACTGCTTGGGTCATTGCCAATCTGGCGAACAGTGGCAGAAAGGAACAAATTGATTATCTCATTGAGCAAAATGCAATCATTCCATTCTGCAAGCTCCTCACGCTGATGGACCCTCAGATAGTCATAGTGGTGCTGGACGGGCTAAGTAATATCATAAATACAGCAAGTGATAAAACTGAACTGATAGCAAATCAGATTGAAGAATGTGGGGGTTTGCAATTAATTGAGCAGTTACAGCTGCACGAAAATGAGGAAATATATAAACTGGCGTATGATATCCTTGATCAGCTGACAGCTGAGGAAGAGGACAGCTCTTATGTGGTAACAACGAAAATGGAAGATTCAAAACTTCATTTTAATTCGGGCGATCCAGAGAAAGGGTTTCAGATCTAAGGGGGCATCCCCACTCTGGAGCGATTGGAGATTTCATCAAACTTAATTGGATCTAGTGCTGCAGTTAATTGCAGTTACTTACACAGTTTATGTTTGGCTTTCCTGACAATCCCGCGTGGAACAAAACTCTTCCTTCCGTTCATATCGCGGTTGCTGTTCGCGAATCAGGAAAGGAAGCTACTGATCAGAGATGGCCTATGGATGCAGTTTAATGCAAATGTACACAGACAAGGTGTTGTTCTGCAGCTCGTTTAATAAAGTTCAGTAAAGAAAAATGTAAGTTTATCTTTCTTGGGCTGAATAATTTGATTCCCTGTTTGTTGGGTTGTCTTTTTTTTGTTTGAAGTGCAAAAAGTACCCTCACAATTTCCACATCATTCATCCTCTTAACTATTGTCAAGTCAGCGGTTCTCATCGACCTTGCGTGATTCTGATCTCATCAACCTGCATTGACGACCGTATGAATTGGTCTGCATGCGGGCTGATGACATGGGACATGCAGAGACAGGCAGAACCAAACTTTGCAGCTGGTTCTGAGAGCTTCCAGCCCCGGGCGGTCGCGGTGGCGCGGCGGTAGAGTTGCTGCCTTACAGCGATTGCAGCGCCGGAGACCCGGGTTCCATCCCGACTACGGGCGCTGTCTGCACGTTCTCCCCGTGACCTGCGTGGGTTTCCTCCGAGATCTTCGGTTTCTTCCCACACTCCAAAGACGTGCAGGTTTGTAGGTTAATTGGCTTGGTGTAAATGTAAATTGTCCCCAGTGCGTGTGGGATAGTGTTAATGTGCGGGGATCGTTGGTCGGTGCGGACTCGGTGGGCCGAAGGGCCTGTTTCCGCGCTGTGCCTCTAAACAAAGCACCTTGTGATACTGTTCATACACGCATGGTCTCAGGGTAACGTACATGGAGGAGCCCGGCCCCTTCCCAGTTGCCAAACTATCAAATCGCATTACAATTTGAAGAGTAGTTGTGTAGGAGAAGAGGTGGCCAGTAACATTAAAATAAAACAATGGGTGACAAATGTTGTTCTGAGTTTTGTCCTTCAACGACACCCAAAGCCCTATTGCTGATCTTTGGGCTCGGGATCTGACAGGCAGCCTGTGCATCCGGTCTTTGAGTTAGACAATAGACAATAGACAATAGGTGCGGGAGCAGGACATTCGGCCCTTCGAGCCAGCACCGCCATTCAATGTGATCATGGCTGATCATTCTCAATCAGTACCCCGTTCCTGCCTTCTCCCCATACCCCCTGACTCCGCTAACCTTAAGAGCTCTATCTAGCTCTCTCTTGAATGCATTCAGAGAATTGGCCTCCACTGCCTTCTGAGGCAGAGAATTCCACAGATTCACAACTCTCTGACTGAAAACGTTTTTCCTCATCTCTGTTCTAAATTGACCTACCCCTTATTCTTAAACTGTGGCCCCTTGTTCTGGACTCCCCCAACATTGGGACCATGTTTCCTGCCTCTAACGTGTCCAACCCCTTAATAATCTTATACGTTTCAATAAGATCTCCTCTCATCCTTCTAAATTCCAGTGTATACAAGCCTAGTCGCTCCAATCTTTAGGTCATCAAAGATAGCTACGATGCTTTGCAGTCGTGTCAATTCACGCCAAAACATTGCCCATCCATTCCCCCCCCCCCCACACATACTTCCTGACCTACTGAGTTAGTCCAGCACTTCATGTTTTGCTCAAGATTTCAGCCTCTTCAGTTTCTCGTGTCTCCACATCATGCCACTCTTCGGTTTTCTGTGGAAAGCCAGTACAATATAATGTTCAGAGGAAGACACAAAACGCTGGAGTAACTCAGCGGGTCAGGCATCGTCTCTGGAGAGAAGGAATGGGTGACGTTTCGGGACGAGACTCTCCTTCAGACTGATGTCAGGGGAGGGGGCGTGATAAAGATAGGATGTGGTCGGAGACAGGAAAACTGGTGGGAGAACTGGGAAAGTGGAGGGGATAGAGAGGGAAAGCAGGGACTATCTGAAGTTAGAGAAGTCAATGTTCATACCGCTGGGGTGTAAACTACCCAAGCAAAATTTGCGCTGGGCCTCACTCTGACAATAGAGGAGGCCCAAGACAGAAAGGTCAGTGTGGGAGTGGGAGGGGGAGTTGAAGTGCTGAGACACCGGGAGACCAGGTTGTTTAAGACGGACTGAGGGTGTTCAGCGAAACGATCGCCGAGCCTGCGCTTGGTCTCGCCGACGAAGAGAAGTTGAGACCTGGAAAAGCAGATGCAATAGATGAGGTTGGAGGAGGTGCAGGTGAATCTCTGCCTCACCTGGAAAGACTGTTTGGGTTCTTGGATGGAGTCGAGGGGGGAGGTAAAGGGACAGGTGTTGCACCTCCTCCTTAGATGGAGTCGAGGGAGGAAAATGTTCAGATTGGTTAGAGCTATTAATGTGGTGGAGAATGTGGGCAACATGAGCTGTGTAAGGTGGACATTAATTGGACAATAGACAATAGGTGCAGGAGTAGGCCATTCGGCCCCTCGAGCCAGCACCAACATTCAATTTGATCATGGCTGATTTACTTTAGCAGTGGTATTTACCTCCAAAACTGAAGGAATTGACTCCTGATGTAAATATCAAAGCAAGGGGTGTCATACAATGACCCAAACGGAAAGTACCTGAAGGATTTCACCCCATCAGTTCTGTTTGCCCTCTCATTATTTCTGCGTACTGTCAAGACTGCAGCCCAGCTCAAAATGGAGGAACAGCACCTCAGATTTCGCTCAGGCAGCTTACAACCCAGCGGTATGAATATATATTTCTCTAACTTCAAGCATCGCCTCTCTCTCTCTTTGTCCCACCCCCACCCTAGTTGTTGCACTGGTCTCACTGTCTGTATAGTTGTGTAGGGGCCTAGTGAGATCGCACCTGGAGTTTTGGTCTCCAAATTTGAGGAAGGATATTTTTGCTATTGAGGGCGTGCAGCGTAGGTTCACTAGGTTAATTCCCGGAATGGCGGGACTGGCGTATGTTGAATGACTGGTGAGGCTAGGCTTGTATACACTGGAATTTAGAAGGATGAGAGGGGATCTTATCGAAACATATAAGATTATTAAGGGGTTGGACACGTTAGAGGCATGTTCCCAATGTTGGGGGAGTCCAGAACAAGGGGCCACAGTTTAAGAATAAGGGATAGGCCATTTAGAACTGTGATGAGGAAAAAACTTTTTCAGTCAGAGAGTTATGAATCTGTGGAATTCTCTGCCTCAGAAGGCAGTGGAGGCCAATTCTCTGAATGCATTCAAGAGAGAGCTAGATAGAGCTCTTAAGGATAGCGGAGTCAGGGGGTATGGGGAGAAGGCAGGAACGGGGTACTGATTGAGAATGATCAACCATGATCACATTGAATGGCGGTGCTGGTTCGAATGGCCGAATAGCCTCCTCCTGCACCTATTGTCTATTGTCTATTGTCATCCTGGTGAGTTTCAGTGTCTGTACAACTCATTATCACCGAGCCCACAGCCAACAATGGACCATTTCCTTGATTATCGTTACTTTTTTGCATGTCTGTTTTGCATTCATCTGTTCTATATCTCTCTACATCACCGTCTGTATCTCTCATTTCCCTTTCCCATGATTCTCAGTCTTGACCCAAAACGTCGTCTATTCCTTTTCTCCAGAGATGCTGCCTGACCCGCTGAGTTACTCCACCTTTTTGTGCCTATCTTCTGTTTAAACCAGCATCTGCAGTTCCTTTCCTACTCATTATCTTATGAGATGGGTAGATTCATTGGGGAAGTCTGTTGTCTGCTTGGTGTTGTGAAGGTAACATTAAACTGGAGAGAGTGCCAAGAAGATTCACAGGGATGTTACGAGGACTTGAAGATCTGATTTCCAGGGAGAGGTTGGGCAGCCTAGGATTTAATGGAGCGCAGGAGGCTGAAGAGTGATTTTATAGAGCTGAATAAAATCACAAGGGCAATAGATAGGACGAATGCCCTTTTACCCATGGTAGGGGAATCAAAAACGAGAGGACACATGTTTAAAGTGAGAGGCCAAGATGTAGTTTAGTTTTTTTAGTTTAGAGATACAGCGTGGAAACAGGCCCTTCGGCCCACTGGGTCTGCGCCGACCAGCGATCCCCGCACATTAACACTATCCTACACCCACTAAGGACAATCTTTTACATTTACCAAGCCAATTAACCTACAAACCTGCACGTCTTTGGAGTGTGGGAGGAAACCGAAGATCTCGGAGAAAACCTACACGGGTCACGGGGAGAACGTACAAACTCCGTACAGACAGGACCCGTAGTCAGGATCGAATCTGGGTCTCTAGCGCTGCATTCGCTGTGAGGCAGCAACTCTACCGCTGCGCCACCGTGCCAACGTACTATGAACCTGAGGCCGCGCCACCACCACTGAGGGGCAACTTCATCACCCAGAGGGTGGTGGGTATATGGAACGAGCTGCCAGGGGAGGTAGTTGAGGCAGATACTATAACACCATTTGAAATTCACTTGGCGGGAAACATGTTCCCTATGTTGGGGGAGTCCAGAACCAGGGCCCACAGTTTAAGAATAAGGGGTAGGCCATTTAGAACGGAGATGAGGAAAAACTTTTTCAGTCAGAGAGTTGTGAATCTGTGGAATTCTCTGCCTCAGAAGGCAGTGGAGGCCAATTCTCTGAGTGCATTCAAGAGAGAGCTAGATAGAGCTCTTAAGGGTAGCGGAGTCAGGGGGTATGGGGAGAAGGCAGGAACGGGGTACTGATTGAGAATGATCAGCCATGATCACATTGAATGGTGGTGCTGCCTCGAAGGGCCGAATGGCCTACTCCTGCACCTATTGTCTATTGTCTATTGTCTACATAGATAGGTAAGGTTTAAAGGGATGTGGGCCAAACACAGGCAAATGGGACTACCTTAGACGGGGCATTTTGACAGCATGAGTTTGGCCAAAGGTTCCAGCTCAGTGGTCTTATCAGTGCCACAGTATGACCTTGGGTGTAAGTCTTTGAAAGTTGCAGTCAGAGCCCGGGAGCAGAATCTGAAATCTGAAATCACCAAAGAAGTCATGATTTCAGAAAACTTTGCCATAATTCTTGCATTCGAAAGAATGCCTGACCCAATTCACAGACACCACTACCTGCTGAACTGCTGGAGGATCTCGGCATCTTTGGAAGGAAGTACAATGTCGAGCATCAAAGACCGTAACTACATGTTATTGTCTGAAATGGGCAGCACCTACACAGTGAATGGTTGCACTCTGGGGAGTGTTGTAGAGCAGAGGGATCTAGGAGTGCAGGTGCATGGTTCCTTGAAGGTGGTGTCGCAGGTAGATAGGGTGGTCAAAAACGGCTTTTGGCACGTTGGCCTTCATCAGTCAGAGTCGTTGAGTGTAGAAGTCGGGAGGTCATGTTGCAGTTGTATAAGACGTTGGTGAGGCTGCATTTAGAGTATTGCGATCAGTTCTGGGCACCGTGTTATAGAAAAGATGTTGTCAAACTGGAAAGGGGTGTAGAGAAGATTTACGAGGATGTTGCCAGGACTAGAGGGTCTGAGCTATAGGGAGAGGTTGAGTAGGCTGGGACTCTATTCCTTGGAGCGCAGGAGGATGAGGGGTGATCTGATAGAGGTGTTTAAAGTCATGAGAGGAATAGATCGGGTAGATGCACAGAGTCTCTTGCCCGTAGTAGGGGAATCGAGGACCAGAGGACATAGGTTTAAGGTGAAGGGAAAAAGATTTCATAGGAATCTGAGGAGTAACTTTTTCGCACAAAAGATGGTGGGTGTATGGAACAAGCTGCCAGAGGAGGCAGTTGAGGCTGGGAGTAGATAGCACAGATTTGGAGGAATAGGGGCCAAACGCGGGCAGATAGGTCTCATGCAGCTGGGACATGTTGGCCGGTGTGGGCAGGTTGGGCTGAGGGACCACACTGTATCATTCTACGACTCTAATATCATTGACATGGTGATGTTAGAATGATTCATCCATGGGATCTGTGGCAATGCTTTTCCTTATCTTGCCATTTTTCAAGTAATATTTTGGATGTTGAAAATAAATAAATCCTCCTGTGTTTTATGATGTATTATGGTGTGGTTTCAGAAATGTTTCTCACTGATTGCACACATTTTCTGCAGAAGTCCAACCAGGCAGGAAACTGAACCGATTCACCCGAAATGTTGAAAGACTGGAGCGGCTTGGTCTCCAAATTTGAGGAAGGATATTCTTGCTATTGGGGGCGTGCAGTTTAGGATTACTAGGTTAATTCCCGGAATGGCGGGACTGTCATATGTTGAAAGACTGGAGCGACTAGGCTTGTATACACTGGAATTTAGAAGGATGAGAGGGGATCTTATCGAAACATAGAAGATTATTAAGGGGTTGGACACGTTAGAGGCAGGAAACATGTTCCCAATGTTGGGGGAGTCCAGAACAAGGGGCCATTTAGAACGGAGTTGAGGAAAAGCTTTTTCAGTCAGAAAGTTGTAAATCTGTGGAATTTGCTGCCGCAGAAGGCAGTGGAGGCCAATTCCCTGGATGCTTTCAAGAGAGAGCTAGATAGAGCTCTTAAGGATAGCGGAGTCAGGGGGTATGGGGAGAAGGCAGGAACGGGGTAGTGATTGAGAATGATCAGCCATGATCACATTGAATGGTGGTGCTGGCTCGAAGGGCCGAATGGCCTACTCCTGCGCCTATTGTCTATTGTCTAAATGCCAATGTTGGATCTCCATCATATTTTTCATTTGTCATCGCTGAGGAAATGAATGAATGAAAGAAATGTTATTGTCACATGTACCTAGGTACAGTCAAACGCTTTGATGTGCCAGCGTCCTAGGCAGTAGGCAGTTTAGCGGCACGGTGGCGCAGTGGTAGATTTACTTCCTTATGGTGCTTGCAGCTCCAGAGACCCGGGTTCAATCCCGACTACGGGTGCTGTCTGTACGGAGTTTGTACGTTCTCCCCATGCCATGCGTGGGTTTTCTCCGAGATCTTCGGTTTCCTCCCATGCTCCAAAGACGTGCGGGTTTGTAGGTTAATTGGCTTGGTAAATATAAAAATTGTCCCGAGTAGGTGTAGGATAGAGTTAATGTGCGTGGATCGCTTGACCGATAAATAAATGGCCAGTCATGGATAAACGATAGAAGGTGACTCTGATGTCCATGATTCAGCTGATATTATTTTCTATTGGGCATTTATCATGCAAGCTAACCAATACCTACTTTTGAATGGAATGTGCTTAAATGTACATAGTTCTAGATTCTGCTTAAGTCGCAAATTTCAGTCAGTAAAAGACCCAGCCTGTTCCCTAGATTCTGCTTAAGTCGCAAATTTCAGCCTGTTCCCTGCTTAACCTTTCAACCCTTCAAAATATCATTGAAGGCCTGTCATGAAAGGCCTGAGGTTTCCAATTTTACTCTTGAAAGGTGAACAAGGACGACAGGAAGTCAAGAAGAGTCTTTTAGTCTGAACGCAGCATTCTGAAGCTTCAGTAGTGACACAAGATATCGCAGATACTGGAACCGGGAGCACAATTCTCAGTGGATGTAAATGGCTCGTTGAAATTTCGGGGGTTGACACACCTTGATCTGGATTGGTTAATGGTCTCAACCATAGCTGTCTTCTGTTCTTTTAATTCCACAGATGCTGCCTGGCCTAGTGAGTTCCTCCAGCAGATTATTTTTTGCTGTGAAGCCCCAAAATTGATTGCAGTGCAATAAATCTGAAAATGGTTTGTGGCACAGGATGTTATTTATGCGTGCCACACTCCTGCCAGGGACTCCACTTTCTTAACAGGTTAACAGGCAGAGACAGAACAAACAATATAAGAAAATAACTGCAGATGCTGGTACAAATCGAAGGTATTTATTCACAAAATGCTGGAGTAACTCAGCAGGTCAGGCAGCATCTCAGGAGAAAAGGAATGGGCGACGTTTCCGGTCGAGATTTCCCTCTATCTTCCTGTCTCCACCTATATCCTTCCTTTGTCCTGCCCCCCTGACATCAGTCTGAAGAAGGGTCTCGACCCGAAACGTCGCCCATTCCTTCTCTCCCGAGATGCTGCCTGACCTGCTGAGTTACTCCAGCATTTTGTGAGCGAACAATATATATTAATTGCAACCCATCGTTTGAACATTAGATTTTTCTGTTACTGAGGAAAATGTGTCTATTGGAATTATTTAAAACTAGACCAAGTAGACCCGTTGGGCCCAAACCTCTCCTGCATTGGTGCAGCACCCTCTCCTACCCCCCCCTCCCCTCCACCTCCTCCTCCCCCCCTCCCCTCCCCCCTCCCCTCCCCACTTCCCCTTCCCCCTCTCCATCCCCCTCAACCCCCCTTATCCACCCCCCTCCCTCCCTCGAGTAGTAGCTCTACTCAATAACCAAAAGTCTATAGCCCCTTTTTGCTCTGGTTTATTTCATTCACATGTTTAAACGGTAATGTTGTATTCTTAATGTTTTATGCTTTATTCTTAATTCTTTACTGGATGTTCGTGGTTGTCACTTGGGAGCGGAGCACCAAGGCACATTCCTTGTATGCGTACATACTTGGCCAATAAACTTTCATTCATTCATTCATTCATTCATTCAATGAGAGAATTCTTTTTGAACTGCAATTCTGCTGCTACTAATCACCAGCAATATCTTGTGTAGGAAAATAACTGCAGATGCCGGTACAAATCGAAGGTATCACAAAATGCTGGAGTAACTCAGAAGGTCAGGAAGCATCTCTGGAGAGAAGGAATGGGTGACGTTTTGGGTCGAGACCCTTCTTCAGACTGAAGAATGGGTGACTTTAGATTTAGATTTAGAGATACAGCGCGGAAACAGGCCCTTCGGCCCACCAAGTCCGCGCTGCCCAGCGATCCCCGCACATTAACACTATCCTACACACACTAGGGACAATTTTTTAAGGGTCTCGACCCAAAACGTCACCCATTCCTTCTCTCCAGAGATGCTGCCTGACCTGCTGAGTTACTCCAGCATTTTGTGATACCAGTAATATCTTAAGTGTTTCTATGAAATGATCAACTTTTTCCAAATTCCTGTAATGTGTTTCATTCAATGTGATCATTAGAATAGGTGGGTGAGGTTTGAATCCTGGAATCTTCAAAAATAATTTGAAGTTTAAAAAATATTTTTTCTGTGAAAAATAATTATAGTAACTACTAGACCAAGTGGACCAGTTGGGACCAAACCTCTCCTGCATTGGTGCATCATCCCCTCCTCCCCCCTCCCCCCCCTCCCCCCCCACTACCCTTGCCCTTCCCCCCTCTACTCCCCTCTCCCCCTCCCCTCCCCCTCCCTCCCCCCCGCCCCCTCCCCTCCTCCCCTCCCCTCTCCCCCCAACCCCCCTTCCCCCTCACTCCATCCCCCTCAACCCCCCTTATCCTCCCTCCCCCCTCCCTCCACCCCCCCTCCCTCCACCCCCCCCCCCCTCCATAGGAGATAGAATTAAACTTTAAAATGTGAATAACTTAAAAAATATAACACCGATTTCAATGAAACCTCTTCCATTAGCACCAAAGGGACGACGGTGAGTAAGGTGGGCCTGAAATTGTCGCGCTATCGTGCACCGTTTTGGATGTAGTTCAGGAACAAACAACAAACAAACGAGAGTTTTAGTATAGAGATAACTATAACGGAATGGCTGATGAGATTTGTAAATTACTTGTCCAGTGGAGGCATTTAATAAATGCTCATACTTAAACTACGTTTATCTTGGTCAAGCTGTGTTTTGTTTTTAACTCTTCAGGCAGCCTTTCCCCCCTGGAGACCGGGTGACTTTTAACGGAAAGGAATGCATTTGCCAAAAGTGCTCTCAGTCTCTGATCACCAATTCAAAACACGTGGCAGCTCAAGCTCCTACAAGTAAGTACATTTGGTTTCCTCCAGATATTGACAGAGTATTTCTGAAGGTCACTCTATGTGCAGTCACTGACTTTTTCCAAGGGTCTTCTAAGGCCCCCCTCGGTCATGGCCGACCATGGGTGATGCATCCTGGGTATTGGCTGCTTGCTCCAAACCTCGGCTGGAGCAGCGTGGATGTGTGGGTCGGATGCAAGTCTGGACGATGTCATGTGAAGGACAGGCTGTTGCCCGTGCAGCACGTCCCCCCTCTCCACATCGCTGATCGATCCAAAGGAACAACAGAGCCATTACAGTTTGGTACCAGCGCCATCGCAAGAGCTGCCAGAACAAAGTTATAGACAACGACGAACTGCCTGAGGGACTCCGACTCCGGATTTTTCTTGATGTTTACTCCTGGAGCCTTTTCCATGACTGGATACGGCCACAAGGCAGTGGAGGTTTTAGATCAGAGTTTTCCCTCTCCTAGATGGACTGCCTTCCCAGGCTGACGAGCCTCATCTGCCCGAGACCCGTGGGGGTGGGAGAGTCTACCTTCCCGTCTATAGCACCTGCCCACTCCAGCCTTCATCCATCCGCCTTCCCAGCCGTTGTGACGCTCCACTAAAGTCAGCCATCATCCTCCGCCTGTTCCACCATCAATGGTCAATAGTCGATTTATTTGTCACATACACATAAATGTGCAGTGAAATGAAAGATTACCCACAGTCCAACAACAAGAGCAATAAAAATAAGCAATAACACACACAATCACAAACCAACACAAAACAAAAAGAAACATCCATCACAGTGAGTCTCCTCCAGTCACCTCCTCACTGTGATGGAAGGCCAGAATGTCTTTTTCTCTTCCCTGCCGTCTTCTCCCGCGGTCAGGCTGTTGAAGTTGCCACGTCGGGGTGGTCGGAGCTCCCGACATTGAAGCCCCCGCCGGGCGGAGAAAATCCCACAGCCAATACCAGGCCACGTCGATGTCGGCCCCCAGGGCAGGGCCCGCGAGCTTCCGACGTCTCCGCGGCCCGCGGCCGAAGCCTCCGGAGACGAGTCGCAGCTGCTCCTGCAGCGCCACCACAGCCTCCGAAGGCAGCCAGCTCCGCAGGTGGTGAGTCCGGTCCGCGGGCTCTGCGAACCAGAGCCCCAGGTGGTCCCAGCTGGAGGCCGCCAGCTCCAGGTGTTTGGCCGATGGTAGGCCACAGCGGGAACGGAGACACCATCCAGAAAACAAAGGTCGGGTCTCTGTTCGGAAGAGACAATTTTACAGTCCCCCGTCCCCCCCACACACATAGTACACAACCACAAAAAAACACTACATCACATCTAAACACTACAATTAAGACAAAAAACAACAAAAAACACAAAAGACAAACAGACCGCAGGCAAGCCGCAGCTGCTCTTTGTCAGGGACCTCCCCCTCGACCTTACCGCCATGGGTGACCCTACCAGGAGCGTAGCTCCAGACAGCATCGATCTCAGGATCTCAGGACCACACAAGCTTCTTCACCGCGACAAGGTGACAATGCACGGAGAAGGGCCAGTTAGCTGCCTTTTGGAAAATTGAAGATTATTCCTTGATGAAGGGCAGCACGATAGAGCTACTGCGCCACAGCGCCAAAGACCCAGGTTCGATCCTGACCAAGGGTGCTTGTCTGTATAGAGTTTGCACGTTCTCCCCATGACCTGCGTGGGTTTACTCCGAGTTCTTTGGTTTCCTCCCACACTCCAAAGACGTACAGGTATGTAGGCTAATTGGCTTGATGTAAATGTAAAACAAACTGTCCCTAGCGCGTGCAGGGTTAACGTGCGGGGATCGCTGGTCGGTGCGGACCCGGTAGGCCGAAGGGCCTGTTTCCACACTGTATCCCTAAACTAACCTAAACTAAACCAAAGACGTACTCCATTTAAATATAATGCAGTTATGAGTGGGCCTATCATGGAATGGAATTATAGAGATGTTGCAGCTCAAAAGGAGGTAGTTAGTGCCATTGTGCATGTCATCACAGTCGTCTCCCAGAACAATTACTAGTAATGTTCCCCGACCCTCCCCTACAACGTTGCAAATGTCTCCTCACAATAGCCAATGTCTCATCCAACAGCCAGCTGAAGGTGACAATAGACAATAGACAATAGGTGCAGGAGGAGGCCATTCGGCCCCGCCATTCAATGTGATCATGGCTGATCATTCTCAATCAGTACCCCGTTCCTGCCTTCTCCCCATACCCCCTGACTCCGCTATCCTTAAGAGCTCTGTCTAGCTCTCTCTTGAATGCATTCAGAGACTTGGCCTCCACTGCCTTCTGAGGCAGAGAATTCCACTGATTTACAACTCTCTGACTGAAAAAGTTTTTCCTCATCTCCGTTCTGAATGGCCTACCCCTTATTCTTAAACTTTGGCCCTTGGTTCTGGACTCCCCCAACATTGGGAACATGTTTCCTACCTCTAACGTGTCCAACCCCTTAATAATGTTATACGTTTCGATAAGATCCCCTCTCATCCTTCTAAATTCCAGTGTATACAAACCTAGCCGCTCCAGTCTTTCAACATACGACAGTCCCGCCATTCACGGGAATGAACCTAGTGAACCTACGCTGCACGCCCTCAATAGCAAGAATATCCTGTGAAACCCTGTGAAACAGTGAGGCAGTGAAACCCTCCTCCATCACTTGCATTTCAGATTGCAACCTCATAGTGTCGAAAGGTTTTTCCTCCTGTCACCATTCTCTTCCCCTTTATTTTACACACGTGACCTATGATTTTCCATCACTTCACCGTTGGGAAAGAGTCTTTCACTTTCTTTTCTGTCCACATCCTTCCTTTTGAACTGAATTGGATGGAATATTTTACGGTCACATGTGTGACAAGTTACAGTGAAATTCTTTGTTTGCTTGCCCAAGGGATGGAAATAGTCGTCCATATAGGCGCTGACAAAGTTACAAATTCCCCCCCAGCCCCCACTGGTGTAGTTCCCCCTTTGTACCACCCTCCCCCCCCCACTGGTGTAGTTCCCCCTTTGTACCACCCTCCCCCCCCCCACTGGTGTAGTTCCCCCTTTGTACCACCCTCCCCCCCCCCACTGGTGTAGTTCCCCCTTTGTACCACCCTCCCCCACTGGTGTAGTCCCCCCTTTGTACCACCCTCCCCCACTGGTGTAGTCCCCCCTTTGTACCACCCTCTCCCCCCCAGCCCCCACTGGTGTAGTTCCCCCTTTGTACCACCCTCTCCCCCCCAGCCCCCACTGGTGTAGTCCCCCCTTTGTACCACCCTCCCCCACTGGTGTAGTCCCCCCTTTGTACCACCCTCTCCCCCCCAGCCCCCACTGGTGTAGTCCCCCCTTTGTACCACCCTCCCCCACTGGTGTAGTCCCCCCTTTGTACCACCCTCTCCCCCCCAGCCCCCACTGGTGTAGTCCCCCCTTTGTACCACCCTCTCCCCCCCAGCCCCCACTGGTGTAGTTCCCCCTTTGTACCACCCTCCCCCACTGGTGTAATTCCCCCCTTTGTACCACCCTACCCCTCCCCCACTGGTGTAGTCCCCCCTTTGTACCACCCTCCCCCACTGGTGTAATTCCCCCTTTGTACCACCCTCCCCCACTGGTGTAATTCCCCCCTTTGTACCACCCTCCCCCACTGGTGTAGTCCCCCCTTTGTACCACCCTCCCCCACTGGTGTAATTCCCCCCTTTGTACCACCCTACCCCTCCCCCACTGGTGTAGTCCCCCCTTTGTACCACCCTCCCCCACTGGTGTAATTCCCCCTTTGTACTACCCTCCCCCCTCCCCCACTGGTGTAGTCCCCCCTTTGTACCACCCTCCCCCACTGGTGTAGTCCCCCCTTTGTACCACCCTCCCCCACTGGTGTAGTTCCCCCTTTGTACCTTCCTCCCCCCTCACGGTTGTCCCCACCCTGCTGGGTCCTCCAGTGTTCCTTCCCTCGGCAGCGGCGACTCACATCCACGTGTCCGTCCTCGTCCGTCGGTCGGCGCCATCATCGGCCGCCGTGCCGACCTTTAGCTTAGAGATGCAGCCCGGAAACAGGCCCTTCGGCCCACCGGATCCGCGCCGACCAGCGTTCCCCGCACGTGAACACTCTCCGACACCTACACCCACTAGGGACAATTTTTTACATTTATTCCAAGCCAATTAACGTACGTACCTGCACGTCTTTTGGAGTGTGGGAGGAAACCGAAGGTCTCGGAGAAAACCCACGCAGGTCACGGGGAGAACGTACAAACTCCGTGCAGACAGCACCGGTAGTCGGGATGGAACCCGGGTCTCTGGCGCTGCATTCGCTGTAAGGCAGCAACTCTACCGCTGCGCCACCACGACCAGGCCCCCGGCTGCAGGCTTCACCGACCCGTGAGGCTCTACCTCCGACTTCCTATCGTCTATCCCTCACTTATTTCAGATGACTGAGAGGAAATGGAAAGATGTACAAGGTTGGAAGAGGATTGAAAGACATGACGCCGTTTGAGGAAAGAATATTTTGGTGATAGGGAGTCAGCATATCAGTGACAACAGACAAAAGTGACGGGCTAGCTCTGGTGTGATTATGGAGGGTTTAAGTTAAATTGGCTGTCAACTGGGAGCCTGACAGTAGAATCAGAAGGGAGAAAAGCTAAGCTGGAATCAGAAGGTAGAAGGTCTGAAGAAGGGCCTTGATCCGAAATGTCACCCCATTCCTTCTCTCCAGAGATGCTGCCTGTCCCGCTGACTTACTCTGGCTTTTTGTGTCTGTCTTGGGTTTAAACCAGCATCTGCAGTTGCTTATTACACACCAGAAGGTAGAAGTTGAAGTGACTGATAATTCAGGGAGGGAAAAGGGAAATAGTGCAGGGCAACGACAACCAGAGAATATCAGGAAGGGCCAAATTGTATCAGCAGAAGAACACATCTGCAAATAGCCAGTCAGGGACAATAGACAATAGACAATAGGTGCAGGAGGAGCCCATTCAGCCCTTCGAGCCAGCACCGCCATTCAATGTGATCATGGCTGATCACTCTCAATCAGTACCCCGTTCCTGCCTTCTCCCCATACCCCCTGACTCCGCTATCCTTTAGAGCTCTATCTAGCTCTCTCTTGAAAGCATCCAGAGAATTGGCCTCCACTGCCCTCTGAGGCAGGGAATTCCACAGATTCACAACTCTCTGACTGAAAAAGTTTTTCCTCATCTCAGTTCTAAATGGCCTACCCCTTATTCTTAAACCGTGGCAAGAACAAATTAAAGGCAAAAAGAACCAAAACGAAATGGAAAAGTCAGTTCATTCTAATTAACGTCAGTGTAAAGATTCCAATGTGGTATGTGAGAATATAAATAACATAACTAAATTTGACTTATAATGCATGTGTTATAAATGAGGTTAGTTCGTGCGTGACTCTTGCGTGGCAAATCAAATTTTGTTTATTGCTGGCTGAGATAAACACAGAGGAATGTGAAGTGGTGGCAATAACAGAGATAAGTGAACATAACAGAGCTCAGGAAGGACAGGGAAGGAAAGAAAGGAAGGTAGCAATGCTGTGTAAAGAGAATGTTTACAGGTACCTGGAGAGGGAGGGTACTGCAGAAGAGTCACTAGTACTGCACAGAATCTGTTTTGTTACAGCAAAAAGCAATATTGCAAAGCTGGGACATTTTAGTTTAGAGATACAGCACGGAAACAGGCCCTTCGGCCCACCGGGTCCGCGCCGACCAGCGATCCCCGCACATTAACACCATCCTTCACCCACTAGGGACAATTTTTACATTTACCAAGCCAATTAACCTACAAACCTGCACGTCTTTGGAATGTGGGAAGAAACCGAAGATCTTGGAAAAAAAAACCCACGCGGGTCACGGGGAGAACGTACAAACTCCGTACAGAGAGCAGCCATGGTCAGGATGGAACCCGGGTCTCCGGCGCTGCATTCGCTGTGAGGCAGCAACTCTACCGCTGCACCACCGAATATAGGAGTGATCTTTCCCACCCATATCTCTAGATATTGGTGCAAGCCTCTGAACTAACAACTGGTTCAGTAACTCAACCTCAATGCCGTCACCTCTATTCCAGACTCGCTGGAATTTAGAAGATTGAGGGGGGATCTTATAGAATTTTACAAAATTCTTAAGGGGTTGGACAGGCTAGATGCAGGAAGATTGTTCCCGATGTTGGGGAAGTCCAGAACAAGGGGTCACGGTTTAAGGATAAGGGGGAAGTCTTTTAGGACCGAGATGAGAAAGTTTTTTTTCACACAGAGAGTGGTGAATCTGTGGAATTCTCTGCCACAGAAGGTAGTTGAGGCCAGTTCATTGGCTATATTTAAGAGGGAGTTAGATGTGGCCCTTGTGGCTAAAGGGATCAGGGGGTATGGAGAGAAGGCAGGTACGGGATACCGAGTTGGATGATCAGCCATGATCATATTGAATGGCGGTGCAGGCTCGAAGGGCCGAATGGCCTACTCCTGCACCTATTTTCTATTTTTCTATGTTTCTAAGTAACAGTTCCCATCAAAGCACAGCAAGCAAGATGAAGATTCGGGAATTTATTTTTCACTCTGTCTTTTCTATTTCAGATTATCTCACTTTTGGAAACTTTGAGGCAATCTAGGCATTTTCTAGGCATCCGATTCATGCACTCAAACACTTTTTTTTTGAGGGAACATTTAGCTGCGCTAAAGGTAGACACACAATGCTGGAGCAACTCAGCGGGTCAGGCAGCATCTCGGGAGAGAAGGAACGGTTGACGTTTCGGGTCGAGACCCTTCTTCAGACTGATGTCAGGGGAGTGGGAGGGAAAAAGATAGGATGTAATCGAAGACGAGTGGGAGAACTGGGTAGAGGGATGGGATAGAGAGGGGCAAAGATAGGTCACGATCGCCGAGCCTATCCAAGATGCTGCCTGACCCGCTGAGTTACTCCAGCATTTGTGTGTCTACCTTCGATTTTAATCAGCATCTGCCGTTTTCTTCCTACACATAGCTGCTCGAAATATTGGAAGTACAACATCGATTTAAAGAAGTCCTTCTAACCTACAGACATTGGTGGAGTGATGCTACTATGCCTTGGCATTGCATATTAATCTAATAATCTCTCTTTTTCTCTCTCCTTTTGTTTTCACCGTCGATCTTTATATAGTTTCCAGATCTCTGTTTCGGGAGATGCTTGGACACATAGGATCTTAAGGTGGCATCCCAGAGGGAACCCTAGAAAGTTACCCTCAAAGCCATAACTTAAACCCAATAAGGCTCTGGCAAATCTGATATTTTCCTTTGGTCTTGGAAGAAAATATGTAATTCAGGTGCACTGGTAGATTATTCACACAGGATCATAATAAATTATCTCGGAAAATAACTGCAGATGCTGGCTCAAATCGAAGGTAGACACAAAATGCTGGAGTAACTCAGCGGGTCAGGCAGCATCGCAGGAGAGAAGGAATGGGTGACGTTTTGGGTCGAGACCCGTCATCAGACTGATGTCAGGGGAGGGGGCGAGACAAAGAAAGGATGTAGTAGGAGACAGGAAGACAGTGGGAGAACTGGGAAGGGGGAGGGAAAGAGAGGGACAGAGGAGCTATCTGAAGTTAGAGAAGTCAATGTTCATACCGCTGGGGTGTAAGTTGCCCAAGCAAAATATGAGGTGCTGTTCCTCCAATTTGCGCTGGGCCTCACTATGACAATGGAGGAGGCCCATGACAGAAAGGCCAGACTGGGAGTGGGAGGGGGAGTTGAAGTGCTGAGCCACTGGGAGATCAGGTTGGTTGAGGCGGACTGAGCGAAGGTGTTGAGCGAAACGATCGCCGAGCCTGCGCTTGGTCTCGCCGATGTAGAGAAGTTGACATCTGGAACAAAAGATTCAATAGATGAGGTTGACATCTGGAACAGCATAGTGAGAATGCCCTGCAAAATAGCTCAGTTGATCATATGAGATTGTACTTGCAAATGTGGCAAAGGTTATTGAAAAGGTATTGAGCAAAGGCAATGCTTATCTTCTGAAAGTGTAAAGGTAGACACAAAATGCTGGAGTAACTCAGCGGGTCAGGCAGCATCTCTGGAGAGAAGGAATGGGTGACGTTTCGGGTCGAGACCCTTCTTCAGACTGAAGTCAGAGGAGGGGGCGGGACAAAGATAGGATGTAGTCGGAGACAAGAAGACTAGTGGAAGTCGGTGACAGGAAGACTAGTTGGAGCTTAGCTCTACTTTGAAAAAGTTCTCCTCTCTTCGACGAAAGTTCAGCTCTACTTTTCTGAAAGTGTAAAATCGCCCTATGTTTAGTTTAGTTTAATTTAGAGATACAGTGCAGAAACAGGCCATGTGGCCCACCGAGTCCGCGCCGACCAGCGATCCCCGCACATTAACAGTATCCTACACACACTAGAGACAATTTTACACTTATGCCAAGCCAATTAGCCTACAAACCTGTACGTCTTTGGAGCATGGGAGGAAACCAAGATCTCGGAGAAAACCCATGCAGTTGACAGGGAGAACGTACAAACTCCATGCAGACAAGCAGCCGTAGTCAGGATCAAACCCGGATCTCTGACGTTGTAAGGCTCTACCTCTGCGCCACCGTGCCACCATGGCCTGGTATATTTGAATTTAGTTCATCAGTCAAGGAAGGATGCCCTTGTCTAAATATTTCCCTGTATCAAATTCTTTGCACATTGTGAAAATAAGCCATCTATCAGTTTTAATGCATGCTAACGAATTATATACCAAATAAAAGGATTTAATATGGAAATTGGTTAGTTAACTATTATGAAGAAAAAATCAGTGCATGACTAGTAATTATTAATGGACTAATGAACTGATTATTTTGATGCGTGGAATTGACAGCATGATGTTTTATGAATGTAAATTCCCTTGGCAATATTCTTCATATCATTTAAAAGTTATAGTTAGATTGCAGAGTGTTCAACTAGTTTTAGCCAGAATTTAATCTCATCTAATTAAAAAACATTTATTTTTTTTGCAGACTGTGAAGGCTGTGGCTTGGAAATTAAAAATGGCCAATCCTTGGTAGCTCTCGACAAGCAATGGCATCTGGGCTGCTTCAAGTGTCTTACTTGTGGGAAAGCTCTGTCTGCTGAGTATATCTGCAAGTAAGTACTGTTTGTTCAAGGGATACAGGGAGTAAATGACAGCAGTGTGGGATCAGCCACTCAAAGGGCGGTCACGGTGGCGCAGCGGTAGAGTTGCCGCCTTACAGCGAATGCAGCGCCAGAGACCCGGGTTCCATCCCGACTACGGGTGCTGTCTGTATGGAGTTTGTACGTTCTCCCCGTGACCTGCGTGGGTTTTCTCCGGGATCTTCGGTTTCCTCCCACACTCAAAAGACATACAGGTTTGTAGGTTAATTGGCTTGGCAAATGTAAAAATTGTCCCTAGTGGGTGTAGGATGGTGTTAATGTGCGGGGATCGCTGGTCGGCGCGGACCCGGTGGGCCGAAGGGACTGTTTCCTCGCTGTATCTCTAAACTAAACTGGACCAAATCTGTGGGACATGCAAAAGTAAACGTTTGGGATCGGCCACCCATTTATCTGCCATCCGAGTTTTACTTTCCATTGACTTCAGTGTAAAGAAATTTGCCCAGTGATTAACAGGAGGCCATTCAATACCACCTGTTTCCCATTCCAGCCAAAATTGAAAGTAATTTCAATTCCTTTCATTTCTGAGTAATCACAAAATTCATTTAGTCACAAAGCCTGAAGTTTGTCGTCATTGGAGAGAAATTGCACCAGGTTTTCCCACTGGACCTTTTCTCTGAAGTACTTGGAATTCCTGAAGCATCACAAATGGGCATATTTAATAGCAACATAGAAAATAGGTGGATGTTGGCAGGACTAGAGGGTGTGAGCTATAGGGAGAGGTTGAGTAGGCTGGGTCACTAGTCCATGGAGCACAGGAGGATGAGGGGTGATCTTATAGAGGTGTATAAAATCATGAGAGGAATAGATCGGGTAGATGCACAGAGTCTCTTGCCCAGAGTAAGGGAATCGAGGACTAGAGGACATAGGTTCAAGGTGAAGGGGAAAAGATTTAAAAGGAATCCGATGGGTAACCTTTTCACACAAAGGGTGGTGGGTGTATGGAACAAGCTGCCAGAGGAGGTAGTTGAGGCTGGGACTATCCCATCGTTTAAGAAACAGTCAGACAGGTACATGGATGGGACATGTTTGGAGGGATATGGACCAAGCGCAGGCATGTGGGACTAGTGTAGCTGGGACATTGTTGTCCGATGTGGGCGAGTTGGGCCGAAGGGCTTGTTTCCACACTATCACTCTATGACTCTAGTAGGGCATTCGGCCCTTCGAGCCAGCACCGCCATTCAACATGATCATGGCTGATCATCCAAAATCAAGGTTTCAAGGTCAGTTTATTGTCACGTGTACCAATTAAGGTACAGTGAAATTCGAATTACCATCCAGCCATACTAAAAAAAAAGCAACAAGACACACAACTACATAAAAGTTAACATAAACATCCACCACAGCGGATTCACCACTTTCCTCACTGTGATAAATGGCAATAAAGTCCAATCTCCTTCCTCTTTTATTCTCCCGCGGTCGGGGCAGTCGAACCATCAGCGGTCGGGGCGATTGAAGCTCCCGCGGTCGGGGCGGTCGAAGCTCCCGCGTTGGGGCGGTCGAAGCTCCCGCGGTCGGGGCGGTCGAAGTCCCTGCGTCCGGCTTGGAGTTCCCCGAAGTCGGTCTCTAACCAGACACCGCGGCCTCCGCGACGTTAAAGTCCCGTAGGCTTCCACGATTGGAGCCCCAAAGACGACCCCCGACAGGGATCGCGGGCTCCGAGATGGTAAGTCCTGCGATGGTGATCCCGGTCGATCTCCAGCAAAGGCCGCCAACTCCTTGATGTTAGTCCTCAGTGATAGGCCCCAGTATCGGCGATACAATACGGAAAAGAATCGCATCGCCGTCGAGCTAACAGATTAGAAAAAGTTTCCCCCAACCCAACTCCCCCCCCCCCCCCCCACCCCCCAGATAAAACAACCTACAGAACACTAAAAAACATACATTTAACACATACAAACAGACACAAAGATGGAAGGGACAGACAGACTGTTGGCGAGGCAGCCATTGCTGGCGCCACCCGGTGGACTCTTGTGGTTGGATTTGATTTTACAAATAAGTTGGGAGACAAATAAATTGTCACTATATCCACTCTATCCACGCCTAACAAGTTGCCGCATAAATAAATAATTAAGAGACAAATAAGCACCTCAAATAAATTGTGCTTAATTTCAGACAAACCATCGTTCAATTAATATTGTGCCAAGATAGATAAAACTCCAGTGACTTTTTAACTAGTTTTAATTAGGTTAACCATTCACAAAATGCTGGAGTAACTCAGCAGGTCAGGCAGCATCTCAGGAGAGAAGGAATGGGCGACGTTTCGGGTCGAGACCCTTCTTCAGACTTCTTCATTTATTTAAAATGAAGTAACTACAAATGGTGAAGTCCCAATAATGAGAGTCAGGATCAGAATTTAATATTTTACTGGTAACATACTACTGAATGTGATGAACAATCTTTTCCCATTGTTCCCATTCTGATAAAATGAACCATGTTCCGAAGTGAAGCGTTATCTGGGACTGTCACTGGTTTTAAATAGGCAAGCTTCATATAATAAAAACTTCATTTAGAAACATAACAAATAGGTGCAGGAGTACCAAAATCAGTAAGGTAGGTATTATTGCTAGTTATATGTTCAGCACGTGCCACATAGGCTTAGTTTTCAAGTATAAATATTGTGTGATAAACATTCGCTAGATTTGGCACGGTGGCGCAGCGGTAGAGTTGCTGCCTTACAGCGAATGCAGCGCCGGAGACTCAGGTTCGATCCTGACTACGGGCGCCGTCTGTACGGAGTTTGTACGTTCTCCCCGTGACCTGCGTGGGTTTTCTCCGAGATCTTCGGTTTCCTCCCACACTCCAAAGACGTACAGGTATGTAGGTTAATTGACTGGGTAAATGTAAAAATTGTCCCTAGTGTGTTTAGGATAGTGTTAATGTGCGGGGATCGATGGGCGGTGCGGACTCGGTGGGCCGAAGGGCCTGTTTCCGCGCTGTATCTCTAGAAATCTAGATTTTTGTAACTGCATGTACAAGTGCTTCGGTCTGTTTGATCTTCAAAAGTTTTCCCGTGGACTAAGTTCGATGAAAGGAAAATAACTCATGAAAAACAATAATCCTGAGATTCAATTCTAAAACTCAATTTCTCTTTTTATCTGGAAGTGGAAGGTATTTTAGTGAAGCAATGTGCACCATGTTGGCTGAAAGTGAAGAGGGAATCTATTCTGTTTGATACAGATAACATACTGATGAATCCATTTCTAAAAGTAGACAATGGCTTTATCATTGTTCAACATGCCAGAAAACAGTTATCTCATTCTTATCATAAGGTCATAAGTGATAGGAGTTGAATAAGGCCATTCTGTCCATCAAGTCTACTCCGCCATTCAATCATGGCTGATCTATCTCTCCCTCCTAACCCTATTCTCCTGCCTTCTCCCCATAACCTCTGACACCCGTACTAATCAAGAATCTATCTTTCCCTGCCTTAAAAATATCCACTGACTTGGCCTCCACTGCCTTCTGTGGCAAAGAATTCCACAGATTCACCACCCTCTGACCAAAGTTGGGCAGAATCGTTTTAAGTTTAGTTACTTATTTCTGTTAAAAAAATTAATTACTCTATATGTAAAATTATTAAGAGTTGTATTAATTTAATTTGGTAAACATAAACTATCTAAAGAATGGTGGCAATTCAGTGGGTGGGGCCAAATAACTAATTTCACGATTGTTTAGTTTAGTTTAGAGATACAGCGCGGAAACAGGCCCTTTCGGCCCATCGGGTCCGCACCGACCAGTGATCCCCGCACATTAACACCATCCTACACCCACTAGGGATAATTTTTACATTTACCAAGTCAATTAACCTCCATACCTGTACGTCTTTGGAGTGTGGGAGGAAACCGAAGATTTTGGAGAAAAACCACGCAGGTCACGGGGAGAACGTACAAACTCGGTACAGACAGCACCCGTAGTCGGGATGGAACCCGGGTCTCCGGCGCTGCATTCGCTGTAAGGCAGCAACTCTACCGCTGCGCCACCGTGCCACCCTTATTGTTGTTAAAACATTTGAACTGTAACATTAATGTTTGCGTGCACAAATAAACATTTACTTTCCTCATCTTTTAAAATAAAACCCACTCCTATGTACACATTAGCAGAGATTATGATCATTAATACCTCCACTAAATAACAGAAGTCCTCAGCTGTTAGTGAATTGGCATCACACGCATGTGCCTTTTGTGCGAGACGTATAATTTTCCATTAAATAAATATCTCAGTTGTTGGTTTTGGGCAGATCTCCTGTGATAATAAACTAGTTGCTGTTACAAATCAGGCATCTCCTTAAAGGTAAGACACCCATCCTCCAGAAAGGTCATAAGGAATAGGAGTAGAATTAGGCCATTCGGCCCATCAAGTCTACTCCAATCATGTAGCTATTCAACCATGGCTGATCTATCTCCCTCCTAACACCATTCTCCTGGCTTCTCCCCGTAACCTCTGACACCCGTACTAATCAAGAATGTATCTATCTCTGCCTTAAAAATATCCACTGACTTGGCCTCCACAGCCTTCTGTGGTAAAGCATTCCACAGACTCACCACACTCTGACTAAAGAAATTTCTCCTTATCCCCTTCTTGAAGGACCGTCCTTTAATTCTGAGGCTGTGACCTCTAGTCCTAGACTCTCCCACTAGTGGAAACATCCTCTCCACATCCACTCTATCCAAGCCTTTCACTATTCTGTCTTTCAATGAGGTCCCCCCCTCATTCCTTCGAACTCTAGCGAGTACAGGCCTAGTGCCCTTCATAGGTTAATCTACTCATCCCTGGATCATTCTTGTAAACCTCCTCTGGATCCATTCCAGAGCCAGCACATCCTTCCTCAGATATGGTGCACAAAATTGCTCCCAATACTCCAAATACTGGCCTTCGAGCCTCAACATGACATCCCTCTTTTTGTATACAAGCTCTCTTGAAATAAATGCTAGCACTGAGTTTGCTTTCTTGTAGTTAGTTTCAATAATTTTGGTTCAACATGTTCTGTGAGGATCAGCAATAATTTACTTAGCCTTTTTAAATTGTACATGGGGGATATTATTGCCCAGCATGGCTGAGGTGTGGCTTTGTGAGGTTGCGTTTCACCACCTGTTTGAATTACAGCTGCTCCCCGTTTTACGATGCTTCGACTTGCGACAGTTCGACTTTGCGTTGGCGCAAACGGCAGTGACCCCTTTGCTTCCAGCCACGTGATCGCCTGTAGTACAATGCATTTCGACTTACAATACGTTCGGTTTCCGGTGGGTTTCTCGGAACGGAACCCCATCAGAAGCTGAGGAGCACCTGGTACCCTCTTACCAAGAGAGCGGAATTCTCTGCCTCAGAAGGCAGTGCGGGGCCAATTCTCTGAATGCATTCAAGAGAGAGTTAGATAGAGCTCTTAAGGATAGCGGAGTCAGGGGATATGGGGAGAGGTCAGGAACGGGGTACTGATTGAGAATGATCAGCCATGATCACGGTGAATGACGGTGCTGGCTCGAAGGGCCGAATGGCCTCCTCCTGCACCTATTGTCTATTGTCTATACCGTCTGCATTACAAATACAAATGGCATAATCATAAAATATCCCTTTTGCAGAGATGGGAATCCTTACTGTGAGGCTGATTATCATGCCCAGTTTGGAATCAAATGTGAACGCTGCACCAAATTCATTACTGGCAGAGTATTGGAGGTAAGAATAAATATTGTGTGCTTAGTGTTTTATTTAACTGTTTTTTTTTCTATTTAAACTTTTTTTTCTTATTTCTTTCTCATCCCTTATCCTCTTTATACAACAGGCCTGGGTTTTTTTTTTTCAGATACACAAAATGGGATAAGAAAATAGAGTCATAGAGTAATACGGTGTGGAAACAGGCCCTTCGGTCCATCTAGCCCACACCGGCCAGCAATGTCCCAGCTACAAAAATGCTGGAGTAACTCAGCGGGTCAGGCAGCATCTCTGGAGAGAAGGAATGGGTGACGTTTTGGGTCGAGAACGTTCTCCCTGTACGTTCTCCTTGTTTGGAGTCTGAAGAAGGGTCTCGACCCGAAATGTCACCCATTCCTTCTCTCCAGAGACGCTGCCAGACCTGCTGAGTTACTCCAGCATTTTTGTGTCTACCTTCGATTTAAACCAGCATCTGCAGGTTTTTTTTCCCAAATGTCCCAGTTACACTAGTCCCGCTTGCCTGCGCTTGGTCCATATCCCTCCAAACCTGTCCTATCCATGTACCTGTCTAACGTTTCTGTCCAAATGTTGAACTGGTAATCATTCTTCATTTTTCCACTTGAGGTTATGTTTGCAGGAGGACTGTAGCTGAACACAATTATATTTCATGCTGGGAGTAGTCCTCTCTTGAAATCATAGATCCCATGGGACATTCCATTTCTTTCACAAATACCTGTGGTTCTTGAGTAGGAAGGAACTGCAGATGCTGGTTTAAACTAAAGATAGACACAAAAAGCTGGAGTAACTCAGCAGGCCGAACAGCATCTCTGAAGAAAAGGAATAGGTGACATTTCGGGTCGAGACCTCTCTTCAGAACCAAAGTCTGAAGAAGGGTGTCGACCCGAAATGTCACCTATTCCTTTTCTCCACAGATGCTGCCTGTCCCGCTGAGTTACACCAGCTTTTTGTGTCTGTCTACCTGTAGTTCTTCCCAGCCATGTGATTTCAAACAAACCGTTCACTTGCATATTGATTTCATGCTTGATAATATGAACTCACTTCGTAACATTCCTTTCAAGTCTGTAGGTCACGAGCAAATAATAATAAAAGTGACAAGTTTATCTTCACAGCTCAATATTCTTAGAACTTGGTTGTTCTTATTCCCTGTAATGGCAACTTACCGACCTTTTCCAGTGACTTCTTTTCCAATTGCCATTACTACACCGGGAGTAGGAGTGATCTTAGGCAGACCCAACAGAACAGAACAGAACTTCCAATCGTTATTTCCAGTGTAATTGGTTGTTTATTGAAGTAGTTGTACAAACAAGGGGGTGAACATACCAGACTTTCTTTATTTCGCATACAAGTCCTAGCTGGCTGCTCTGTCCCTGGTCTGGTCCCTGGTCTCAGGTCTGTCCAGTCGTTGGTCTGTCCAGTCATTGTTCTGAGGTCTGGTGAGAACTGTGTTCTCTCCCTCGCTGTATCTGCTACTCCCTGTCCTTTATGCCCATATATATACACCACCCTGTGCATCTAATGACCGCCCCAAGTGTCTTAAATAATACAGCAAAATAATATAATATGCCAACAGTAGCTAGTCTAAACATAAATGGCTCTGACATTCCCCTTTTCAACAGCATCGATATGTTTCATGAGATAATTCTTCTCCTCCCTTTGCATGGTTCGTTCTTTTAGAGGATGTTCTTCCACCTTCAGGTCAGCCAGCTACCTTCCCAGGTAGACACAAAATGCTGGAGTGACTCAGTGGGTCAGGCAGCACCTCGGGAGAGAAGGAATGGGTGACGTTTCGGGTCGAGACCCTTCTTCTGACTGATCAGTCTGAAGAAGGGTCTCGACCCGAAACGTCACCCATTCCTTCTCTCCAGTGATGCTGCCTGACCCGCTGAGTTACTCCAGCATTTTGTGTCTACCTTCGATTTAAACCAGCATCTGCGGGGTTTTTTCCCTACCTTCCTTCCCAGTATCTCTTGCAGCTTTGACATGTCTGGTACTTCTCAGACGGGAAGATCTTATGGAGATTTATAAGATAAAGAGGCGAATAGTCAGGGTAGGTGCACAGAGTCTTTTACCCAGAGTAGGGGAATCACGAACCAGAGGATGTGGTTTAAAAGGATTTGGGCCAAATGCGGGAAGGTGGGATTAATGGAGATGGGGCACCTTGGCCAGCACGAGCAAGCTGGGTGGAAAGGCCTGTTTTCAAGGTGTATGACTCTATGATTCTATAGCACACACAATTAACAATACAATAAATTAAAAACTGTCGTTAATAAAAGGGTCTTCAAAGCACTTGGGAGGTTCCTAAGGTTGGGGGAATTCGACAAAATAAATTAAGTAGCAATGTAAATGCCAGTAGATTTGAGAAAATACCAACAGGTTTTACTGAAACCTACAACAACCGGTCAAATTTAATCAGCCTCATGCACTGCCTTGAGGACATAAAATGTTGGATGGCACAGAACTTCCTTCAACTAAAGGAGAGCAAGTCTGAGGTCATCCTATTCACCCCCCTCCCCTCCCCCCCCCCCCCCCCCCCCCCCGACTCCATCAAAACGATAACAGGCAGCCTTGGAAGCCTATCCTCCCTAGTCAAACCGCATGTCAAAAACCTTGGCGTGATATTTGACTCTGCATTAATGTTTGACAAGCAAGTTAACGCTGTGGTAAAAGCCAGCTTCTTCCAGCTTCGAACCATAGCTAAATTCAAACCATTCCTCCAATTTGACGACATTGAAAAAATCATTCACGCATTCATTTCCTCCCGCCTAGACTACTGCAACTCCCTATACACGGGGATCAGCCAATCATCGCTGTCACACCTGCAATTGGTCCAAAACGCCGCAGCGAGACTCCTGACGGGTACCCGTAAAAGGGACCACATCACCCCGATTCTGGCCTCTCTCCACTGGCTCCCTGTACAGTACAGAATCAACTTCAAGCTCCTGCTATTCACATACAAAGCCCTAAATGGGCTTCCCCCCCCCCATATCAAAAATCTTCTAACCCACCACTCTATCTCCAGGTCCCTCAGGTCGGCCGACTTGGGGCTACTCACTATCCCGCGGTCTAGGCTTAAGCTCAGGGGTGACCGCGCTTTTGCGGTTGCAGCTCCTAGACTGTGGAATAGCATCCCTCTCCCCATCAGAACTGCCCCCTCCATCCACTCCTTTAAGTCCAGGCTCAAAACCTATTTCTACTCCCTAGCGTTTGAAGCCCTCTGAGGGGGCGCTGTGAACTGTTTATGTATGTGCTGTTATGTTTGTGTGCCATTGTATGTTTGTTCTTAGCACCTGAACTGATGTACAGCACTTTGGTCAACGTGGGTTGTTTTTAAATGTGCTACACAAATAAAATTGACTTGACTTGACCTGACATGTTCTGATATTTCTCAGTCGCATTATTCTGGCCCTCCAGAATTATCGTACAAGTTATGTAATGCTGCAGAAGACAGTGCTAACGTTTGTGTAGCAATTGACAAGGACGGTCGTAAGGTCATAAGTGATAGGAGCAGAATTAGGCCATTCGGCCCATCAAGTCTACCCCGCCATTCAATCATGGCTGATGGGTATCCCCATCCCCCCCCCCCCCCCTCCTAATCCCATGTTCCTGCCTTCTCCCCATAACCCCTGACACCCGCACTAATCAACGGATGGCTTTTGGGTAGAACGGAGCAGAGAAGGCGGAGCTTAACACAAACAAGATTGAAAATCATATTTATCCTTGGATCCATTTCTGACACGTGGGAAGGGTGTGGCGATGAAATGTGCCCCAATTAATGTCACCACATTTAATAAAAGATTGATAGAAGCAGTAGTTGCTGAAACTGTGGTGAAACGTACACGTCGATATTTTCTGAATATTAATATCATGACAATTGAATCGATCAACAGAACTTCAATATTCTCATCAAAATCAGTCATTCGACCTCTTTTTCTTCTAGGCGGGAGAAAAGCATTACCATCCAGACTGTGCGAGATGTGTCAGGTGCGAGGAGATGTTTGCAGAGGGGGAAGAAATGTATCTGCAAGGTATGAAAACTAAATCAATATTCTGACCAATCCTGATAACTTTTTTATATGCACCATCCATGATTTTTTTTTTCTGGCTGCTGCAGGAAATCTTAAACTTTTGCATCCTACGCATTAGAAAAAATTCTGTGAGTCCACTTGAGGTTGGGCATTAATGCGATTCATCTCAATGAAATCGTCTTCGTGTTGCTCCGAATTCAGGCTGCTGAACGTTATTAATTTTTTTAGATTTAGATTTAGAGAAACAGGCCCTTCGGCCCACCGGGTCCGCGCCGCCCAGCGATCCCCGCACATTAACACTATCCTACACACACTAGGGACAATTTTAAAAAAAACATTTACCCAGTCAATGAACCTACATACCTGTACGTCTTTGGAGTGTGGGAGGAAACCGAAGATCTCGGAGAAAACCCACGCAGGTCACTGGGAGAACGTACAAACTCCATACAGACGGCGCCCGTAGTCAGGATCGAACCTGAGTCTCCGGCGCTGCATTCGCTGTAAGGCAGCGACTCTTTTTAAAACATATATTTATTTTTATTGAAGGAAAGATACAATACGAAAAATGTAATGCATTACATTCCCCTCCATTTTGTTCTTTATATATAACAACAAAAATAACCCTCACCCACCCTCCCTGGACTCCCCTTGGCAGCTGATGTGTTCACAATACATCATATCACAAATACAAATGCACAATTTGACAGCAACTGTACCGCTGCGCCACCGTGCCGCAGTAATGAAATGAAGAAGGGTCTCGACCCGAAACGTCACCCATTCCTTCTCTCCTGAGATGTCGCCTGGCCCGCTGAGTTACTCCAGCATTTTGTGATACCTAATGAAATGACCATATCTATTCAACAGAATAATGTTTAATCAAACGTGCTAAGAGTGAAATTGAAGGTGAAAATTAGAATTCTAATCTGCTAGATTAAATGAGTATTTAGACTGTTTCATTGCAGTTATGTCTAGGAGGTCCGTGGCCTTCAAATGGAAGGCATTAAAAGTTTTCATGGGGTTCTTTGGCCAGGGTTGTCCGCCTTACAGATGCCCTCCAGATACTGGGATTAGATGCATGGCAGGCTGGTCCACGAGATAAACTGGCTGATTTGGTCCAAAATTGGCTTGGTGATTGTAAGCAGAGGGCAGGACAGAAGTATCTCACCAGGCCACCTGCAATTTCTTCTCTAGCTTCCAACAGTGTCCTCGTATATATCTGGTTGGGTCCAGGTGATTTGTCCACTGACGTAAGCCTCACGAGTCGAGACAATAGTGTTTTATTGACATATGAACCAAAACGGAACGATGAAATTCTTATGTTCAGAAAACTCTTCAACCCGCCTTTTGGGCGGTCATGGTGGCGCAGCGGTAGAGTTGCTGCCTTACAGCGAATGCAGCGCCGGAGACCCTGGTTCGATCCCGACTACAGGTGCTGTCTGTACAGAGTTTGTACGTTCTCCCTGTGACCTGCGTGGGTTTTCTACGAGATCTTCGGTTTCCTCCCACACTCCAAAGACGTACAGGTTTGTAGGTTAATTGGCTTGGTAAATGTAAAAATTGTCCCTAGTGTGTGTAGGATAGTGTTAATGTGCGGGGATCGCTGGTTCGGCGCGGACCCAGTGGGCCGAAGGGCCTGTTTCCACGCTGTATCTCTAAAAAAAACTAAAATACTGACGATCTTCAGGACACTTCCATTAACTGTACCAAGTTCCCCAAGTCTTCATGTCTTTCTCCACAGTAAAAACAGAAGAGAAATACCCTTGAGGGACTTTGCCCATCTTCTGCCGCTTGACTCAGAGATGACCACTTTGGTTTCTGAGGGGCACTAGACTCTCTGGTCCTGTTACTTTTAGCGTACATAAAATCTCTTTGGATTTTCCTTCATGGGATGTACCTTTATTTCCTCCAGGCATCTGTGGAATTCCTTTAACCTTGCTTTATTTTGATGAGTAGTGTAGTTCGATTCACAACCTGCAAATCGCAACCTGCGAACTTCAGGAACTTTGGAGAACTCCACAAAGCACCACGCAGAATCACGGTAGTATCCAGTAAAGAATAATCACCAACTGTCTTGCAGGAGGCACTGAGGAGTGTTGGAATTGTGTGCGGAGTTAAGAGGGCTCTTGGTGCTAATGCACATTTGGCTCTCTAAGGAAGCCAGATGATTTATCCTTTCGTGGTCAAGTTCTGCGTACAAAATGTTGGGTCCAGAGATAGGGTGAGGGTGAAAGGAACTTGGATCAGGGTCGGGATGAAGGTATTGGAAGGAAGAGAGAGAGTAGTTTATGACCTTGAAGAAGAGTTTAATGTCTGGATCTCAGGACAAACTGCAAGGTGATTGAGAAGATGATGTTGAGTACTTACCTTTTTTTTTGGAGAGTGCTTGGAGTTACTTTTCATTGGGGTCCTTTAATTACACAATGCAAAAGAAATGACTCTCAGTTTGAGCTTGAGCAAAGGATGCCTCTTATATGTCTTGACTGAAAATGGAACTTCTCGCCAGATCGGAACAGAAGACATTTTAAATCCTCAGATTTTCTCTGTCACGTTGATATTATGACTTGGATAAACTTCCGTACACTGTTAGGCAATTTATTATATCTGGCGGAAACAGGCCCTTCAGCCCACCGGGTCCGCACCACCCAGTGATTCCCGCACAGGGGCGGCACGGTAGCGCAGCGGTAGAGATGCTGCTTTACTGCTTTACAGTGAATGCAGCGCCGGAGACTCAGGTTCGATCCTGACTACGGGTGCTGCACTGTAAGGAGTTTGTACGTTCTCCCCGTGACCTGCGTGGGTTTTCTCCGAGATCTTCGGTTTCCTCCCACACTCCAAAGACGTACAGGTATGTAGGTTAATTGGCTGGGTAAATGTAAATATTGTCCCTAGTGGGTGTAGGATAGTGTTAATGTACGGGGATCGCTGGGCGGCACGGACTTGGTGGGCCGAAAAGGCCTGTTTCCGGCTGTATATATATGATATGATTAACACTATCCTACACACAATAGGGACAATTTTCTTTTAATATTTTTACATTTGCCCAGCCAATTAACCTACATACCTGCACGTCTTTGGAGTGTGGGAGGAAACCGAAGATCTCGGAGAAAACCCACTCAGGTCACGGGGAGAACGTACAAACTCCGTACAGACGGCGCCCATAGTCAGGATCGAACCTGAGTCTCCGGCGCTGCATTCGCTGTAAGGCAGCGACTCTACCGCTGCGCCACCGTGCCGCCCTTATGCTGCCTGTCTTGCTGAATTACCCCAGCATTTTGTATCTATCTCGTTCTGTCTGTTTCCTATTCCCAATAATGCCACTGGGCATAATCAAAGTCCCAAATAAATAACAGCTTGTCGCCATCAAGATCTTGAGTGGACGCACACCTTGTGCAGATTTTCTTTATTTAAATTTATTTAACTTCATTTGAGCATTTTTGATGTCTGTCCATTTTGGTTATTCTTCGCTTGTATTCACTGCAGGTACTTTAATTTGGCATCCAGTCTGTAAGCAAGCTGCCAGGGCGGAAGAAAAGCAAAAGGTAAGTTGAAAGAAATATTGCCGCGCCTGTAGGCCGAAGAGCCTGTTTCCGCGCTGTATCTCAAAATCTAAAATCTAAATCTAAAATAAATGTCGTATAAGGTTAATGATCAGTTAATCAATAGTTGTTTTAACCTCATCAAATTATTAAATTACACCATTCTCAAATAGTCTCTGATTATTTTTATTTATTGTTGAAATTTGTTTTACACTATTGCTGAATGATTTAAGTAAATCTTCCAAATTTTATGCGGTTTGGTTACAAACATGCCATCGTGTGTTGGATCATTAAGGTGTATTAAAATATTCAGGAGCACTCTTTTACTGACCATTCTTTCATGGAGTTCGGCGTTGAAATGTAGAAAAGGGCGTTTCTGGATTATTTTCTATCTCTCCAGGAATTCACTTCTGGGTGAAAATTTCATCTGAACCCAGGTGTAATTTCCACAACAAGGACATGCAGGATAATATTACTCCCCAGCCCCACCACTCACTGTGGAACAATTAAACTGTGGTGTCCTGGATGTGATGATTGTTGGGCCCTCATGGGACAACAAGATTTCCCCAGTGTATCACTGGTATAGGATGGCCTATCACTGGTATTGGAGACTGCACCTGGAGTACTATGTGCAGTTTTGGTCTCCAAATTTGAGGAAGGATATTCTTGCTATTGAGGGCCTGCAGCGTAGGTTCACTAGGTTAATTCCCAGAATGGCGGGACTGTCGTATGTTGAAAGACTGGAGCGACTAGGCTTGTATACACTGGAATTTAGAAGGATGAGAGGAGATCTAATCAAAACCAATCTTATCGAAACATATACGATTATTAAGGGGTTGGACACGTTAGGCAGGAAACATGTTCCCAATGTTGGGGGCTGTCCAGAACAAGGGGCTACAGTTTAAGAATAAGGGGTAGGCCATTTAGAACGGAGACGAGGAAAAACCTGTTCACTCAGAGAGTTGTAAATCTGTGGAATTCTCTGCCTCAGAAGGCAGTGGAGGCCAAGTCTCTGAATGCTTTCAAGAGAGAGCTAGATAGAGCTCTTAATAATAGTGGAGTCAGAGGTTATGGGGAGAGGACAGGAACGAGGTACTGATTGAGAATGATCAGCCATGAAAACATTGAATGTGGGTCGGTAGGTACTCACCACTGCTGTCTACATTGATTACCCATGTTCTGAGATAAGTGTAAGACAGGATCTAGTATCAATGCCATCTTCATGTACGCCATGGCATATATATATTTATACACATCGATCAGCCAAAACATTATGACCACTGACAGGTGAAGTGAATAACATTGATTATCTTGTTACAATGGCACCTGTCAAGGGGTGGGATATATTAGGCAGCAAGTGAACAGTCAGTTCTTGAAATTGATGTGTTGGATGCAGGAGAAATGGGCAGGAGTAAAGACCTGAGCGACTTTGACAAGGGCCAAATTGTTGCGGCCAGACGACTGGGTCAGAGCATCTCTGAAACGGCAAGGCTTGTGGGGTGCTCCCGGTCAGCAGTGGTGAGTACCTACCGACAGTGGTCCGAGGAGGGACAAACCACAAACCGGCGACAGACAGGGTGTTGGGCGCCCAAGGCTCATCGATGCGCTAGAGCAACGAAGGCTATCCCGTCTGGTCCGAACCGACAGAAGGTCGACTGTGGCACAAGTCACAGAAAATGTTAATGGTGGTCACGGGAGGAATGTGTCACAATACACAGTGCATCGCACCCTGCTGCGTATGGGGCTGCACACGGAGGACCAACAGCATATTAGGCAGGTGGTCGTAATGTTTTGGCTGATCGGTGTATAGATAAAGTGTATCTTCTCATTGTGAAAGTTGCTGCATATGTTGTTCTGACTTTAGGTTACTCGTACATCTTCTGAGAGCATCACATCTGTTCCAGCCTCAAGTACGTCAGGATCGCCAAGCCGTATAATATTTGTAAGTATATTCAGTATTTTGCAGCGATAGAATACATCGTATGTTGAAAGACTGGAGCGACTAGGCTTGTATACACTGGAATTTCGAAGGATGAGAGGGGATCTTATCGAAACGTATAAGATTATTAAGGGGTTGGACACGTTAGAGGCAGGAAACATGTTCCCAATGTTGGGGGAGTCCAGAACAAGGGGCCACAGTTTAAGAATAAGGGGTAGGCCATTTAGAACTGGGATGAGGAAAAACTTTTTCAGTCAGAGAGTTGTGAATCTGTGGAATTCTCTGCCTCAGAAGGCAGTGGAGGCTAATTCTCCGAATGCATTCAAGAGAGAGCTGGATAGAGCTCTTAAGGATAGCAGAGTCAGGGGGTATGGGGAGAAGGCAGGAACGGGGTACTGATTGAGAATGATCAGCCATGATCACATTAAATGGTGGTGCTGGCTCGAAGGGCCGAATGGCCTCCTCCTGCACCTATTGTCTACTGTCTAATACCCTCAATACGTGGTGGAAAAACTGGCATTAATAAATAGCATAAATAGTGGACAGTACGGTGGATAAGCCAAGTACTTAGAGGATTAGCATACGAAGAGTTATGGAGAGAGACATCTGAGTTTGAATCAAATTGTTGGTTAATAAGCAACATGGGAATTGCTTTTGGTCTCGTTTTGAATTATTCTTTAAACATTGAATGAGTCATAAGATGCACAGAGTCTCTTGCCCAGAGTAGGGAAATCGAGGACCAGGGGACTCAGCTTCAAGGTTAAAGGGAAAAGATTTGATAGGAATCTGAGGGGTAACTTTTTCACGCAAAGGGTGGTGGGTGTATGGAACAAGCTGCCAGAGGAGGTAGTTGAGGTTGGGACTATCCCAGTGTTTAAGAAACAGTTGGACAGGTACATGGATAGGACAAGTTTGGAGGGATATGGACCAAGCGCAGGCAGGTGGGGCAAGTACAGTTGGGATATTTTGGGGCAAAGGGCCTGTTTCCACACTGTATCACTCTGTGACTCTATGACCTTTTGGATCAAGCACATTCCCTCATGGGATAAGCCAGAGAACTTCATGGCAATAGACAATAGACAATAGACAATAGGTGCAGGAGTAGGCCATTCAGCCCTTCGAGCCAGCACCACCACTCAATGCGATCATGGCTGATCACTCTCAATCAGTACCCCGTTCCTGCCTTTTCCCCACACCCCCTCACTCCGCTATCCTTAAGAGCTCTATCCAGCTCTCTCTTGAAAGCATCCAACAAACTGGCCTCCACTGCCTTCTGAGGCAGAGAATTCCACACCTTCACCACTCTCTGACTGAAAAACTTCTTCCTCATCTCCGTTCTAAATGGCCTACCCCTTTATTCTTAAACTGTGGCCCTTTGTTCTGGACTCCCCCAACATTGGGAACATGTTTCCTGCCTCTAATGTGTCCAATCCCCTAATTATCATATGTTTCAATAAGATCCCCCCTCATCCTTCTAAATTCCAGTGTATACAAGCCTAATTGCTCCAGCCTTTCATGGCACTGAAGAAATTTGCAGATAAGTCGTTCTCTGCAACCTGTCCAATGTAAAGTGGAAAACTGGTGTAGTGAGGAGTTGGTGGTAGGGGATGAAACTGTGAAAAATGGTGTTGAGTGAAACAACAGCGTACAGCATCTCTGAATTATTTGACACCTGTTGTGTATAATTGTATGCATTGGAAGCTAAGCGCACTATTTATTACTAACCATTTTTGATTATGGAAAACAGATGTCAGATGTGAAGCTTTGTTTACTCAAGTCATGAAATGTAATTTTAAAGCTTCCAAATTTTCAAATTTAAAATTTCTGACATTTTGTTTTGATAAATTTAACCGACCCACAGGAACAGACTTAAAGTTATCTTGACTGAATCCAGATGTTTCCAAACAAAGAACAACCAATTAAAAGCTTGGTGGTCTGGAATGAACTGAGCAGGTTATCAGTTTAACTACACAGTGATATAACCATACGTGACTTTCTGTTCTAACCTATTCAAGTGTTCTGTACGTTTTGAGAGAGAAAGAGAACACTTCCATAACCACTGAAAACTAAACTCAAAGTTATTTGCCACAGTTATGGTTCTGTAAGAAAATAACTGCAGATGCTGGTACAAATCAAAGGTATTTATTTCACAAAATGCTGGAGTAACTCAGTGGGTCAGGCAGCATCTCAGGAGAGAAGGAATGGGCGACGTTTCGGGTCGAGACCCTTCCTCAGTTATGGTTCTGGTCAGTACTATTATCCATGTTATATAACAGTCTCATTGTGACCCTTAGAAATCTCCCAAATGATTTAGAGGCCCTTTATTTATCGTTTTTTAATTTATTGTATTATTAATTATATATTTATCTGCATACAGTCATACAGCACGAAAACAGGCCCTGGGGCTCAGCTTGCCCACGCTGACCAGTGCTCCATCTACACTAACCCTACCTGCCCAAGTTTGGCCCATATCTCTCTCAACCTTTCCCATCCATGTACCTGTCCAAATGCCTTTTGAATGGTGTTGCAGTATCTGCCTCAACTACCTCCTATGCCAGCTTGATCCGTAGACCGACCACCCAATTTGCCCCTTGAGGATCCTATTAAATCTTTCCCCCCTCACCTTAAACCTGGTTCTTGATTTGCCATTACCCCACTTCTTTCAATGAAGCCAATTTTTCTAGCCAGTTGGCTAGCTCTCCCTGAATCCCATGCAGCCTAATCTTCCAGAGCAGGCTACCATGGAAAACCTTATATCAATGCCTTGCTAAAGGCCGTATAGACAATGTCTACGGCTTTGCCCTCATGAAGCTTTTTGGTTACTACTTCATAAAACTCAAATGGATTTGTAAAACATTATGTCCTACGTATTAAACCATGCTGACTATCCCTAATCAGCATCTGTCTATTTAAATGCATACATATGTTATATTTCAGAATTCTCTCCAGTAACTAGCTTACCACAGATGTTAGACGTATTGGTTTATAGTTCCCAGGCTTTTCCTCGCAACCCCTCATAAATAGAGGCACAGCATCCAGTCTTCCAGCACCTCATTCATGTCTAATGAAGATTCATATATCTCGCCAGGGCTCCAGCAGTTTCTTCTTCAGCTTCCCACAGTATCTTTGGAGACGAGACAATAAACAACAAGGGGTCCATTACCGATCCCCGAGACACACCACTCATCACAGGACTTCAGTCCAAAAATACCTTCAATACCACCCTCTATGTCCTATGATGAAGCCAATTCTTTGACCTAGCTCTGCCTGGAACCAACCTGGTTGCTAAGCTCACGGAACTGCAACTGGATCCTCAACTTCCTCATCAACAGACCACAGTCTTTTCGAATTTCAAAAAAAAAATCTTCCTCATTAACAATCAGTGTGGGATCACCTCAAGGCTGCGTGCTCACCCCCCTGCTCTCCTCACTCTACACTCATGAGAGTGTAGCCGGACACAGTGCCAACTCCATCCTCAAGTTCGCCGACGACACCACCGTTGTTGGACGAATTACAGATGGTGATGAGTCAGAGTATAGAAGTGAGATCGACCGATTGACCAAATGGTGCCGGCACAACAACCTGGCTCTCAATGTCAGTAAAACCAATGATCTGATTGTGGACTTTGGAAGAGGAAGGATGAGGACCTACAATCCTGTCTATATCAACGGGACAATGCTGGAGAGAGTCAAAATCTTTCCTGGACCCAGCACACTGATGCAATTATAAATAAAGCACATCAACGCCTCTACTTCCTGAGAAGATTACGGAGATTCGGTACGTCAGAGAGGATTCTCTTGAACTTCTACAGGTGTACAGTAGAGAGTACATTAACTGGTTGCATCTCGGCCTGGTTCGGCAACTTGAATGCCAGGAGCAAAGTGGACTGCAAAAAGTTGTGAACACTGCCCAGTCCATCACCGGCTCTGACCTCCCCACCATCGAAGGGATTTGCTGGAGTGGCCATCTCAACAAGGCAGCCAGCATCATCAGAGACCCACACCACCCTGGCCACACACTCATTTCACCCCTGCTGAAATGTTTTATGCAACATTTATACAAATGTTGCATAAAATTATGATGTATACCCAAATTATTTGATTAATCATTTCAATTCATTTAAAATCAACTTGAGTACAGTTGTTTTGCTATAACATGTATTTCTATAACATGAATGAAAACAATTTAGTTTAGTTTAGAGATACAGCGCGAAAACAGGCCCTTCGGCCCACTGCATCCGCACTGACCAGCGATCCCCCTACATTAACACTATCCTACACACACTAGGGATAATTTACACTTATACCAAGCCAATTAACTGACAAACTTGTAGGTCTTTGGAGTGTGGGAGGAAACCGAAGATCCCGGAGAAAACCCACGCGGTCATGGGGAGAACGTACAAACTCTGTACAGACAGCACCCGTAGTCGGGATCAAACCTGGGTCTCTGGCGCTGCAAACGCTGTAAGGTGGCAAATCTACCGCTGCACCACCTTGTTGAACTAGGAAAAACAATTTGGACTCAATTTGTTATACTGCCACGTGTTTTTGATCAGATACTATAGATACAACATAAAAGTTACTTTGGAAGTTGGCAAGCAGGTAAAGAAAAGCTGTCTTGGGGCAAAAAAAGTTATTTTCATGTTCCTGCCTTGAAGTAGTCGGACATCATTATCTCTTAACACCACAGCTTTTACTATAACTGTGGTAGGCCATGGAAATAGACAAGCCCTATCCATTGTTGACACTTGTGCAAAATAGCTGTGTTCAATTATGTAACTATGTAATATAGTGTTAAGTATTTTTAGCTTGGAGTAAGAAAAGTAAACTTGTAGCTTGTAAGGAGACGTTTGTTTCTGAAAATCCTGCAGGAGAAATAAATTTGTCTTTGAAAGACTAGTCTCCAACCCCCTTTTCCCTATTGACTCAACTGTTGTTTTATATTGTGATTTTCTATCACACGGGCTTTCTTAGGAACAAAGTCAAGTCAATTTTATTTGTCTAGCACATTTAAACACAACCCACGTTGACCAAAGTGCTGTACATATAACTATATAACCATATAACAACTACAGCATGGAAACAGGCCTGTCCGGCCCTACCAGTCCACGCCGACCATTCTCCCTGACCTAGTCTCATCTACCTGCACTCAGACCATAACCCTCCAATCCCCTCCTATCCATATACCTATCCAATTTACTCTTAAATAATATATACATCAGTTCAGGTACTAAGAAACAATAAATAATATAAATAATATAAATAATATATACATCAGTTCAGGTACTAAGAAACGAACATACAATGGCACACAAACATAACAGCACATACATAAACAGTTCGAAGCCCTTGCTTTATAACAGAACGACACTATCTGTAGTCTAATATTGGAAACAGTTGACTCTAATTTGGTTCCTTTGTTTTGTATGCTTCCTGCTCATTGTCTCTTGCATTTGTCCTCTGTTCTTTCTCTCTTAGGCCAAGCTAGACGATGAGATTCTTGACTATAGGGATCTGGCTGCACTTCCCAAAGTTAAGGCCATTTACAACATTGATCGTCCTGACATGATCTCCTACGCACCATATACCAAGTACTCTTCTATTGACAGGCACAGAATGGGGGAGGTACTGAACAACTCGTATTACTTAATGAAAATAGGCGTGAAATTTTCTCCTGGGAAGCCTTGCATGAGATAAGATGATTTTCATGTTGGTAACAAATTACCTGAGGGGAAAAAAAAAGCCAAATTTCATCATTGCAGCTAGAAGAGATTTTGTTAAAATATTAATATATTAATGTAATGATCGAGATCATTGGCCTTCCTTAAAGGGTGAGTTTCTCTTTCCTTCATAATGTGACAGTAGAATTTTGTGAAACTGTATGACCTTTCCTTGCGGCAAACTGGTCTCCATGAAACAAATTAGTTATGTTTCTGCTCATACCATGATTCATTGAACATTTTGCCCTGAGAATTCCCGCTTTAATGTAAACAGGCCTCTCATTTGGGAATTACATTATCTCATCACTACCTGACCAGAGGGAAAATTCCAAGCCAGAGAATCTCTACCTTCAAGTATTAATTGTGTAACATTAGTAGTCCAAGATGTGCTCATTTTAATTATTCCTTTGGTCCATCAGTTTTGCGTGGTGCATGTTGGGCCGCACATATATTGAAATAGTGCTGTGTGCTACTCCACTAAATATTTGACTGTATTGGGCTGATGCCACTTTTCAGTTCCACTGAGAACCAACAAAGGCTAGTCACAGTGTCCAGATTTAAGTCCCTGAGCAACTGCAGTCAAGAGCACATTGTAAATAATCACAGACACATCTGACTTTTTATTCTGCTCCTAAACTTGCCATTAAATACAGAGGCATTCCATAAATTGTCTTGCATCCAGTCTCTTGACTCTCTTTACTAGGTTAATTCACGGAATGGCGGGACTGTCATATGTTGAAAGACTGGAGCGACTAGGCTTGTATACACTGGAATTTAGAAGGATGAGAGGGGATCTTATCGAAACGTATAAGATTATTAAGGGATTGGACACGTTAGAGGCAGGAAACGTTCCCGATGTTGGGGGAGTCCAGAACAAGGGTCCACAGTTTAAGAATAAGGGGTAGGCCATTTAGAACGGAGATGAGGAAAAACTTTTTCAGTCAGAGAGTTGTGAATCTGTGGAATTCTCTGCCTCGGAAGGCAGTGGAGGCCAATTCTCTGAGTGCATTCAAGAGAGAGCTAGATAGAGCTCTTAAGGATAGCGGAGTCAGGGGGTATGGGGAGAAGGTAGGAACGGGGTACTGATTGAGAATGATCAGCCATGATCACATTGAATGGCGGTGCTGGCTCGAAGGGCCGAATGGCCTCCTCCTGAACCTATTGTCTATTGTGATGTGGCCTGAAGGCGTGGTTTGAGCTCAGTAGTTCTGACGCATGAAGACATCGATCTGTGGCCACTTTTTTATGATCCTGCACTGCAGTTGTGGGAAAAAAAGGATTCATGACATGGTGGAAAGGTCTTACAGCAGGATATCAGCACCCACACAGCTTGTATATTGGCAGGTGGATTGGAAAAAATATCACCCTGCTATACACAGTATTTCAATCCATTGCACTAATGCTTTGCGCATGTTTTAAAGTGTGTACTCTGATGAATTTGGAGAATTGGACACACCTTAACTCAGATGTAATTTCCCTTTCATATTTTCTTTGTGTAAAGTATTGCCCATGCGCACAGTAATTATCATTTACTAAATGTAATGACAACTTTCCGACTTTTCTAATGACTTATTTTCCAATTGCCATTACTGCACATGGAGTAGGCATGATCTTACGCAGACCCAACAGAACAGATCTTCCAGTCATAGGAACGTAGAAAATAGGTGCAGGAGGAGGCCATTCGGCCCTTCGAGCCAGCACCGCCATTCATTGTGATCATGGCTGATCATCCACAATCAGTAACCCGTGCCTGCCTTCTCCCCATATCCCTCGATTCAACTAGCCCCTAGAGCTCTATCTAACTCTCTCTTAAATCCATCCAGTGATTTGGCCTCCACTGCCCTCTGTGGCAGAGAATTCCACAAATTCACAACTCTCTGGGTGAAAAAGTTCCTCCTCGCCTCAGTTTTAAATGGCCTCCTCTTTATTCTAAGACCGTGGCCCCTGGTTCTGGACTCGTCGTTATTTCCAGTGTAATTAGTTGTTTATTGAAGTAGTTCTACAAACAAGGAGATGAACATACCAGGCTTTACTTATTTTGCATACAAGTCGCAGCTGGCTGCTCTGTCCCAGGTCCGTCCAGTCGTTGGTCTGTCCAGGTCTGGTGGGAACTGTGTTCTCTCCCTCGCTCTGTCTGGCACTCCCTGCCCCTTATGCCCATATATATACACCACCCTGTACATCTAATGACCGCCCCCAAGAGTCCCAAATAATATGGCAAGATATATCTTGACAAAATAATATAATATGCCAACAGCAGCTAGACTAAACATAAATTGGTCCTGCATGAGATGTCAGAAATTAGACAAATTGTTTATGATCTACAACTTGCTTCGCTGATCACACAGTTCAACAAATGGTAACTATTGGATTTTATGCAATGTATTATTTCCCTTGAGATATTGATTTAAAATGTTGCCTCTGTAATGTTTATTTCTTTAAAACCTTGTTGCTGACATCCCCCAGTGGAATCATTACTGAGGTTCCCTGTAGGAGGGGGGGGGGGGGCAGTGGGACCCAGGAGAGTCAGCCCCCCACGGTGTGGAAACATTAGGATATATATAGTGTTAGAAAATAACTGCAGATGCTGGTACAAATCGAAGGTGTTTATTCACAAAATGCTGGAGTAACTCAGCAGGTCGGGCAGCATCTCAGGAGAGAAGGAATGGGTGACGTTTCGGGTCAAGCCCCTTCTTCAGACTGATGTCAGCGGGGCGGGACAAAGGAAGCATATAGGTGGAGACAGGAAGGTAGAGGGAGAATGGGGAAGGAGGAGGGGAAGAGAGGGACAGAAGAACTATCTAAAGTAGGAGAAGTCAATGTTCATACCGCTGGGCTGCAAGCTGCCCAGGCGAAATATGAGGTGCTGTTCCTCCAATTTCCGGTGGGCCTCACTATGGCACTGGAGGAGGCCCATGACAGAAAGGTCAGACTGTGAGTGGGAGGGGGAGTTGAAGTGCTCAGCCACCGGGGAGATCAGGTTGGTTAAGGCGGACCGAGCGCAGGTGTTGAGCGAAACGATCGCCGAGCCTGCGTTTGGTTTCGCCGATGTGGAGAAGTTGACATCTAGAGCAGCGGATACAATAGATGAAGTTGGAGGAGGTGCAGGTGAACCTCTGTCTCACCTGGAAAGACCGTTTGGGTCCTTGGATAGAGTCGAGGGGGGAGGTAAAGGGACAGGTGTTGCATCTCGTGCGGTTGCAGGGGAAAGTGCCCGGGGAGGGGGTGATCAGGATATATATATAATGGATTGCAAGAAAGGCAATGTTACGGCGGTGATGGGGGACTTCAAGATGCAGGTAGACTGGGAAAATCAGATTCATACTGAACTCCAAGAGAGGGAAATTGTCGACTGCCGTTGAGGTGGTTTCTTAGAGCAACTTGCAGTTGAGCCTACCAGGGTAAAGGCAATTCTGGGTTTGATGTCGTCTAATGAACGGGATTTGATTAGGGAGCTCAAGGTAACGGAACCATTAGGAGGTAGCGACCATCTATATACTAAAACTCTCGTTTGTTATCTTGTTTGTGACTGAACTTCAGCCAAAACGGTACACGATAGCGCGACAATTTTAGGCCCACCTTACTCACCATTGTCACTTTAGTGATAATGCAAGTAGATTTATTGAAATCGGTGTTATATTTTTAAAGCTATTCACATTTTAAAGTTTAAAAGGAGGGGAGGGGAGGGGAGGAGGGAGGGAGGGGGGAGTGGGGGAGAAGGGAGAGGGCACCAATGCAGGAGAGGTTTGGGCCCAATGGGTCCACTTGGTCTAGTAATATGATAAAATTCAACCAGCCATTTGAGAGGGAGAAGATGAAATCAGATGTGTCGATATCACTGTTGATGGGACTACAGAGGCATGAGGGAGGAGCTGGCTAAAGTTGATTTGGTAAAGGACCCAAGCAGGGATGTTGGTGGAACAGCAATGGTAGGAATTTCTGGCAAAACAATTTGGAAAATGCAGAGGAAGAAAGATTCTAGCAGGAGAATGAGACGACCGTGGCTGACAAGGGAAGTCAAAGACAGCATAAAAATAAAAGAGAAGGCATATAACATTGCAAAGATTGGTTGGAAGCTGGAGGATTGGGAATCTTTAAACAAAAACAACAGAAGGTGACTAAAGATGCAATGTGGGGAGAAAATATGAAAGTAAGCTAGCCAATAATATAAAAGAGGATAGCAAAGGCTTTATCAGATATATGAAGAGTAACAAAGAGGCAAGTGTAGACATTGGACCACTGGAAAATTATGCTGGAGAAGTGATAATGGGGAATAAAGAAATGGCAGGTGAATTGAATATATATTTGCATCAGTCTTCATAATGGAAGACACCAGTAACAGGCCGGAAATTCAAGAGAGTCAGGGGGTGGAAGTTAGTGTAGTGGCTATTACTAAAGAGAAGGTGCTTGTAAAGCTGAAAGGTCTGAGGGTGGATAAGTCACCTGGACCGGATGGACTGCACCCCAGGTAACAGAGGTGGCTTTAGAGATTGTGAAAGTACTAATGGTGATCTTTCAAGAATCACTCGAGTCAGGGGTGGTTCCAGACAATTGGAAAATTGCAAATATTACTCCGCTGTTCATCTACAATCAGTACTCCGTTCCTGCCTTCTCCCCATACCCCCTGACTCCGCTATCCTTAAGAGCTCTATCTAGCTCTCTCCTGAATGCATTCAGAGAACTGGCCTCCACTGCCTTCTGAGGCAGAGAATTCCACAGATTCACAACTCTCTGACTGAAAAAGGCACTCCTGTAGATAATATATCAGTTTACTTAACGTAATAGTTTCTAAGAACTAACACATGTTTTTTTCTTTTCCTAGCCTCCTCGACAGCATTATTCAACACAATCTGAGGTAATTTTCCACTTATGTTATTTTCTGAGCTTCTAAAAGATGTCAGCAATAGGAAATTAAACATATGTACTGAAGAAGGGTCTCGACCCGAAGCGTCACCCGTTCCTGAGATGCTGCCTGACCTGCTGAGTTACTGCAGCATTCTGTGTCTACCTATACATTTCAGGTAGTCATTAAAATATCAATGTACTCTGGTTTATTGACATTTGAACCTCAGTAGTTTAGTTTATTCTTGTCACGTGTACTGAGGTACATTGAAAAAGCTTTTGTTATAGACAATAGACAATAGGTGCAGGAGGAGGCTATTCGGCCCTTCGAGCCAGCACCGCCATTCAATGTGATCATGGCTGATCATTCTCAATCAGTACCCCGTTCCTGCCTTCTCCCCATACCCCCTGACTCCGCTATCCTTAAGAGCTCTATCTAGCTCTCTCTTGAATGCATTCAGAGAATTGGCCTCCAGTCCAGTCAAGTCCAGTTTGTCTGCAAACCAGTCAAAGAAACTAAAATAAAAGTCTGTACATGATTACAATCCAGCCGGCCACAGTGTATAGATAAAGGATAAAGGATACAACAGTCGGTGAAAGGTAAAATATGATAAGACAGAGTTAAGAGAGTTCGAAGGTCTCCAGTGAGGTGGATGGGAGGTCAGGACTACACTCAGTCCTGGCTCAGGGGTGTCAATCTCATTTTAGGTCATGGCCCGGAATGGGCAAAGTGCGACTTCATGCGGGCCGGATCAGTTGTGCACGCACGCACGAACGCACGCGCGCGTGGCCCCACAGCTTCGCCTTTTCAACCTGCTCACATGTCGCTTAGACAGCGGTGGGGGAGAGAGTGGCGAGAGAGAGAGCAGAGAGAGAGAGAGGGAGGGAGAGAGAGAGAGAGAGCAGAGAGAGAGAGAGAGAGAGAGAGAGGGAGGGAGAGAGAGAGAGAGAGAGAGAGAGAGAGAGAGAGAGAGAGAGAGAGAGAGAGAGAGAGAGAGAGAGAGAGAGAGAGAGAGAGAGAGTGGCGAGAGAGAGAGGCGAGAGAGAGAGAGAGAGAGTGGCGAGAGAGGCGAGAGAGAGAGAGCAGAGAGAGAGAGAGAGAGAGAGTGGCGAGAGAGAGAGCAGCGAAAGAGAGAGAGAGAGCGGAGAGAGCAGAGAGAGAGAGGGAGAGAGGGAGAGAGAGAGAGAGAGAGAGAGAGAGAGAGAGAGTGGAGAGAGGGAGGGAGGGAGGGAGAGAGAGCGGAGAGAGAGAGTGGAGAGAGGGAGAGGTGAGAGAGAGAGAGTGGAGAGAAAGAGGGAGAGAGCAGCGAGAGAGCGGGAGAGTAAAGAGAGAGAGAGAGAGAGAGAGAGAGAGCGGGAGAGAGCGGGAGAGTGTAAAGAGAGAGAGAGAGAGCGGGAGAGAGCGGGAGAGTGTATAGAGAGAGAGAGAGAGAGAACGGGAGAGAGCGGGAGAGAGCGGGAGAGCGGAGAGAGAGAGAGAGAGAGAGAGAGAGAGCGGGAGAGAGCGGGAGAGTGTAGAGAGAGAGAGAGAGAGAGAGAGAGAGAGAGCGGGAGAGAGCGGGAGAGCGGACAGAGAGGGGGAGAGAGCGGTGTATCGTGTTGTTACTTGCAAGCAAAGCACCAAGGCACATTCCTTGTATGTATACATACTTGGCTAATAAAATGCATTCAATTCAATTCAATTCAAAGCAAAGCCATCGTTGAGGTGGGTATCCATGTTGTTCAGGTGTTCCAGAGATGATTGTAGGGCCAGGGAGATGACATCATCCATGGGCTTGTCGTGACGGTCGGCCAACTGCTGTAGGTCAAGGCTGCTTGGTGGGCTGGATTCAATGTGTGCCATAACGAGAAGGATGGCTCCAGAACTGTTAACATTTCATCAGGCACTTGGATATGCTCTGTTCTGGCCCATTGGAAAATGTTCCAATACTGCCAATCTTTTCAGATCTGAAGGACAATTAATGGCATTTAGTTTTCATGTCTATTGCATTTTTGCACGCAGCAGGGAACACCGTTTGTGAAGTCAGTCTGAAGAAGGGTCTCGACCCGAAACGTCACCCATTCCTTCTCTCCTGAGATGCTGCCTGACCCGCTGAGTTACTCCAGCATTTTGTGAATAAATACCTTCCATTTGAAGGATAAGAAAATAACTGCAGATGCTGGTACAAATCGAAGGTATTTATTCACAAAATGCTGCTGAGTTACTCCTGCATTTTGTGAATAAATACCTTCCATTTGAAGGATGTCATCTTGTTTTTTTTCTCCTCATGGCTTGACTTGCATGTAGGGCTCATAAAATGAGATGCACTGGCTTTGAACAGAAGCACCAATCTCCTTCACAGAAGGACAATGAAGGTATCGGCTCACAGGTTCATCACACAACTGACTACAGCCAGTTTTCACATATATAGAGGGTAACTAGACCAAGTGGACCCATTGGGCCCAAACCTCTCCTGCATTGGTGGAGCACCTTCACCTCCCTCCCCCCCTCCCCTCCCCTCTCCCCCCTCTCTCCCCTCTCCCCCCCCCCCCCTCTCCTTCCACCCCCTCCCCTCCCTCCACCCCACTCTGATTCTTCCTCTGACGTGGCAGGGATGACCTGATGCGATGGGCAGTTGTGCAGTTTGTGTGATGATTCACTCCTGCCTTCCACACAAAGCGCCCGTCCGCTCCCGGTGCATGGCCCTGCGGTTCTCAATATGATCTCAAATGTTACTCCTTCACTTGAACAGAAACGAACCAGAGATTCTCAGGAGATTGACACAAAATCTACTGGAGTAATGTCTGAAGAAGGGTCTCGACCCGAAACATCACCCATTGCTTCTCTCCAGAGTGGATTAATTAAACCAAAAATAATTGATGTACAAAAAGCAAACTGCAAGGGGGAAATTAGCTAATCAGGCACCATCTGTGGAGAGAAATGGACAATTGATGTTTCAAGTTAAGTACCTTCCTCCCCCCCGACTGAAAGGGCAGATAGGAAATAGCAAGTACAAAGAGGGGCGAGGCCAGAGTTTGCATGGAGCAGATGGATTCAGGTGAAAACGGGTGAATCGGTGGCAGGCGGCAGGTGGGGGAGTGGTGTGGATAATAACAGAACCTGGGACAGGATTGGCGGAGGTAACCAGGAGCTGAGGGGAATGGGAAATGGACACAAAAAGCTGGAGTAACTCAGCAGGACAGGCAGCATCTCTGGGGAGAAGGAATGGCTGACGTTTCAGGTCGAGACCCTCCAAGAAGGGAGTCATTGCCGATTGTCTGTTATAACCGAGTAAAGTATTATCATTGTAGGTAGTTGAAAAGAAGAACCGCAGGTGACGGTTAATACACAAAGTGCTGGAGTAACTCAGCAGGTCAGGCAGCATCTCTGGAGAACATGGACACAGAGTGCTGGAGTAACTCAGCGGGTCAGGCAGCATCTCTGGAGAACGTGAATAGGTGACCCTTCTTCAGACTGATTCAATCTGCTGAGTTACTCCAGCACTTTGTGTCGTTTCACCTTGAAGCAGTGCGCGGTGGTCTGCACCAGCGAGCCCTTCTCTACCCACGGGCACGGTCTGGGTGAAGCGGCTGTTGTCGCGGCTCACGTTGTAGCCCCTGGAGACAGCGCTCCCTTCAGGCCGCCGCCACCGACGGGTCCACCCTCTCCTCTCTCCAGCTGCCGCTTCCAAGGCGGAGTATGTCAGCGACTCCCGGGGAAATGGAGGAGGCCGCGGTGTGGTGGGGTGGGGTGGGGTGTGGTGGGGTGGGGTGGGGTGGGGTGTGGTGGTGTGGGGTGGGGTGGGGTGTGGTGGGGTGGGGTGGGGTGTGGTGGGGTGGGGTGGGGTGGGGTGGGGTGGGGTGTAGTGGGGTGGGGTGGGGTGGGGTGGGGTGGGGTGTGGTGGGGTGGGGTGGGGTGGGTTGAGGCTGAGGAAACAGAGGAGGAGGTGGCGATCGGGGGGGGTGCGGGCAGAGTGATGGGCCGAGGGGAAGGTGCAGCAGTTGGGAGAGGAGGGAAGCCCCGCAGTGACCGAGCGAGTCCTGTTGGTGGCGGCGGCCTGAAGCCAATCGCTGTCCCCAGGGGCTACAACGTGAGCCGCAACAGCAGCCGGCGAACCGGACCTTGCGGTGGGGCTCGCTGAAGAGTGGCTCGATGGAGCACTTTGCAAGTCGGGGGTGGCGTCAGAAGCCGGGACTCTGAACGGCCAGGGAGGTCGTGCTGGCCAAGGATGCCATGGGCAGGTCCATCCACTACATCTGAAATCCGTTATAATGGTGTCCGTTCAAATGAGGGTTGACTGTTCCCAATGCCTGCTGTCGCATTGTTAACATTCTGTAAGATTGAATAAACTTGTACGGTATAATGGACCAGTTGGTAAATTCGTAAAGCTGCAATCTAAATCAAGATCAGCTGTCTGGATTAAGCATCCAGCATCTAACCATAACAACTCAGTTCCCAATGCTCTCTGTCATTCTGCTCTCCAACCTGCCTGCCTTTGCGCTTCATTAGAATCTCAGCCAGAATTGAGAGCTCAAATCACTGAAATCTTGAGTGCAAATCTTGAATCTGAACTGCAATCACCCATCCACCCTTAAATCTGACATAGGGTGCATAGGGGCCCTTAAATCTGACATAGGGGCCTCCTCCTGCACCTATTGTCTATTGTCTAACACAGTAGCACAGCTGGTTGAGCTGCTGCCTCACGGTGCCAGAGACCGGGGTTCAATCCTTACCTCAGCTGCTACCTGCGTGGAGTTTGCGCATCTCACCGTGGCCGCATGGGTTTTCCTCCGGATGCTCCGGTTTGCCCCCACGTCCAAATTGGGATAACATCGAATCTAGAACGAAGAGAATCCTCTCCAGAGATGCTGCCTGTCCTGCTGAGTTACCAGCTGCTTTTTGTGTCTTATCTTCAGTTTAAACCACCAGCATCTGCAGTTCCTTCGTACATGGAACGAGTATAAACGGGTGATTGATTTCACAAAATGCTGGAGTAACTCAGCGGGTCAGGCAGCATCTCAGGAGAGAAGGAATGGGCGACGTTTCGGGTCGAGACCCTTCTTCAGACTGAAGAAGGGTCTCGACCCGAAACGTCACCCATTCCTTCTCTCCTGAGATGCTGCCTGACCCGCTGAGTTACTCCAGCATTTTGTGAATAAATCGACTTGTACCAGCATCTGCAGTTATTTTCTTATACTGCTGTCTACATTGGTTACCCATGTTCTGAGATAAAAAAGTAAGACAGGACCTAGTATCAATGCCATCTTCATGTATGCCATGGCATATATATATATATTTATACACACCGATCAGCCAAAACATTATGACCACTGACAGGTGAAGTGAATAACATTGATTATCTTGTTACAATGGCACCTGTCAAGGGGTGGGATATATTAGGCAGCAAGTGAACAGTCAGTTCTTGAGGTTGATGTGTTGGATGCAGGAGAAATGGGAATGCATCCAGCATTTTGTGAAATAAATACCTTTGATTTGTACCAGCCTCTGCAGTTATTTTCCTACACCACAGTTGATTGATGGTCAGCGAGGACACCCTGGGCTGAAGGGCCCGTTTCTAAGCTGCATCACTAAACCGAACTAAAGTAAATCGTGTATATACCCAATGTTGAAACTAACAGGTTCGATTTTCTTCTGAGCGTTGCAGTAAGAGAAAACTTAAACTTTGCACCTTGGAACTGCAGTGAACCTTCAGTGTGGCGATTTCGGAAGCCCAATGCTAAACCTAATGTTGTGAAGACTGATTGTTCTGAACAAGTAACAAGATACTGATGCCTGCTCATGAGCACATGGATGTTTATATTTTATAGGGTGAAGAGGAAGGGCCGAGGCAGCGTAGAGCCTCCAGTCCTGGATCCTTTGCATCTCTTGGCTACGGACGCTATACACCAAATTGGTCTCGTTCACCACAACATTTCCACAGACCAGGTAATAATTGCCCTGTTATAGTATCTCCTCTTAAAGAACAACCAAACAGAAAATATCATTAGGTTTTCTGCTTCCCAGTCACCAACGAAACTGACTAAATAAATACCTACATCGAACCAAAGAATCAATAGACAATAAACAATAGGTGCAGGAGGAGGCCTTTCGGCCCTTCGAGCCAGCACCGCCATTCAATGTGATCATGGCTGATCATCCACAATCAGTACCTCGTTCCTGCCTTCTCCCCATACCCCCTGACTCCGCTATCCTTAAGAGCTCTATCTAGCTCTCTCTTGAATGCATTCAGAGAATTGGCCTCCACGGCCTTCTGAGGCAGAGAATTTTCTTTGTCTTTCAATATATGACATTCCCGCCATTCCGGGAATTAACCTAGTAAACCTACGCTGCACGCCCTCAATAGCAAGAATGTCCTTCCTCAAATTTGGAGACCAAAACTGCACACAGTACTCCAGGTGCGGTCTTACCAGGGCCCTGTACAACTGCAGAATGACCTCTTTGCCTCTATACTCAACATTCCATTGGCTTTCTTCACTGCCTGCTGTTCCTGCATTCTTCCTTTCAGTAACTGATGCACTAGGACACCCAGATCTCATTGTACGTCCCCTGTTCCTAACTTGCACCATTCAGATAATACTCTGCCTTCCTATTCGTACCACCAAAGTGGATAACCTCACACTTATCCACATTAAACTGCATCTGCCATGCATCCGTCCACTCACATAACCTGTCCAAGTCATCCTGCAACCTCATAGCATCTTCCTCACAGTTCACACTGCCACCCAGCTTTGTATCATCTGCAAATTTGCTAATGGTACTTTTAATCCCTTCATCCAAGTCATAAAAATAAAACGCTGTCTGTTGGAAAATCCAATGAGGATCACAGAGAATTAGCTTTTATGGTCGAATTGCTATTCTGTGCCTTCACTGAAAGGATGTTTCACTGAGCCAGCAAAATTGATTCCAGGAGATTCCAATGAGCTTTATTCTAACCACGGAGGTGTAAAAGATGATGAAAGGTGAATCGCTGCAATTGCCAGCATTTCCATTCAGATTCCGGGGCGGGCTCATCCTGCAGCGGGGTCAGAACCTGCATTGACTTCAATGGAGATTATAGGCCCGTTGATAACAAGCAAAGGGAAAAGTAAGACACAAAATGCTGGTGTGACTCTGGCAGCACCTCCGGAGAGAAGGAATGGGTGACGTTCCGGGTCAAGACTCTTCTTCAGTCTGACGTTTCGGGTCAAGACCCTTCTTCAGTCAGAAGACCCGAAAGGTCACCCGTTCCTTCTCTCCCGAGATGCTGCCTGACCCGCTGAGTTACTCCAGCATCTTGTGTCTTATCTCCGATGTAAAAGGCATCTGCAGTTCCTTCCTACACAAAGGAAAAAGTAAGTTTCTCTTCTTATTAGTTCTATTCAGTTCATCGTTTAAAATTAATATCTCTAATTTGTTTTCGTAGCTGATTTGATTTCAATAGTTTTTAGAGGTCTCTGAATGTCAGGCATACTTCAAAACGTTAAAACAAGGGGGTGGGCCGTTTAAATCTGAGATGAGCTGACATCCCTTCTCTGAGGGTCATTAATACTTAGGACTCTCTTGCTCAAAAGGGCGGTGGAAGCATTGTGAATAGTTTTAACAGTACTAAACAGATCAGGGTGCTATGTTACTAGAAGTAGGTGGCCATGTGACGTTGAGGCTGCAATCCAATCAGCTGCGATCTTGTTGAATGATGGAGCGGACTGGAGATGTTGAGTGTCCTAGTTTGTATGTTGTTAGGGGACAATTGCAACGGCAGACTGGGCAATGGAGGTCATGAACGAATGGACGATGAAGTGGATTGGGAAAGTAACATTAGTTGTTGGATGTGTAATGTTCTGCAGCAAATACGATTTGTTTTTGCATGTTTCCCTAACACTGAGCTCAGGTAGTAAACCAGCCCTGTGGTTACCTGGCTTATCACAGCTGCTTTTTTGAAATGGAGGAACAATAGTCTTCCAGCACCTCACTTGCACAGACGTCCATCAGGGCCCCAGCTATCTCCACTTTGCTTTCACTAGCAACATTCACTTTTCACTTTCACCCAGGCCCGGAAATGTATCGACTCTTATACATCCAATAACATCCTTCTGAAAACCTAGCTGCTCCACGAGCCCTTCCCTGAACTCACTACCTCCCATGTCCGAGGTATTTATTCACAAAATACTGCAGGTCAGGCAGCATCTCAGGAGAACATGGACACAGAGTGCTGGAGTAACTCAGCGGGTCAGGCAGCATCTCAGGAGAACATGGACACAGAGTGCTGGAGTAACTCAGCGGGTCAGGCAGCATCTCAGGAGAGAAGGAATGGGTGATGTTTCGGGTCGAGACCCTTCTTCTGACCTCCCATGTCCTTCTCGGTGAATACAGTTGAGAAATATTCATGTCAACACTTGCCCACACCCCTTGGCTCCACACATAAATGACCCCAAAGGGATGCTATTCTTTCCCTGCCTAACTTCTTGCTCCTGGTATACTAAAAAAAATGTCTTTAATGTAAAGGATATTTCGTGACTCCTTTTTAGTTTAGTTTAGATTAGAGATATAGCGCGGAAACAGGACCACCGAATCCGCCCCGCACATTAACACTGTCCTACACACACTTGGGACAATTTTACATTTATACATTTATACCAAGCCAATTAACCTATAAACCTGTACGTCTTTGGAGTGTGGGACGAAACCGAAGATCTCGGAGAAAACCCACGCAGGTCATGGGGAGAACGTACAAACTCCGTACAGACAGCACCCGTAGTCGGGATCGAACCTGGGCCTCTGGCGCTGTAAGGCAGTAGATAGAAACATAGAAAATAGGTGCAGGAGTAGGCCATTCGGCCCTTTGAGCCAGCACCCCCATTCAATATGATCATGGCTGATCATCCTAAATCAGCACCCCGTTCCTGCTTTCTACCCATATCCATTGATTCCGTTAGCCCTAAGAGCTATATCTAACCCTCTCTTGAATACATCCGCTGAAGTTCTCCCGCTGTGCCACTGTTCCGCCCTCTTAATTTCTTTAGGTTCTCTCCCACACTATATTTCTCCTCCAGTCCTAGTTATCGATCTCTGCCATATGTTTTTTTTTAAATTTCCTCATCAATATCCGGCACGGTGGCACAGCGGTAGAGTTGCTGCCTTACAGCGAATGCAGCGCCTGAGACTCAGGTTCGATCCTGACTACGGGCGCCGTCTGTACGGAGTTTGTACGTTCTCCCCGTGAACTGCGTGGGTTTTCTCCAAGATCTTCGGTTTCCTCCCACACTCCAAAGACGTACAGGTATGTAGGTTAATTGACTGGGTAAAATTTAAAAATTGTCCCTAGTGTGTGTAGGATAGTGTTAATGTGCGGGGATCGCTGGGCGGCGCGGACCCGGTGGGCCGAAGGGCCTGTTTCCACGCTGTATCTCTAAATCTAAAAAGAAATCTAAATCCTTTGTCATCCAAGGTTCCCTCACCTTACCAGCTAGGCATTTCACTCTTTACACATGTTAGCCCAGAACACGTGAACACGTGTCAACACGTCTTTCAAAAGGATGTCGCTTGTCAAATGCCTTTTATCCCACAAGCAACTGCTGCCTATCGACACTCATCAGGTCTTCCCCAACGCGGCTGAAACGATGATGAAGTGAGATTGGGAAATTAAAATCTAATTTAAAGTGAAATTAAAATTCAATGATTTTATTTTATTTATTTATTTTCCGGTCAATACAATACAACAGATTGACCATACAATCTGTTGTGAAAGTTAAATAGTGCAAAATCATTGTATCAAAAAATAAAACAATATAATCGCACATGATATTTTCTGACTGTAAAAAAAGGTGTAGGCTGAAGCCAAAGCTTATTGTGCGTCCCCCTTCATACTGAACAAAATATAATTAAAAAACACACAACATCATAAGTCAGAAGCAGATAAACAAAACATAGAAAGAAACACAAATATAGTCAAGAACCATCATTTCTGTCCTGTTAGTCATTTCTCAGTGCTGATCACATATTTTGTGTCTTTCAAATATAATATTTTTGAACATTTTCTTGAATTTACATGTATTACTACACTCTTTTAATTCATTGTTGAGTTAAAGTATTCCATAATGGTGGTGAAATCTCCCTCTTAATTTAGTTTCCTGGGCCTGACTTAGCATTGAATGAATTATTTTAATTTACACTTCCTGATTATAACATCGACTCATTTGATTTGAATGATGCACATAATTTGCTTCATGGCTCAGGTCCCATATGTCCTGTGGTGAACAACATGTTGATTTTATTTCCTATAACACCAATTTCCAATGCAGTCTTACAGAAATTAAAAGGACAAGGGAAGATCTGACAAATGTCAGACTCTGTTCATTTGTCGACTTCACAAATAATGGAACATGAATTTCCTTGAGTCTTTGAGAAAGATTATTGATCTGTGGAAAATTACTCGGGGCAAAAAATTCCTTTGATGCTTACCAAAAGAAAGATTCAATTGAATAATTATCCTCTACAAATCTCTACAAATTTCCATCTCAAGGCAGTCATATCACAATATATTGTCTAGTGTGTTGGACTGAAACTTTTGCATTAGAAGGTACATGGTTCCCTAAAGTTGCATGTCAGATAGACAATGGGGTGTTGAAGACAGAAACATAGAAAATAGGTGCAGGAGGAGGCCATTTGGCCCTTCGAGCCAGCACCGACATTCATTGCGATCATGGCTGATCATCCACAATCAGTAACCCGTGCCTGCCTTCTCCCCATATCCCTTGATTCCACTAGCCCCTAGAGCTCTATCTAACTCTCTTTTAAATTCATCCAGTGAATTGGCCTCCACTGCCTTCCATGGCAGAGAATTCCACAGATTCACAACTCTCTGGGTGAAAAAGTTTTTTCTCACCTCAGTTTTAAATGGCCTCCCCTTTATTCTTAGACAGTGGCCCCTGGTTCTGGAATCCCCCAACATTGGGGACATTTTTCCTACATCTAGCTTGTCCGGTCCTTTTATAATTTTATATAGGATGTTTGGCATGCTTGACATCCAGAACAAGGGGCTACAGTTTAAGAATAAGGGTTAGGCCATTTAGAACGGAGATGAGGAAGAACTTTTTCAGTCAGAGAGTGGTGAAGGTGTGGAATTCTCTGCCTCAGAAGGCAGTGGAGGCCAGTTCGTTGGATGCTTTCAAGAGAGAGCTGGATAGAGCTCTTAAGGATAGCGGAGTGAGGGGGTATGGGGAGAAGGCAGGAACGGGGTACTGATTGAGAGTGATCAGCCATGATCGCATTGAATGGCGGTGCTGGCTCGAAGGGCTGAATGGCCTACTCCTGCACCTATTGTCTATTGTCTATTGCTTGTTTTCATTGGGATGGGTATTGAGTACAAACGTTAGGACATCACGATGCAGCTATACAACTCTTTGATTAGACCACATGTGAACATAGAACTACTGTAGTATGAATGGGTGATAATTTGCCGACATGGATTCGGGGGGTTTAAGGGATTGTTCCATGCTTTATCTTTCAATCTGACTACTGTGTGCAGTTTTGGTTACGCAGCTTTAGGGTGGATGTTTTTAAGTTGGAAATCATGCAAAAGAGATTCACCACAATGTGCTGGGGGAACTCAGTGGATCAGGCAGCATCTGTGGAGGGAATAGACAGATGGCGTTTTGGGTTAGAACTCTTCTTGGGACTGATTGGAGTAGGAGGAAGAAAGCTGGAAGAGAGACCTGGGGGCAAGACAAAGCTGGCAAGCGATAGATGGATGCAGGTGAGGGGGCAGGGTTGGTTTGGTAGATTGGTAGAGTGAGTAACAAAAGCTAGAAATGAAAAGAAGAACATCGTGTCAGATAAGGTACAGCAGGCAGTGAAGAAAGCGAACAGCATGTTGGCCATAACGAGAGGAGTTGAGTATAGGAGCAAAGAGGTCCTTCTGCAATAGACAATAGGTGCAGGAGTAGGCCATTCGGCCCTTTGAGCCAGCACCGCCATTCAATGTGATCATGGCTGATCATCCACAAACATTACCCCGTTCCTGCCTTCTCCCCGTACCCCCTGACTCCGCTATCCTTAAGAGCTCTATCTAGCTCTCTCTTGAATGCATTCAGAGAACTGGCCTCCACAGCCTCCACAGAGGCAGAGAATTCCACAGATTCACAACTCTCTGACTGAAAATGTTTTTCCTCATCTCCGTTCTAAATGGCATACCCCTTATTCTTAAACTGTGGCTACTTGTTCTGGACTCCCACAACATTGGGAACATGTTTCCTGCCTCTAACGTGTCCAACCCCCTTAATAATCTTATAAGTTTCGATAAGATCCCCTCTCATCCTTCTAAATTCCAGTACAGGGCCCTAGTGAGAACACACCTGGAGTATTGTGTGCAGTTTTGGTCTCCTAATTTGAGGAAGGACACTCTTGCTATTGAGGGAGTGCAGCGTAGGTTCACGAGGTTAATTCCCGGGATGGCGGGACTGTCAAATGATGAAAGAATGGAGCGACTGGGCTTGTATTCACTGGAATTTAGAAGGATGAGTGGGGATCTTAAAGAAATTATTAAGGGATTGGACACACTCGATGCAGGAAACATGGTCCCGATGTTGGGGGAGTCCAGAACCAGGGGACACAGTTTAAGAGGAAGGGGTCGGCCATTTAGAACGGAGATGAGGAAAACCTTTTTCACCCGGAGAGTTGTGAATTTGTGGAATTCTCTGCCTCAGAAGGCAGTGGAGGCAGACTCACTGGATGCATTCAAAAAGGCTAGAGGAATCAAGGGATGTGGGGAGAGGGCAGGAACGGGGTACTGAATGTGGATGATCAGCAATGGTCACATTGAATGGCAGTGCTGGCTCGAAGGGCCGAATGGCCTACTCCTGCACCTATTGTGTGTGTATCAATAAGGGAAGAAGGGAAAGAGTAAAATGTAAAGCCGGAGGACAGGAAATAGGTGGAGGAGGATAGGGGGAGGGGAGTAAGGGGAAGATGGAAGTGATGGGGAATGAGCAATGGAAGACGAGCACATGAACCTTTGTCTCAGCTGGAAGAACTGCTCGGGACCCTGGATGGAACTGAGCGCGGAGGTACAGGTGTTACATTGTCCTGTGGTTGTGGGGAAGGTACCTGGAGAGTTGACAGGTATGGTGGGGAAGGAAATTAGCGAACCAAGGAGTTGCAGAGGGATTGGGTCACTACAGAAAGTGGAACCGGGTGAGGACGGAAAGATGTGACTGGTGGTGGCATCACGTTGAAGGTGGCGGATTCTGCCTCTGCACTTAAGGGCGGAGCAGTGGACCAGCGGTAAAGTCGCTGCCTTGCAGCACCAGGAACCAGAGTTTGAACCTGTCTGTACAGGGTGCTGCCTGTACGGAGTTTGCACGTTCTCCCTGTGACTGCGTGGGTTTTGTCCGGGAGCTCCGGTTTCCTCCCACATTCCAAGGACGTGCTGGTTTGTAGGGTATTTGGCTTCTGTAAATTGTCCCGAGTGTGTAGGATGGGACTAGTGACCATTGGGCCGGCACGGACTAGGTGGGTCGAAAGGTCTGTTTCCACACAGTATCTCTAAACTAAACTAAACCTCTCTTAACTAAACCCATCCAGGGCCCCAGCAGCCCTTCCAGGTGAGACAGAGGTCTTTAAGTAGATGTAAAGTGGTGAGGAATGTTGTTACTGAATGTACCTGAACTGATGTACAGCACTTTGGTCAACGTGGGTTGTTTTTAAATGTGCTATACAAATAAAATTGACTTGACTTGACTTGTTAAAATTCGTGAGAAGGTGCTTTGGAGTAATATAACTTTTTTAATACTTCCCTGTGTTGACCAGGGCCACTGACATAGACATCAAAAGGAGGTAGAATGGATAATTCACACATGGATTCATGGAATGGATAATGGTAGAATGAATAATGGATGGATGGATGAGGGGGGACCTCATTGAAAGTTACTGAATAGTGAAAGGTCTGGATAGAGTGGATGTGGAGAGGATGTTCCCACCAGCGGGATTGTCTGGGACCAGAGGCCATAGCTTCAGAATAAAAGGACGTACCTTTAGGAAAGAGATGAGGAGGAATTTCTCAAGTGAATCTGTGGAATTCATTGCCACAGATGGCTGTGGAGGACGTCAATGGATATTTTTAAGGCGCAGATTGACATATTCTTGATTAGTATGGGTGACAATAGACAATAGACAATAGACAATAGGTGCAAGAGTAGGCTTTATGGGGAGAATGCAGGAGAGTAGTGTTGAGAGGGAAATTTAGACCAACCCAGATTGAATGGTAGAGTAGACTTGATGGGCCGAATGGCCTAGTTCTGCTCCTGTAAATTATGAACATAATTCCTTAGGCAAGCAGAAAAACAGTGACATACCAATGTATTTTTTTGGAGATTATTATTGATAAAGGCCAGGAAGCAGACCGGTTTATTTACGTTCCAAGCAACGCCGTGTTTCTGAGTAATAAACTTTGAAAGTGATGAATATTATTTAAGAAATATGTGAGAGACTACACCCAATCTCATCGCCAGTCCTTGTTCGCAAATGCATTTAAGCAATCCTTTTTTCAACTTGCAACCTTTTTATTCTGCTCAGTGCTCACCTCTGCTGGTATTCATTCCCTGCATACTGGTAGTTACAGCTCCTTGTCAACACACTGCAGCCTTCCATCCTCTCTCACACCTAACTATGTTCCATATTTTAAAGGTAAGTTGCATGTGCTGTACTAGACAAGATGGTCTACCTTGTAACCTATTCACAGAGATAGGGGCAATGCATGTTTGTTCAGCAACTTGATGTCAGCATATTGCCTTGGGAATTAATGCACTGATTTCTGGTACAAGGAACTTTTGTGTTATTTTTAATGTTTTTAATAATATTTTTCATAGAAACATAGAAAATAGGTGCAGGAGTAGGCCATTCGGCCCTTCGAGCCTGTACGCACCGCCATTCAATATGATCATGGCTGATCATCCAACTCAGTATCCCGTACCTGCCTTCTCTCCATACCCCCTCTAACTCCCTCTTAAATATAGCCAATGAACTGGCCTCAACTACCTTCTGTGGCAGAGAATTCCACAGATTCACCACTCTCTGTGTGAAAAAAAACGTTCTCATCTCGGTCCTAAAAGACTTCCCCCTTATCCTTAAACTGTGACCCCCTTGTTCTGGACTTCCCCAACATCGGGAACAATCTTCCTGTATCTAGCCTGTCCAACCCCTTAAGAATTTTGTAAGTTTCTATAAGATCCCCCCTCAATCTTCTATATTCCAGCGAGTACAAGCCGAGTCTATCCAGTCTTTCTTCATATTAAAGTCCTGCCATTCAGTTACATTTTTTTCCCAATCTTCACTTTTTGATACATTTCAGACTGCATTCAAAAATGCAGAAATCTGTCCACCAATTTTGCAGCACATCTGTGTTTTTCCAGTGGTTAAAATTAACCCTATTATTAATTCATCCCAAATTATCTCAAAAATGGATAGTCAATATTACCACCAGCCATGCCTATTTTGGTTGAGTTGCTGCAAACATTTTTTACATACTGGGCATGTTTTTATAATTAGCAGCTAATGCGTCATAGTTTGCACATTCTTTCTAACACAGTGCTACACAGTATGTCCTTCCTTTAATAATTAATATATTAATTCCAATTGCAGCCTGCATAAGAATCAAATGAAAGCACAGGAAAGGACTGAAGATAATCAAAGAACAAAGCAAACATGATCATGAGTGTAGTTACTCCAGCATTTTGTGTCCATCTATGATTATCACAAGGATACACATATAGAAAGGAAGCGAAAATCGCAAGGGCTTTGTACAAGAACAATTGGAGTTGCTACGGCTTTCGAAAGATCCCAAATCTTGATACGTAATTCCAGCATCACAGCATGCTCCATTTGGGGGGAATCTAAAAGAAAAACTGTGCCTGGATTATCGACCACTTTTTGTATTGCCCTTTCAGCCTGGAAGTAAGGCCAGATAATTTGTGAGGCCATTTTATAGCAACCAAAATCCAGATACCATTTTCCTCAGAACTTTTAGTTTAGTTTAGAGATACAGCGCGAAAACAGGCCCTTTCGGCCCGCTAGGTCCTCGCCAACCAGCGATCCCCACACATTAACACTGTCCTATACCCATGAGGGACAATTTAAAAAAAAACATTTACCAAGCCAATTAACCTACCATGGAGTGTGGGAAGAAACCGAAGATCTCGGAAAAAAACCCACGCAGGTCATGGGGAGAACGTACAAATTCCGTACAGACAGCACCCGTAGTCGGGATCGAACCCGGGTCTCCGGCGCTGCATTCGCTGCAAGGCAGCAACTCTACCGCTGCGCCACCATCATGCTGCCCTTGGAATGCTTTTATTTAATCACCAGAGGCTCAATGGTCCTGATGGATAGATTAACTTAAGATTTGCAGAAGCTGTTCCAATGCACAGACCTGACAAAGCATACTGATGTGTAAGAAGGAACTGCAGATGCTGGTTTAAACCGAAGAAAGACACCAAAAGCTGGAGTAACTCACCGGGGGCAGGCAGCATCTCTGGAGAGAAGGAGTGGGTGACATTTCGGGTCTTCAGTCTGAACCAAAACGTCACCCATTCCTTCTCTCCAAAGCATAATAATAATAACTCATCCATAATGAAAACATCAAATAAGACATTATTAATGCTTCATCACTATGTACATTCAGGAAATAATGCTGCATAACATATATAAACACACTCCCATTGGGCGCTAGGCTCTGTGACAAATGATGAACACAACACATGTTGAGCATACTTGTTATTTGATGAGAACGTTTGAAAGTGCTTGAAATATAAAAGTTTAATTAAAGGGCACTTACGCTGATATGCTTGTACATTATCAAATAACCCTAAAACAGATTGAAATCTTTTATTAAATGCAGACCTGTTATTATGCAGTAATGCTAGAAAGGTGCAGGTATTATTTTCTTCTGATTATACTGACAAAATGCTATTGATCGGAATACAAATGATCTCATTTATTAATGGCTGACATCAAGGTAGCCTTGGTTGTCTTTGTGTGTGAGTAGTGTTGTCCTCGCCATCCCAGAGCTGAGATGGTTGTTTCGACTGCCTGCTAGTTTAATTGCTGCATCATCTGTTTTAGTTGTGTCAGGTGGCTCTATGTGTATTTGGTGTTTGTAGTGGTGGCAGCATTTATTTGTACGTCAATTCACTGGATGTAACGTTTACAAGGAAGATATTTCATTCAAATGTGAATAATTAGCACTGTACCATTGACGACGAAATGCTTTAAGATTTTCTATTGATATTTTATGGTGCAGAAGTAGTTTCAGCCAATGTTATGTAATGGCATTATAGAATTATACAGCACTCCATGATTACCCTTTGAAATAGATTTCACAGTAGATCTCTCTGATTTGTTCTTTCTGCAAATTTGTGTTTCTTTATCCCCCACTTTCATTGTTTAAGTTGTTGTTTTGAATGTATTTTGCACCATCCATTCAATATTACAAATCATAATACCATGCTGAATAAAAAATAAAGAAAATACTTTGCAGGTTATTAAATCAATCTCTTCAGGTTAATGACCATTTGGCTTGTGAAAATAATATCTGTTAATTTTATTTTCATTTCATTGCACCTCTGCCTCACCAAACTTATGCATTTTGCATTAAACTTGACTCTGAATCCCTTATAATCCTTCATACCCTTTGTTAAATATTCCCTCGAAGCAAAAAAATGTTCACACCTCCATTCTGTTGAAAAGTCTCCAATCAATGCAAGGGCACATTGTACCGAATCTACACTGCACATACCATAAAGGTTTAAAATAAGTGTGGTGACCAGAAATTAATTCAACGCTCCAGTTGATATATAACAAGTAACCCATAAACATTTATAAGAAAATAACTGCAGGTGCTGGTACAAATCGAAGGTATTTATTCACAAAATGCTGGAGTAACTCAGCAGGTCAGGCAGCATCTCGGGAGAGAAGGAATGGGCGACGTTTCGGGTCGAGACCCTTCTTCATGCTGAGTTACTCCAGCATTTTGTCAATAAATACCATAAACATTTATCATCGTTTCCTTATTTATGTTATTCCCACAAAGAGATCTGGTGTAATAAGAAATGGCTGGAGGAACTCAGAGGGTGGGGCAGCAATCCTGGAGGGAAATGGACAGATGACATTTCGGGTAAACAATTGGAAGTTATTGAATTGGTGAAGAGTGCTTGAGGTGTCCCAGATGTGGGTGGAGGGCGACTGGACAAGAGGGGATCAAATAGAATTGAGGTATTTCGAGATGAGTTTTGTGGAGCCGGGGCAGGCAGCAACTATGGGCTTGCTAGTATAGTCCTGTTTGGGAATTTTGGAAAGGAGAAAGAAGTGGATAGTGCATACTTGGGGATCGCCTAATATTGTGGATGAACTCCTCACCCACGTTTCCTCTGTTTCCCACAATTCTGCTCCTGCTCCCCGTTGCCCTCAGAGGGAACAAGGTTTGGAGATGCAGTGCGGAAACAAGCCCTTCGGCCCACCGAGTAGGCCATTCGGCCCTTCGAGCCAGCACTGCCATTCAATGTGATCATGGCTGATCATCCAAAATCAGCACCCCGTTCCTGCTTTCTCCCCATATCACTTGATTCTGTTACCCCTAAGAGCTTTATCTAACTCTCACTTGAAAACATCCAGTGAATTGGCCCCCACTCCCTTCTGACGCAGAGAATTCCACAGATTCACAACTCTCTGGGTGAAAAAGTTTTTCCTCATCTCAGTCCTAAATGGCCCACCCCTTATTCTTAAACTGTGACCCCCTGGTTCTGGACTCCCCCAACATCGGGAACATTTTTCCTGCATCTAGCCTGTTCAATCCCTTAATAATTTTAAATGTTTCTATAAGATCCCCTCTCATCCATCTAAATTCCAGTGATTACAAGCCCAGTCGATTCATTCTTTCATCATATGTCGGTCCCGCCATCCCGGGAATTATGTATGGCTACATAAATGACAGCAAATTCAAAATTTCCATGGTTAAAATTGCAGGTGTCAAATCCTGAGGTTGCTGATGGTTTTACAATGTAATGACAAAGGTTGCTATCATTTAAATTGTAAACACAGTCAGGTTAATTTAGGTCTCTGTATGGACATCACATTCTAATTTGGCTAAGATGTTTGGATCATAATCAGTAAAATTAAAAATAAATTAAAAACAGCCTATCTCCATAATGTTTCTTCACGAGCATCTAATAATTTTGTCCACATTGAAGTCTCGTTTTTATTAATGAGAAATCAGTAATTAACCACTTGATTTTTTTGTGTGGTATGCAAACTCAGATATGTCGTATATATTTTACCGATAAAATTGACATCTAAATCGGACTATTCTGTCAGCTTACATTAAACTCCCAATGTTTAACTCCCTTATATACACGCTTCTAGGTTTCCAAATTTTCTACAATGTATATTGCTTTAAAATGCTCAGATCACACAAACACTTGGTATATGATAATATGTATAAACAAATATTTGGGCAGTTAAGTATTAAGGGAAACTTAATACTTTAGTAATCTTTAATTAACTTAATTAACTTTAGTAATCTTTCATTTACCATATGTTTATGGAGAATCAGGCCATTCCTCCTAGTATCAACAGCTTAATGTAAATATATTATGATTCATTACAGTCGCCATTTAGCCCGGCTTCAAATACCGACGACCAAATGCATCAGAAAGATTCAAGTTATTGGTAAACAGTTGCAAGCGAGAATTTGTTTAATGATGAAATCAAGCTGAGGACCAATGCACAAAGCAATATTTTACCAATAAGGAATGTTTTTGATTGGTATAATTTTATATAATGCCTTAGATCAATCTAACTTTTGTTTCAAACTATAGTAGCCTTTTAGTGGTAAGATGGACAAGGGGAGGACATGAAGAATTAAGGAAAAATTACACCTGCCAACTGCAATTGAAAGCCCTCACCACATTTCCTTAGATACTATTGAAATATAAAATCTTAACTTTTCTTGGGAGTATGTTTCTACTTCCCTGGAAACATGGGCATTGCATCTTGGTTTTGGAAATGCATATCTCTTGCTTAGTTTCTTTGATTCTCACTGTGGCATTATAATCCTTTCATCACTTCCCCATTTGACTGCATCCCTCTGCTTCCCGTTTTCTGTTTCTCTACCTTCTTTGCTTTTCTCTTTGGAGGCAGTGAAAGTCGCCGGAGCACTCCCAGCTTATCCATGAACCTAGACAACAAATCTTATGTCCAGGCTCCCAGACATTTCCATGTCCCAGGTAGGCCTCACATTTGCGTTGCTGTTGTTTGACAAATATCTCTGCCCCCCTTTTTTTTTTTTTTAGTTTTTGCATTTGTACAAGAATATCTCAAATTCATTGCAATGCTAATTTTATGTTACGTATATCCTTTTGATTTTAAGGGTGCGGAAAATGAAATCACATTGAAAGATAACAGAGGATTGAAGTTATTGTTGGCCATATTATAATTTAAAGTGTAACGAATTTCTTTGATAGAAGTTTCAACCCATTTAAAATAAACTGCTTATAATATCAGTTCGTTATGTGGTAAAAGACTGCATTGTCTGGTTTTGTTGTTGAATTTTTTTAAATAGGTGTTTTATGGAATGCTCTTGGTTTGGTCCGAACTAAATCTGGAATAAGATCAGTTTGATTGAAGACACTTTCGATGTGCATTCTTTGAAAGAATAAATTATCTGATTACCTTTACCAAAACAAATTCATTGCACACTCATCAACACACAGATCAGGGCGGCACGGTGGCACATTGGTAGAGTTGCAGCACCAGAGACCCGGGTTCAATCCCGACTACGGGTGCTGTCTGTACGGAGTTTGTACGTTCTCCCCGTGACCTGCGTGGGTTTTCTCCGAGATCTTTGGTTTCCTCCCACACTCCAAAGACGTACAGGTTTGTAGGTTAATTGGCTTGGTAAATGTAAAAATTGTCCCTGGTGTGTGTAGGATAGTGTTAATGTGCGGGGATCGCTGGTCAGTACGGCATCAATGGGCCGAAGGGCCTGTTTCCGCGCTGTATCTCTAAACCAAACTAAACTAAAAAACTGAAAGAGAAGTTTACATTTCAAATTTGGGTCATAGTTGATGTACCTTTTCTTTTCTGAGATTTGGTTTCTGTTGATGACTTATTTCACATATTTTTGCACCAATACCATATATTCTGGTTAAAACAAAATCAATATGAACCCATGCATTATATTAAAGAGCAGAACATGCAACCATTTATTTATTGGGAACCTGCAATTGATACATTTGATTCAATACCCAGACTCGGATTTCTTGGACGATTAATCCTTGGCAAAATTTCTTTAATTGTTTTAGATTTAGAGATACAGCGCAGAAACAGGCCCTTCGGCCCACCGAGTCCGCGCCGCCCAGCGATCCCCACACATTAACACTATCCTACACACACTCGGGACAATTTTTACATTTACCCAGTCAATTAACCTACATCCCTGTACGTCTTTGGAGTGTGGGAGGAAACCGAAGATCTCGGAGAAAACCCACGCAGGTCACGGGAAGAACGTACAAACTCCGTACAGACGGCGCCCTTAGTCGGGATCGAACCTGAGTCTCCGGCGCTGCATTCGCTGTAAGGCAGCAACTCTACTGCTGCGCCACCGTGCTCTGTAACAGGAAGAGACAGGAAGCACACTAAGCCATACTGCTGGCAGGACAAAAAATATATATATATATTTGATGCAATAATAATAAAGACTGAAGTCTGCAGTGTTTTCCATAATTAACAAGTCTAATGTGAATTAAAAAACTCTTGATTGTATATGCAGTCTGATGTATGTGTTGATGAGTGTATGTTTGGTGCACAGATATCAACTGGAGAACTGGAAATAAAATGGTTTGTAATCATGGGTAAAAAGAAAATGCGTACCTTTATCAGATCTATTATCATAAATTACAATCTTAAGGTGCAATATAGTCAAATAATGACAAAGATGTTATTTGCATTTTCTAAAATGCTCGTTTTTAACCTGCAAATTGTTCACTATAATACTTTTAGGGGATAAGCAAAAGGTCAGAAAAGGCTTTCACCATTGCATTATGTGTTTGGTGAAATAAACTGTATGTTTCATTCATTTTGATTAAACCCCAGCATTGGATATTATGTACATTGTAGTGTGCCAAGTAGGCCGATCACGTCGGGGTCACCGGGGGGGGGGGGGGTCCTGTGGCGGCTCCCGAGGGTCGGGCCATACCACTCACCAGCCCCTCGAAGTCGGGAGGGGACCCACAATGTCCACGTGCAGGTGGTCAAATCGGCGGTTTGGCAGACCGATTTGACCACCTGCACGTGGACATTGTGGGTCCCCTCCCGACTTCGAGGGACTGGTGAGTGGTATGGCCCGACCCTCGGGAGCCGCCACAACATGGTGATTTCCTGTTGACTTGTCTAATAATTGAGATGAAAACAATTATCAGTAATAATCTAGAGACACAGGCGACTATAGATGTTGGTACCAGGAGCAATGAAAGGTCTGCTGGGGGATATCAGTGGGTTGGTCAAAAGTCTCAATGTTCTGAGTTGAAGCCTGGCATTGGGACATTGGGAAGTATGTAGCTGGGAATAGCTTAGCATTGCATGCTGAGGTTCCGTCATGAATTTATGTGATTACAAGATCAACAAGTTATCAAGCAAACAGGGCAAGATGAGCAAGTTTGCAGATGATACCAAAGTGGGTGGTTTTGCAGATAGTGAAGATGTTTGCGAAAAATTGCAGCAGGATCTTGATCGGTTGGCCAGGTGGGCTGAGGAATGGTTGATGGAATTTAATGCAGAGAAATGTGAGGTGTAGCATTTTCGGAAGTCTAACATGGGCAGGACCTACACAGTGAATGGTAGGGGTCTGGGGAGTGTTGTAGAGCAGAGGGATCCCTGAGTGCAGATACATGGTTCCTTGAAGGTGGAGTCACAGGTGGACTGGGTGGTCACAAGGCATTTTGGCACATTGGCCTTCATCAGCCAGAGTATTGAATATAGAAGTTGGGAGGTGTTGTTGCAGTTATGTAAGATGTAGGTGAGGCCACATTTAAAGTATTGTGTTCAGTTCTGGGTACCATGTTACAGGAAAGATATTGTCAAGCTGGAAAGGGTACAGAGAAGATTTCTGAGGATGTTGCCAGGTCTAGAGGGTTTGAGCTATAGGTAGAGGTTGAGTAGGCTGGAACGCTATTCCTTGGAGCGCAGGAGGATGAGGGGTGATCTTATAGAGGTGTATAAGATCATGAGAGGAATAGATCAGGTAGATGCACAGTCTCTTGCCCAGAGTAGGTGAATAGACAATAGACAATAGGGGCAGGAGTAGCCCATTCGCCCCTTCGAGCCAGCTCCACCATTCAATGTGATCATGGCTGATCATTCTCAATCAGTACCCCGTTCCTGCCTTCTCCCCATACCCCCTGACTCCGCTATCCTTAAGAGCTCTATCTAGCTCTCTCTTGAATGCATTCAGAGAATTGGCCTCCACTGCCTTCTGAGGCAGAGAATTCCACAGATCCACAACTCTCTGACTGAAAAAGTTCTTCTTTATCTCCGTTCTAATCGAGGACCAGAGGACATAGGTTTAAGGTGAACGGGAAAAGATTTAACAGGAATCTGATGGGTAGCTTTTTCACACAAAGGGTTAAGTTTAGTTTAGGGATACAGGCGGAAACAGGCCCTTTCGGCCCACTGGGTCCATGCCGACCAGCGATCCCCGTACATTAACACCATCCTACACCCACTAGGGACCATTGTTTACATTGTCAAGCCAATTAACCTACAAACCTGTACGTCTTTGGAGTGTGGGAGGAAGCTTAAGATCTCTGAGAAAACCCATGCAGGTCACGGGGAGAACGTACAAACTCTGTACAGACGCACCCGTAATCGGGATCGAACCCGGGTCTCCGGCGCTGCATTCGCTGTAAGGCGGCAACTCTACCGCTGTGCCACCTGTGGTGGGTGTATGGAACAAGCTGCCAGAGGAGGTAGCTAAGGCTGGGACTATCCCAACTTTTAAAAAGCAGTTGGACAGGTACATGGATAGGACAGGTTTGGAGGGATATGAACCAATTGCTGGCAGGTGGGTCTAGTATAGCTGGGACATGTTGGCCGCTGTGGGCAAGTTGGGCCGAAGGGCCTGTTTCCATGCTGTATCACTCTATAACTCTAAGCAACTGAAGCTGCCCAAGTTAGTACATTTGTTAAGCGGTCTAGTAAATGTGTAATTTGTATGATTGAGGGATTAACTGAACCGCACAGAGGAATTGGAGAGAGATGATGTCAGATCAGATCAGGGTAACTAATGCTGCTGCTTCACGTGTCTGGGACCGGGGTTTAATCCTGACCTCATTGGCTGTCTTTGTGAAGCTTTCACATTTCTCGGTGGCCTTGAGGGTTTCCCCAGGTCCTCTGGTTTCCTCCTACCTCACAAACGATTACCGTAAGGTTAACTGGACACTATACACCGAACAGCCAAAACATTATGACCTGATGAGCCAAAACATTATGACCACCTGCCTAATATGCTGTTGGTCCTCCATGTGCAGCCCCATACGCAGCAGGGTGCGATGCACTGTGTATTGTGACACATTCCTCCCGTGACCACCATTAACATTTTCTGTGACTTGTGCCACAGTAGACCTTCTGTCGGGAGAGCCTTCGTTGCCCTCGCGCATCGATGAGCCTTGGGCGCCCAACACCCTGTCGCCGGTTTGTGGTTTGTCCCTCCTCGGACCACTGTCGGTAGGTACTCACCACTGCTGACCGGGAGCACCCCACAAGCCTTGCCGTTTCACAGATGCTCTGACCCAGTCGTCTGGCCGTAACAATTTGGCCCTTGTCAAAGTCGCTCAGGTCTTTACTCCTGCCCATTTCTCCTGCATCCAACACATCAACTTCAAGAACTGACTGTTCACTTGCTGCCGAATATATCCCACCCCTTGACAGGTGCCATTGTAACAAGATAATCAATGTTATTCACTTCGCCTGTCGGTGGTCATAATATTTTGGCTGATCGGTGTAAATACCTCTTTAGTGAAGAGCATGTTGAAAAGTACAAGTTGCAAGCTACTTGGAAGTCAGGGGAGCGGGAATGGGTCTGATGAGGTTGTTCTGCCAGCCACCTGTGTTACAAGAAGTGATCTAATGCCAGTAAGCTGGTTTCTTTTACAGCAGCTTTAAATTGTGCTAGACAGCATTCAAGTGAATGTAGAAACCTCACTGCATTGCTTGCTCACCAAGATCAGTCCCTGACTTGATATTAACGGAAGAGTGAGGGATGTGTCGGACCATGACATTACAGAAGGCAATGGGATGCAGTTCTGCTGCTGGTGGTGGAAAGCTGACCATATTTGAGCTGCATTTGCGGTTCTGATTCTACCCACTTTGGCATGAGGCCTGCGCTCCACAACACCACGGAGGTCTCCTCAGCATAAAGGGAGGCACAGGTTACTGATTGTGGATGATCAGCCGTGATCACAGTGAATGGTGGTTCTGGCTCGAAGGGCCAAATGGCCTCCTCCTGCACCTATTTTCTATGTTTCTATCTAGATTCCTGTCCGTGTTCAGTGGCATTTAGGCCAGACAGGTAGATTTCCTTTTCGGACAGGAATTAGTGAGCAGGTAGGATTTATTTTTCTCACTAGCTGCAGTTAACACTAAAGTAAAATAATTATGAAGTGGAAACATGCTTTTTGTCGAATGTAGTCCAATGTCAAGCATTAATTCATTAATCCCATTTGACAGTCCACAAATTCCATTAAATTATTATTTAATATTCTCTCGTCACAGCGCTGATGAGACAACTCTAAAATAAAAGTATGGGACAATTTAGTGCCACGTTAAATGTGAAGCATCGGGCTTCCATTGTTGATCATTTTTAAACATGATTTTCTTGAGATGCAATGGAAAAAAAAAACACCTATACTGTACAGAGCAAATATAAGTACCTGGAAAACATAAGCAGCTTAAAGAATGAATAAATGAATGAATGAATGAATAAATGAATAAATGAATGAATGAATGAATGAATGAATGAATGAATGAATGAATGAATGAATGAATAAGTTTATTGGCCAAGTATGTGCATATACAAGAAATGTGCCTTGGTGCTCCGCTCACAAATGACAACACAAACATACAGTTAACAATTAAGAATAAAGCATAACCACATCAAAACAATAAGGATTCAACATTACGGTCTAAACATGTGGGTGAAAATAAACCAGAGCGAAAAAGAGAGACTACAGACCAAAGATACTAGAGGAACAAGATAGACCACTCCGTTGAAATCGCCTGTGCTGGTGTCGTTCGCAAAGGAGCCATTTTAGTAAGCAAAACGCGCCGTCCGTTATGCTTCTCGCAGTGTAATCAGTGTTTTGGGGGAACAGTGTGTGTGATGATACCATTAAAATGCAGAATATATCTCATCTATCAATTCACAGATTTTTGTTATTTTTCTTTTGAAATGTTTCTGCAAGTTTCTGCCTACTAAAATGGCGCCCTGACGTACTACGGTTTTTAGGGTCAAGTGGTCTATCTTGTTCCTCTAGTATCCTTGCTGCAGACTTTGGTTATTGAGTAGAACTACTACTTGTGGAAAAAGGGGAAACCGCTGTCAGTGATGAGAGAAAGAAACTGCTGGGTTTCACTTAAAATTGTACACAAACGTAAGTATTTAATCACTTCATCCCCAGACGTAATAGTAAGATGGACAGACCTAAGTTAGAAATATGTTTTAATGAAAACTTTGATTTTTCTGTGTCCTCGCATAAGTAAGCTTCAAGACATGTCTTCACTCAAAGTGAAACATAAAATGTTGAGCTCAATAGCTGAGTTTGTGGAATGAAATCAAAGACCATAAGCCAACCACTGTAATCTTTAGATCTGTTAGTCATAACATTGTATGCATTTATGGAGGCTGTAATTGGGCATACCCTTAGTATTTCAGATAATAAGTATAACCTGAATGAAATATTACTATGCGTCTGATTTTATATAAAAGAATGGATTCTGGCCAACAATTTTCCTTTGTGTTTCTTTTTTCAATGCAAAGGTTCCCTTCTTGCTAAATTTTCGTGTTTTTTTTTGTTTTCAGAAACTGAGGGGAAAGCAGATAACATCTACAGAAAGCCTCCTGTCTACAGACAACATGGTACAGGCAGCTTATTTCATGTTTCATTACTATTCTGCATGGAACTCAAATGCCAAGTTGTCTGCAATTCCATGGAATGGTCTGCAAAACTAATATCTCAGTCTTGGTTACCTCAGTACATTTTGAGAGTAGCGTCTTTTCATTGCGATCTTTCTCTTTAAAAAGAAGAAAGGCGAGCTTCATTCTTTTTATCATTAGCCACAGGTGGGGCATTGGAAGACTGAATGGTGGCTCATATTGGGCCTTTATTGGAGAAAATACAAGAAAAAGCCTGAGAGATGTAATACTGAGGCTCTTTAAGGCACTGGTCAGGCTGCATCTGAAGTACTGTGAGCAAATCTGGGCCCCATATCCGAGGAAGGATGTGCTGGCTCTGGAGAGGGTCCAGAGGAGGTTTACGAGAATGATTCCAGGATTGAGTGGGTTAGCATACGATGAGCGTTTGACAGCACTGGGCCTCGACTCGCTGGAGTTTAGAAGGTTGAGGGGGGAACCTCATTGAAACTTACAAAATAATGAAAGGCATAGATAGAGTGGATGTGGAAAGGATGTTTCCACTGGTGGGAGAGTCTAGGACTAGAGGTCATAGCCTCAGAATTAAAGGGCGCTCTTTTAGAAAGGAGGTAAGGAGGAACTTCTTCAGTCAGAGTGTAGTTAATCTGTGGAACTCATTGCCACAGAGTGCTGTGGAGGCCAAGTCAGTGGATATTTTTAAGGCAGAGATAGACAAATTCTTGATTAGAATGTGTGTTAAGGGTTTTGGGGAGAAGGCAGGAAAATGGGACTAGATCAGCCATGATTGAATGACGGAGTAGATTTGATGGACCAAATGGCCTAATTCTACTCCTATAACTTGTGAACTAGAGCCTGGCATCAGTGGTGGATAACTTATTAAAGGGGATTCTGAGAGTTAGAATTTGGAAAGGCAAGGATTTGTGCGTGAGAAATTGTGTCTCACCAATTTGATTGTTTTTTGAGCAGGTAACAAAAGGTTGATGAGACAAATGCAGTAGTCATTATCTGCATTGACTTTAGCAAGGTCTTTCGCAAAGTAACATTTTGATTATGTTTAAAATTAGCTGGAAGGTCAGAAAGAGTTTGTGATCATAGAGTGTAAGAAAATAACTGCAGATGCTGGTACAAATCGAAGGTATTTATTCACAAAATGCTGGAGTAACTCAGCAGGTCAGGCAGCATCTCAGGAGAGAAGGAATGGGCGACGTTTCGGGTCGAGACCCTTCTTCAGACTGATGTCAGGGGGGCGGGACAAAGGAAGGATATAGGTGGAGACAGGAAGACAGTGGGAGATCTGGGAAGGGGGAGGGGAAGAGAGGGACAGAGGAACTATCTAAAGTTGGAGAAGTCAATGTTTATACCGCTGGGCTGCAAGCTGCCCAGGCGAAATATGAGGTGCTGTTCCTCCAATTTCCAGTGGGACTCACTATGGCACTGGGACTCACTATGGCCTCCTCCAGTTTCCTCATCTGGATTTAGCTCTGGGGGCTAACGGAACCAAGGGATATGGGGAGAAAACAGGAAAAGGGTACTGATTTTGGATGCTTAAGAGTCAAGAGTGTTTTATTGTCATGTGTCCCAGATAGAACAATTAAATTCTTACTTGCTGCAGCACAACAGAATATGTAAACAGCCATGATCATATTGAATGGCGGTGCTGGCTCAAAGGGCCAAATGGCCTACTCCTGCAACTATTTTCTGTTTTCTATATTTTTATATTTCCTACTGTGATCTGCCAATCACCCCCTCCTTACCTGTACCGCCTATCGCTTGCTTGGTCTTGCCCCACCCCTATCATAAGGTCATAAGTGATAGGAGTAGAATTAGGCCTTTCGGCCCATCAGGTCTGCTCAATGGTCGAGTGTCCTCTACCTTTTTATACTGGCATGGTGTGGAGAAAGAAGGCGGTTCGCATATCCTGAATAAAACCAGAAAATGCAGGAAATATTCACCAGGTCAGGCAGCTCTAGTTAGAGAAACAGATATTAGACGCACAGAGTCCCTTGCCCAGAGTAGGGGAATCGACGACCAGAGGACATACAGTACGTTCAAGGTGAAGGGGGAAAGATTTAACACGAATCTGAGGGGGAAAATTTTCACACAAAGGGTGGTGGGTGTATGGAACAACCTGCCAGAGGAGGTAGTTGAGGCTGGGACTATCCCAACATTTAAGAAACAGTTAGACAGGTACATGGACAGGACAGGTTTGGAGGGATATGGACCAAACACAGGCAGATGGGACTAGTGCAGTTGGGAAATGTTGGCCAGTTTGGGCAATTTGGGATGTTTCCACGATGTATGACTCTAACTCTGTTCAGTGCTCTAACATTCAGGTGCTGATTACTCTAACCATATTCTTGTTTTATTTTGGATATTCTAACATGCAAAGTTATTTTTTGCCTTTCATAGAAACAGAAGGCTTGTAGCTTAGCTCATCAGGTTTGTCCCACCATTCAGCACAGTCACTGTTGGTCACTAACTTCAGCACCCTGTTCCTTTCTCCTCTGATGTCACAAACTGGGTAGTGTCAAGGAACTCGTAACTCTATTAGACAGGAATCCGAGAGTTAGACGTTAGAACCTCTTTTAATGATTCAATTAGTCGCAACAAGCCTTTGTTCAAGTAATGGCATAACTACAATTGGTTTTCGTGAATAGTAATACTTGACTGCGGAAGCCAACAGAATTTTGTATTGATCCTGTGCATGGCCTAGGGGCAGCACAGTGACACAGCAGGTGGAGTCGCTGCCTTGCAGCGCCGGGAACCTGTGTTCGATCCTGACTACGGGTGCTGTCTGTACGAAGTTTATACATTCTCCCCGTGACCTGCGTGGGTTTTCTCCGGGTGCGCCAGTTTTCTCCCACTTTCCAAAGACGTCCAGGTTAATTGGCCTCTGTAAATTGTCCCATGTGTGTAGGATAGTACTAGTGTGTAGGGCGATCATTGGTTGGCGTGGACTCAGTGGGCCAAAGGGCCTTTTCCACGCTGTGTACCTAAACTAAACTAAACTAGTGCAGCAAAGAGAAGACTGTTGAAAGACTGGAGCGACTAGGCTTGTATACACTTGAATTTAGAAGGATGAGAGGGGATCTTATCGAAACGTATAAGATTATTAAGGGGTTGGACACATTAGAGGCAGGAAACATGTTCCCAATGTTGGGGGAGTCCAGAACCAGGGGCCACAGTTTAAGAATAAGGGGTAGGCCATTTAGAACTGAGATGAGGAAAAACTTTTTCAGTCAGAGAGTTGTGAATCTGTGGAATTCTCTGCCTCAGAAGGCAGTGGAGGCCAATTCTCTGAATGCATTCAAGAGAGAGCTAGATAGAGCTCTTAAGGATAGCGGAGTCAGGGGGTATGGGGAGAAGGCAGGAACGGGGTACTGATTGAGAATGATCAGCCATGATCACATTGAATGGCGGTGCTGACTCGAAGGGCTGAATGGCCTCCTCCTGCACCTATTGTCTATTGATTCAATTCTTCATTTCCCCAGAGGTATCACAAAATGCTGGAGTAACTCAGCGGGACAGGCAGCATCTCTGGAGAGAAGGAATGGGTGACGTTTCGGGTCGAGACCCTGCTTCAGACTGAAGAAGGGTCTCGACCCGAAACGCAGTCTGAAGGAGGGTCTCGACCCGAAACGTAACCCATTCCTTCTCTCCTGACATGCTGCCTGACCCGCTGAGTTACTCCAGCATTTTGTGATACCTTCGATTTGTACCAGCATCTGCAGTTATTTTCCTAAACTTCATTTCCCCATAGTTCTTCCACGCATCGCTCATTGATGAAAACACACTGGGGAAACTGAATCTTACATCATACTTACAATCTGCTTCGCACAGTGTTTTGAAACAGTGGGACAGATTAAACGTTCACAAAACATTCACTGGGATTTTTAAATGTAGCTAAAGGTAGATCCCAAATTTCTTTACATACTTTGCAGTATTTGCAACTCCAAACCAGGGAGTTTAGAGTGCATTCACGTTGTCATTGACAAAACAGAATTGAAATCTTCTACGATTTTTGACTCTGACTTTAACAATGTTGTATATTAGTAGGTGAATGGCAAAGCCGAGGATTCTGGACTGAAGACAGCGATGGAGGCGGTGGGCAGTTTTACTGGGATCAAGATGGCAACAAAGTAAGACATGAAATCAACAAGTTTTAACAAAGCTCATCTTTATTCCTTTCAAATACCAGATAGTGAAATATATTTTTTAGATTTAGATTTAGAGGTACAGCGCGGGAACAGGCCCTTTGGCCCACCGGGTCGGCGCCGCCCAGCGATCCCCGCACATTAACACTATCCTACACACACTAGGGACAATTTTTCACATTTTACCCAGCCAATTAACCTACACACCTGCACGTCTTTGGAGTGTGGGAGGAAACCGAAGATCTCGGAGAAAACCCACGGGGAGAACGTACAAACTCCGTACAGACGGCGCCCGTAGTCAGGATCGAACCTGAGTTGCATTCACTGAGTTGCCTCCTCCTGCACCTATTGTCTATTGTCTATTGTATGTATGTGGCAGAGGTTCGATATATGTTTGCATAAGAATATTTTACAATTTTAGTGAAGACAATAAATGTTTAAAATGATAAAATCTTTGTGGGGAGAACAATTCCAGTCCAACAATGCAAGCATTCATTTGCAAGTAAGCCTTGATGTTTATAGATGGATGGTTAGTATACCTAGATTTTTGGTGAAATTTCACTCAGGTACTGAATACTGATAACTACTGCCATTTTAAGATATGTCATTGAAAGTGAAGGGAATGACACAATTACATTCACTCCTATCTGAGGCATGCATACACCATACAAAGGGGTTTGCTGATAATAATTTTTATTTTTTTTAGATTTAGAAATACAGCGCGGAAACAGGCCCTTCGGCCCACCGAGTCGGCGCCGCCCAGCGATCCCCGCACATTAACACTATCCTACACGCACTAGGGACAATTTTTACATTTACCCAGTCAATTAACCTACATACCTGTATGTCTTTGGAGTGTGGGAGGAAACCGAAGATCTCGGAGAAAACCCACGCAGGTCACGGGGAGAACGTACAAACTCCGTACAGACGGCGCCCGTAGTCAGGATCGAGCCTGAGTCTCCGGCGCTGCATTCGCTGTAAGGCGGCAACTCTACCGCTGCGCCACCGTGCCGCTCAAACAAATGATTTTGTTTTAGTTTAGTTTAGGTTAGGGATACAGCGCAGAAACGGGCCCTTCGGCCCACTGAGTCATGCCGACCAGCGATCCCCGCACATTAGCACTATCCTACACACTTGGGACAATTTACAATTATACTGGGAAACACCATCAATGTTTGCTGGATTTTGGCCATTGAAAATGGGATTTTTGGACCTTGAAAATCCTTGAAAAGTCCTTGATTTTTTTGCTGTTCCAAGTGTACGAACCCTGTTAAATCGTAGGTAGACACAAGTCTGAAGAAGTGTCTCGACCCGATACGTCTCCAGAGATGCTGCCTGACCTGCTGAGTTACTCCAGCATTTTTTGTGTCTACCGTCAGTTGATTTATATCATTCTGCAGCTTAACACTACCCTCTTCACTGTCACACCACCAATTTTCGCGTCATCTAAAAACGTACTAATCGTGCCTTCGACATTCACTCCGATGCACAGAAAAGAGAGAAATGTTGTCATGTGTGGTTTGTATTTTGTTTGTGTTCTGTCAGTATTTTACTTGCTTTTTATGCTTGCCCTAGGTGAAGCCGAGTTCATTGAAGGGCCAGGTGGAGATTGTAGATAACTCTCAGGTCCTGGACCCTAAATCATCATCTCGAAGCCCTGCTGCTGATAGAGAACCACTACAAAGATCGAACAGCGAATCACTCTTTCAAACAAGTAAGTGTATTCCACACCTCGAATGTCTTTTTCTTCTTCTTCTTCTTAAGCCCTTTGCTCCTCTAGGGAGCATAGGCCATTGCCAAATGTCCTCCACCTCACTCGGTCGTTGATGGTTCTATCGAGATCTCCCCAGTTGAGCCCACTTATGGACATTTCTGCCTGGACCCCTCTTCTCCAGCTGTTCCTGGGGCGATCTATTTTCCTTTTTCCTTGGGGGTGCCATTTCAGGGCTTGCCGGGTGATGTTTGTGGCAGGTTTTCTGAGGGTGTGTCCAATCCAACTCCATTTTCTCCTTCGAATTTGTAAGTCAATGGGATCCTGGCTTGTTCTTTTCCACAGGTTCGCATTGCTTACTTTGTCTGTCCACCAGATGTTTAGTATTCTCCCGAGGCAGGTGTTAATATCATATCATATCATATATATACAGCCGGAAACAGGCCTTTTCGGCCCTCCAAGTCCGTGCCGCCCAGTGATCCCCGTACATTAATACTATCCTACACCCACTAGGGATAATTTTTACATTTACCCAGCCAATTAACCTACATACCTGTACGTCTTTGGAGTGTGGGAGGAAACCGAAGATCTCGGAGAAAACCCACGCAGGTCACGGGGAGAAGGTACAAACTCCTTACAGTGCAGCACCCGTAGTCAGGATCGAACCTGAGTCTCCGGCGCTGCATTCGCTGTAAAGCAGCAACTCTACCGCTGCGCTACCGTGCCGCCCTAATGAGTGTTTGCCGCCTGTTTGTTGTGCGTTTTGTGGTTTTCCATGTCTCTGATCCTTACAGCATCACCTGCTTCACGTTTGAATTAAAGATGCGTATTTTGGTGTTGATTGAGATGTATTTTGAGCTCCAGATCTTCCTGAGCATGTTAAACACCACCCTAGCCTTATTGATTCTGCTTTTTATGTCTGAGGAGGGTGAGGAGGCAGACGAAGCAGTCCCTGGTCCTCCAAGTTGGGGATTGGATGTGGGGTTAACTACCCCACCCTGGAAAATAGTGTGAGTTACAGAAACTTTGACGAATGAAAACCAAATTACACCTCGAATGTAATTCCCGCTTAAGTGTCTCACAAAGTTAATCATTTATTCTTTAAGTTCGAAAACGGAGAAAAGTTAAGTTGATGAGAAGCAAGGGTTAAAGGATCTGAAGACCCGAGACGCCACCCGTCCCTTCTCTCCAGAGATGCTGCCTGTCCCGCTGGAGTTACTCCAGCGCTTTGTGTCCATCTTCGCTTTAAACCAGCATCTGCAGTTCCTTCCTGCACATTAAATCATCAGAAATGCGTGTCATATAAAGCAGATGTTTGCCAGTTGACCAAATCATAATTACTTTGTTGCAGGAATTCCTCATTCCAAATCAGCATCCCTTCCGGGTTATGGAAAAAATAAATCACACAAGGTAAAGAAATATTATTTTTAATTTTTTTAGCAACTGTTATTTTTTAACAAAGTAGCAGCATGTTGTGTAACAACCAGAGAAAAGTCTGATTAACACAGAGAGCAAGTAAGTTAATTAAACAGTAATTAAACAAAAGTAATTAAACAGTAAGTCGCAATTAAGATCAATGTAAAATAAGAGAGTAAAAGATAATGAATGTTATCTATATATTACTTAAACTCTCATCTTGTATATTTGTGGGGTTTGTGGACATATTTGTTTTGGGTTTGTGGATATATTTGTTCTCGAGATACAGCCAAAACGGTACACGATAGCGCAACAATTTAAGGCCCCCCCTTCCTCACCAATCCCCTGCTGTCTCGATTGATCAAGTTTTGTTACATTTTAAAAGCAATTAACTTAATAGACTTTAATAAATGCGCCCCCTTCCCCGCCGGGAGGACCGCCGCCAGTCCCGGCGCACCCCGCGCCTGACCCTCCTCCTGTGGTGCAGAGGGTCAAACAAGATGGCCATCGCCTTCCTGCTGCCGCTGCAGGAGAGGTTTCCACCTAACGAGTCCACGGCTGGCGATGTCCGCCCGGGGCCGGGGTGAATGGCTCCCTCTCCCCTTTCCTCGCCCCCCCCCCCCCCCCCCCCTTGCCCGCCCACGGCTCCGGGGCGGCAACTGGTCCACGGGTCGTCAGTCGGGGAGGGTTGCCGGGCCCGCAGGAGAGGTTTCCACCCAACGGGGTCCACGCCCGTCTAGTTGCTCCTAAATTCTGTCGAAGCCCGTAAAAAATGGTTGGCACATGTGCTGGTTGGCTTGAAGATAGACAGAAAAAAGCTGGAGCAACTCAGCGGGTCAGGCAGCATCTCTGGAGAGAAGGAATGGGTGACGGTTCGGGTCGAAACTGAAGACTGAAGAAGGGTCTCGACACGAAATGTCACCTGTTCCTTTTCTCCAGAGATGCTGTCTGACTCGCTGAGTTACTCCAGCTTTTTGTGTCGATCTTTGAATTAAACCAGCATCTGCAGTTCCTTTCTACATGTTTTGCACTGAGTTACTCCAGCTTTTTGTGTCGATCTTTGAATTAAACCAGCATCTGCAGTTCCTTTCTACATGTTTTGTACTGGTTGGCTGCTGCTGCTGCTGCCATAATTTTCTTGGCAATCTCTTAAGCAGGGGACTGTTCATCCTCTTAAACAGGGGAATGTGAATCAGATCATGATTATCTGATATCATGAGAAGCTATAAGGCACATGATACTGGGGTTCAAGTTCATGGTTCCAGGGATTGGCCATAAAGGTAAATAAGATGGTGAAGAAGGCACGTAGAAAATAGGTGCAGGAGGAGGCCATTCGGCCCTTCGAGCCAGCACCACCATTCAATGTGATCATGGCTGATCATCCATAATCAGTACCCCGTTCTTGCTTTCTCCCCATACCCCTTGATTCTACCCCTTGGCCCCAAGATATATCAGTATCTAACTCTCTCTTGCATATGGCATGCTTCCCTTCATAAGTCAGGACATCTATATACAAAAACTCTCGTTTGTTATCTTGTTTGTGTCTGATAGCGGGCCTACCTTACTCATCATTGTCATTTTAGTGATAATGCAAGTAGTTTTATTGAAATCGGTCTTATATTTTTAAAGTTATTCACATTTTAAAGTTTAAAAGGAGGGGAGGGGGAGGAGGGAGGGAGGGAGGAGGGAAGGGGGGAGTGGGGGAGAAGGGAGAGGGGAGGGGGAGGGGAGGACGGAGGGAGGGGGGAGTGGGGGAGATGGGAGAGGGGAGGGGGGGGTTGAGGAGAGAGGGGAGGGGGGGAGGACAGGGTGCTGCACCAATGCAGGAGAGGTTTGGGCCCAACGGGTCCACTTGGTCTAGTAGAATATAAAATGTGGGATGTTTTGTTGGAATTTTACAAAACATTGGTTCGACTGCTTAGTCCTACATCCCCGCTGTAGGAAGGGTGAGATAACACTGGAGAGGGCAGTAAAAAATCGCCATGACATTACCTGGATTGGTGGCCCTTAGTTACGAGGAAGGACTGGCTCGGCCGTGTTAGTTTTTCTTGAAGCAAAGCAGACTGAGGGGGCGATGTGTTAGAAGTTTATGAAATTATGAGAGACACAGCTATGGCAGAGAGTCAGATTTTGTTTTCCACACTGCCGGGATATCAAGAACAAGAGGACACAGACTTAAGGTGAAAGGAAGGAGTTGTAAAGAGGATCCAAAATACAGTCGTAAAAATCCAGAGTGTGGTTGATAGGAGAGGTATTGGAGTCGGGCACAATCACTACATTTAAGATACATTTATTTATATGTTATATAAATAAGCGATATATAGACCCAAAGCAGCAAAATGGAATTCATGGGCAAAAATGTCCATATTGACTTGGTGACCTGAAGAGTCTGCTTCTGTGGTTTGATAAGAATCCACTGTCCAATGAGTTCTCATTTACAAGCCTTAATACATACAGGGGATGAAATGGAACAGATTATTAAACAGGTTATCATGCTGCCTGTCCCGCTGAGTTACTCCAGTATTTTGTGTCTATCTTCGATTTTAAACCAGCATCTGCAGTTCCTTCCTACAGATTATTTTTTAACTCAGATTTCTGATTTTTAATATTGGGGCCGAGGAAATACTACATGTGCTGGAGGTCACGGAAGTGGAAGGGGCTGGGAGGGTAGTTCTGACCACACACAAACTGCTGAAATGGATAGGCAATCGACTTCCAAAATTCCTGGTTGGCAGAAACGCACTTTTGTATTTTTGGTTAGATTTAGTTTATTTTTAGTTTAGAGATACAGCGCGGAAACAGGCCCTTTCGGCCCACCGGGTCCGCGCCGCCCAGCGATCCCCACACATTAACACTACCCTACACACACTAAGGACAGTTTTTACATCTACCAAGCCAATTTACCTACAAACTTTGGAGTGGAGTGCGGGAGGAAACCGAAGATCTCGGCGAAAACCCTCGCAGGTCACGGGGAGAACGTACAAACTCCGTACAGACGGCACCCGTAGTCGGGATCGAACCCGGATCTCCGACGCTGCATTCGCTGTAAGGCGGCAACTCTACCGCTGCGCCACCATGCCATCCTATCTGGCTCCATACAGATGCAGTTCCCTTCCACTGAGCCTGTGCTAGGTTTTTTCAGCCTCCAGAGACTTTCATCGCTGTTCAACTTAACGCTAAAATGCTGTCGACTTGTTTTCACAGCGGAACAAATTGTTCCACTTTATTTTTTGATTGCATCTTCCTTTCATTTTCTTCTGTTGAATCTGTCTTCTTGATGTGGAGTGAATGACCTGCCAGTCACCATTATGTGTTTAGGGAGTCGATATGAAAGCCTGTTTTCTTTTTCCTAGTTTTGGGGGTAATTCAAAGGAAACTCTGGCTTGATGGGTAATCCTTTCATCTTATGAAACCAGTCAGTCGGTGGGGCTTCAAAACAAGACTTGCATTTACCTGGCAATGATCTATGAAATATCGCTCACTTTGAGTCATAGAGTGAGACAGTGTGGAAACAGGTCCTTCGGCCCAACTTGCCCACACCGGCCAACAATGTCCCAGCTACACTAGTCCCACCTGCCTGCGTTTGATCCATATCCCTCAAAACCTGTCCTATCCATGTAATTGTCTAACTGTTTCTCAAATGTTGGGATAGTCCCTGCCTCAACTACCTTCTCTGGCAGCTTGTTCCATACACCCACCACCCTTTGTATGAAAAAGTTACCCCTGAGCCTCCAATTAAACCTTTTCTCCTTCACCTTAAACCTATGTCCTCTGGTCCTCGATTCACCTACTCTGGGCAAGAGACTCTGTGCATCTACCTAATCTATTCCTCTCATGATTGTATACACCCCTCATCCTCCTGTGCTCCAAGGAATAGAGTCCCAGCCCACTCAACCTCTTCCTAGTCCTGGCATCATCCTCGTAACATCTTAATATCAACGCTGGGCCTATTCCTGTTTTCTGGTCAATAAGAATATTGAATCAGACAGTTGTAGGGCTTGTAAATAGAGCAACTAAGGTGAACTCCTTCCTTTGTATCCACAAACACCAACCCCATCCCCATCCCTTCAGCTCCTGATTTGAACTGCAGGCTGCAGGTTTCTCATATGGAAGCTGGCCATTGCCGGTTCAATTCCTCTTAAGGTGTCACTGAGTTCCATTGATACCAGTCGGCATCAAGTATAAATCTTGCCACCTAACAAAAAAAATTTTAAAATAATTAAACCAATTGTTGAGCTGAGATGACTTAATTACTGGACTGAGAGACCCTATTGTGTACGCAATATGCTTCCTCAAAAATATAAGAATGGATGGAGTCTTGATTTATTTGCAAAAGACACGGTGGCGCAGCGGTAGAGTTGCTGCCTCACAGCGAATGCAGCGCTGGAGACCCGGGTTAGATCCCGACTACGGGCGCTGTCTGTACGGAGTTTGTACGTTCTCCCCGTGACCCGCGTGGGTTTTCCCCGAGATCTTCGGTTTCCTCCCACACTCCCAAAGACGTACAGGTATGTGGGTTAATTGGTTTGGTAAATGTAAAATTTATCCCTAGTGTGTGTAGGATAGTGTTAATGTGCGGGGATTGCTGGTCGGCGCGGACCCGGTGGGCCAAAGGGCCTGTTTTCGCGCTGTATCTCTAAATTAAACTAAACTAAACTAAACATCAGTATCAGACATTGGATGTCCTTTATCTCAATAAACAATAAATTATTCACTTTCTGTAAAATTTAAGAAGAGCTTTGCATATTAAAAGAATCATAAGGTCATAAGTGATAGGAGTAGAATTAGGATATTCGGCCCAAAATAATGTTTATCATGCAATAACAATTAAAATAAATCTATCAGTTTTTTACATTATTAATAGCTCCTAATATATGTATTTGTTATTTCCACTCTTTTAGGCTTCAGAGTTTGAATCAACTCATGATACCAGCTGGGGAATGAGAGGTAAGCAACCACTGACAGAGTTGTAGCACATTGAAATCCATAAATAGAGCAAATGGGATAATTTTACTAATCTGTTCTATTGTACTCTTGTTTTTACAGAATACAAGGTAAGAAGTTAACCTCTCCTCTTAAGTCCCCAGTTTTCATCCACCAACTGCATCTGACCAGGTTATGATCTTGGTTTTTCTTCAATCATGTTTAGTTCAATAATGTATTGGATTGCGGAAGTGTTTAACATGGACTTGCTGGGCTCCAGAAAGGCAAAGGGCAAGATATTGATTCCCTCAGAATGACCTAGTGTATTATCAAAGAGGTCCAAATGAAAATTAATGTCCCCAGACTCAGGAAGAAGATCAGAAAAAAAAAGCTACCTTTTTACTGCTGTTTGGCAATTTCTGATTAACAGTTAGTTGTTGGCTGAAGAAAGAGAAAAAAAAACAAAATAGCTTCACCTCTCACCAAAATAAAATTGCAGAATGAATGATTTTTAAAATGTCCTCATTGTCCAACTGACACATCTTACCTTTCGATAGAAAATAGGTGCAGGAGGAGGCCATTTAACCCTTCGAGCCAGCACCGCCATTCATTGTGATCACGGCTGACCATCCCCAATCAGTAACCCGTGCCTGCCTTCTCCTCATATCCCTTGATTCCACTAGCCTCTAGAGCTCTATCTAACTCTCTCTTAAATCCATCCAGTGATTCGGCCTCCACTGCCTTCTGTGGCAGAGAATTCCACAAATTCACAACTATCTGGGTGAAAAAGTTCCTTCTCACCTCAGCTTTATTCTCGGACTGTATCCCCTGGTTCTGGACTCCCCCAACATTGGGAACATTTTTCCTGAAAAATGAATCAGTCCACGAGAAGCCAATGTCTTATTTTGGCAAGAATGAAAACAACATATGAACTTAATTGGACAGCAAGAACTTGGTGTAAATCATTTATTTTATTGTCTTAAAACTTGCCAGGTTGTAAACTTGGCATTAGAAATGGGGGGGAAAAATATGATATGCAGTTAAATTATCCTGTTGTTAAATTACATTTACCTGTTGCAGATTTACCCTTATGAAATGTTAGCTGTTACAATGAAAGCTCGTGTCAAACTACCAAAAGATGTGGACAGGACCAGGCTTGAGGTATGAATGTATATGGTTAAACAGGGTGCTTCCATGGTATTCCTGTTATGAATAGAGGTTTTGTCAACTGAACAGTTGGTTCACATTTGACTTCATGTGCGATTTAATATGCCAAATGTTACTGGTTGAAATGTTAAAGAACCTTCTGCACGAACAAACAAATCTGTCAGCATTTCCATTAGTTAAAGATATTAGTTAACTTATCTTTAACTTACCTTTGGGTAAAGATTAGGGCAGCACGGTGGCACAGCGGTAAAGTTGCTGCCTTACAAACGCTTTCAACCCCCGGTTCGATCCCGACGACAGGTGCTGTCTGTACATCTGTTTGTACGTTCTCCCCATGACCGCGTGGGTTTTCTCCGAGATCTTGGGTTTCCTCCCACACTCCAAAGACGTGCAGGTTTGTAGGTTAATTGGCTTGGTATAAGCGTCAATTGTCCCTAGTGTGTGTGACAATAGACAATAGGTGCAGGAGGAGGCCATTCGGCCCTTCGAGCCGGCACCGCCATTCAATGTGATCATGGCTGATCATTCTCAATCAGTACCCCGTTCCTGCCTTATCCCCATACCCCCTGACTCCGCTATCCTTAAGAGCTCTATCTAGCTCTCTCTTGAATGCATTCAGAGAATTGGCCTCCACTGCCTTCTGAGGCAAAGAATTCCACAGATTCACAACTCTCTGACTGAAAAAGTGTTTCCTAATCTCAGTTCTAAGTGGCCTACCCCTTATTCGTAAACTGTGGCCCTTTGTTCTGGACTACCCCAACATTTGGGGGAGTCCAGAACAAGGGGCCACAGTTTGAGAATAAGGGGTAGGCCATTTAGAACGGAGATGAGGAAGAACTTTTTCAGTCAGAGGGTGGTGAAGGTGTGGAATTCTCTGCCTCAGAAGGCAGTGGAGGCCAGTTCGTTGGATGCTTTCAAGAGAGAGCTGGATAGAGCTCTTAAGGATAGCGGAGTGAGGGGGTATGGGGAGAAGGCAGGAACGGGGTACTGATTGAGAGTGATCAGCCATGATCGCATTGAATGGCGGTGCTGGCTCGAAGGGCTGAATGGCCTACTCCTGCACCTATTGTCTATTGTCTATTGTCTATATTAGGAACATGTTTCCTGCCTCTAACGTGTCCAACCCCTTAATAATCTTATACGTTTCGATAAGATCCCCTCTCATCCTTCTAAATTCCAGTGTATACAAGCCTAGCCGCTCCAGTCTTTCAACATATGACAGTCCCGCCATTCTGGGAATTAACCTAGTAAACCTACGCTGCACGCCCTCAATAGCAAGAATGTCCTTCCTCAAATTTGGAGACCAAAACTGCACACAGTACTCCAGGTGCGGTCTCACTATGGCCCTGTACAACTGCAGAAGGACCTCTTTGCTCCTATACTCAACTCCTCTTGTTATGAAGGCCAACATTCCATTGGCTTTCTGATAAAGATAGTGTAAGATAGTGTAAAATGTGCGGGGATCGCTGGTCGGTGCGGACTCGGTGGGCCCTAGGGCCTGTTTCCGCGCTGTATCTCTAAACTAAACTAAACTATTCTATATTGGTGGAACCTTCTTAGACATGTTCTGAAAAATTCTTAATGTTCTAGTTTTTAAATGCTCTTTCACTTTGTGTTATTTCTATTCGACTTCGGTTGTCGAGAATTTGAACTCTAAAATTTACATGAATATTTAAGACTTGGTAGTGTAAGAAAATAAATCGAAGGTATTTATTTCACAATGCTGGAGTAACTCAGCAGGTCAGGCAGCATCTCAGGAGAGAAGGAATGGGTGACGTTTCGGGTTGAGATCCTTCTTCTGACTGATCTATCTGAGGAAGGGTCTCGACCCGAAACGTCGCCCATTCCTTCTCTCCTGAGATGCTGCCTGACCTGCTGAGTTACTCCAGCATTTTGTGAAATAAGACTTGGTAGTGTATGTTTCAGCATTAAAGATAATAACACAAGCTGTTAACATTTTTTTAATATCATTCAGTGTTTGTCATAATCTCAATAATTGGCAAAAACGGGACAGAATAACATTTTAACTTAATTAGCGTTGCTGTCTTGCTTCTCAGAGAGGCAGATTAGCAAGTGGATTCTGATTGGGAACAAAATTATAGAAAAGTGGGCGAAGAAGGTGATCACTTAGCTCACTGGGCATGTGCTCATCAGATTGGTGCCACCTAAACTCACCACACCTTCCAGCCCTGGGTTGGTAGCCTCCACCTTTCTTCAGGTGCAGAGGTAGAGTTGCTGCCACACAGCTGTGGCGATCCTGACCACTGAAACAATCCGAATGGAATCTGCACATTCTGTCCATTTCCCCAAGGCACTCCCATATCCCAATGGCATGCTCGAAGGTATTTATTCACAAAATGCTGGAGAAACTCATCAGGTCAGGCAGCATCTCAGGAGAGAAGGAATGGGCAACGTTTCGGGTCGAGACCCTTCTTCAGACTGATGTCAGGGGGGAGGGACAAAGGAAGGATATAGGTGGAGACAGGAAGATAGAGGGAGATCTGGGAAGGGGGAGGGGAAGAGAGGGACAGAGGAACTATCTAAAGTTGGAGATGTCGATGTTCATACCACTGGGCTTACACTACCAATGGCATGCTAATCATTTGGTCAATTGGTTTGAGAATCAAGGAGGAGTTGATAATGACATAAGAGAGAATAGGTTATAGTAAAGTTTATTATTATACTAGACCAAGTGGACCCGTTGGGTCCAAACCTCTCCTGCATTGGTGCAGCACCCTCTGCCCCCCCCCCCGTCCCCCCTTCCTCCCCCTCTCCCCTCCCCCTCCCTCCCCCTCCTCTCCGCCTCCCACCTCCTCTCCTTCCCCTCCCCCCCACTCCATCCCCCTCCATTATCCTCCCCCTCTCCTCCCCTCCCCCCCTCCTCTCCCCCTCCCACCTCCTCCCCTTCCCCTCCCCCTTCCCCTCCCCCCCACTCCATCCCCCTCCATTATCCTCCCCGATCCCCCCCTCCCTCCACTCCCTCCCTGGGAGATAGATTTAAACTTTAAAATGTGAATAACTTTAAAAATATAACACCGATTTCAATGAAACTTCTTCCATTAGCACCAAAGGGACGACGGTGAGTAAAGGGCCTGTCCCACTTAGGCTATTTTAAGGCGACTGCCGGTGACTAGGCTGTCGCCGAACATTTGCCGGGGTGTCACGGGCATGATCGTGAGGAGTCTTCAATGAATCATAGCGGATCTCGGCGCGTCGAGGAAAAAAATTCCAGATAGAAATTTCTGGGCGCCAGCTGGCTTGTCGCCAGGTATGGTAGCTTATTGCGGGCGCTGTCTGTCGCACGCTGTCCCCAGGTTTGCTAGGTTGTGGCAGATGCATTTAGAAGCACGTAATATTAAATTAAGAAGATACCAGAAGATAGTTTTGTTTAACCAATTTATTTACCGTCAGGACATTTGTCAGGTAGATTGGAGGCAACAGTTTGACGGTCAGGTAAGCGTGGGAACTTTGTGATGTTTCCGAAGATGGTGTAATCTCTTAGCCAGGTGCTAGTTTCACAAAAAAAGTAACTTGTATCGACCTGACTCGGAAATGTCATGGTCATTGAAATAAACTCCAGGTTCCACTTGTTTCTACCGTGACTGAGATCCAGTTTTCTTTCAGGTTCCCCCAGCTTCTGAGCATTCGTTCGTTCACTTTGACTGAACCCACTGCTGTCATCCGCTGATTAATTCCTCTCATTACATCTCGTACTTTCCAAAAAGAAAACAACATCAATTTGAAATATTTACAGGGTTCTGAACGCAACACAGCTTTAATCCTTGAATATTTATGGAGTGGTGGGAAAAGGGTCAAATTCCAGTAGCGATGATTCATAGAATTACAGGAAGAGCCGAAGTCTAGCTGGACTTGAAGTCAGCACTTCAGTAAGATAAATTGTGCACTGTTTTCAATCCAGTAGCCAGCCGGTTTGAGAACTTTAACCTGATAGTAATTTGTGTACCTCGTATAGAATAACCAAGTGCAACTATGAAAACATAGCTGCCTAATAAGGAAAAGCGTATAGTATGGAAATGGACCATTTTTTTGACACTGTATATGTATCTATGAAGTGTTGGTTTGACAATTACTTTTCAGTACAGGTGGTTTCGTAGATTTGTCTTTGAGCAACATTTATTTTCACCCAGAGAGTTGTGAATTTGTGGAATTCTCTGCCGCAGAAGGCAGGGGAGGCCAATTCACTAGATGAATTTAAAAGAGAGTTGGACAGAGCTCCAGGGGCTAGTGGAATCAAGGGACATGGGGAGAAGGCAGGCACGGGTTACTGTTTGTGGATGATCGGCCAAGATCAGTTGTACAGGGCCCTAGTGAGACCGCACCTGGAGTACTGTGTGCAGTTTTGGTCTCCAAATTTGAGGATGGATATTCTTGCTATTGAGGGCGTGCAACATAGGTTTACTAGGTTAATTCCCGGAATGGCGGGACTGTCATATGTTGAAAGACTGGAGCGACTAGGCTTGTATTCACTGGAATTTAGAAGGATGTGAGGGGATCTTATCGAAACATATAAGATTATTAAGGGGTTGGACACGTTAGAGGCAAGAAACATGTTCCAAATGTTGGGGGAGTCCAGAACAAGGGGCCACAGTTTAAGAGTAAGGGGTAGGCCATTTAGAACGGAGATGAGGAAAAACTTTTTCAGTCAGAGAGTTGTGAATCTGTAGAATTCTCTGCCTCAGAAGGCAGTGGAGGCCAATTCTCTGAATGCATTCAAGAGAGAGCTAGCTAGAGCTCTTAAGGATAGCGGAGTCAGGGGGTACGGGGAGAAGGCAGGAACGGGGTACTGATTGAGAATGATCAGCCATGATCACATTGAATGGCGGTGCTGGCTCGAAGGGCCGAATGGCCTACTCCTGCACTTATTGTCTATTGTCTATCACAATGAATGGTGGTGCTGGTTCGAAGGGCCAAATAGCCTCCTCCTGCACCTATTTCCTATGTTTGTATAATTGAAAGACAAAGGGTATTTCATATGATAGGCACAGATATGAACATTTTTGCCTCCTTCAAGCACTGCTTGTGTGCATTTGTCTATTTGTGGAGACTCCGTGTGGGTGGGTGTTTGCAAGATCTGAATATGTCGTTTTTCGAAAATAACCGCAGATGTTGGTACAAATCAATGGTATTTATTCACAAAATGCTGGAGTAACTCAGCGGGTCAGGCAGCATCTCAGGAGAGAAGGAATGGGCGACGTTTCGGGTCGATAAGATGGTCTGAAGAAGGGTCTCGACCCGAAACGTCACCCATTCCTTCTCTCCTGAGATGCTGCCTGACCTGCTGAGTTACTCCAGCATTTTGTGAATCAAGATCTGAATAGACTCGCTAATGAGAAGGCGATTGAAAAGCAGGTGAAACGGCCAGAGTAGATGAAACTGTTGGTTGGACACAGTTCTAACTTTTAAAAAAAATAATTAAAATTTCTAACTTTAAAAAAATACTGCTGATTCTTCATGGCCGCTAAAATCTACATTCTGGAAATCCCTGCCCAGTGCGGGGAATGTCACCTGAAAGACCGCAATGCTTTGCCTTTATTGTTCCATTGTTGTGGAATTAAAAGATCGGCAGATTCAGCCTGTGACATCAGGATTGTGAATTGTGTGCCCTCCCTGCACAACAGCAGAAGTGCATTTTCAATGAAGACCAAGATCTGCGGCACGGTGGCGCAGCGGTAGAGTTGCCGCCTTACAGCGAATGCAGCGCCGGAGACCCGGGTTCCATCCCGACTACGGGCGCTGTCTGTATGGAGTTTGTACGTTCTCCCCGTGACCTGCGTGGGTTTTCTCCGAGATCGTCGGTTTCCTCCCACACTCCAAAGACGTGCAGGTTTGTAGGTTAATTGACTGGGTAAATGTAAAAATTGTCCCAAGTGGGTGTACGACAGTGTTAGTGTGCGGGGATCGCTGGTCGGCGCGGACCCGGTTGGCCGAAGGGCCTGTTTCCGCGCTGTATCTCTAAACTAAACTGAACTAAATGCTGGTCTTGCCAGTAATGCCCAGATCCTGCAGAATGATTTAAAAAAACATTTTGTTAGGTTGCAACTTCAGGTCAGCTTTTCTGTGGACTTAAAGAATGAGCTCTTAAGGATAGCGGAGTCAGGGGGTATGGGGAGAAGGCAGGAATGGGGTACTGATTGTGAATGATCAGCCATGATCACGGTGAATGGTGGTGCTGGCTCGAAAGGCCGAATGGCCTCCTCCTGCACCTGTTGTCGATTGTCTATTGACCACATACCTTGTCAACTGCTACTACCTTGTGCTTGTTGCTACTCTGGTCCTCACGGTAAGTCCCATACTGCAAGGGGATAGGACCCTGGCCACTCCCTCTTCTTCCCTCTCCCATCAGCTATTGAGGGCGTGCAGCGTAGGTTCACTAGGTTAATTCCCGGAATGGCGGGACTGTCGTATGTTGAAAGGCTGGAGCAATTAGGCTTGTATACACTGGAATTTAGAAGGATGAGGGGGGATCTTATTGAAACATATAAGATAATTAGGGGATTGGACACATTTGAGGCAGGAAACATGTTCCCAATGTTGGGGGAGTCCAGAACAAGGGGCCACAGTTTAAGAATAAGGGGTAGGCCATTTAGAACGGAGATGAGGAAGAACTTTTTCAGTCAGAGAGTGGTGAAGGTGTGGAATTCTCTGCCTCAGAAGGCAGTGGAGGCCAGTTCGTTGGATGCTTTCAAGAGAGAGCTGGATAGAGCTCTTAAGGATAGCGGAGTGAGGGGGTATGGGGAGAAGGCAGGAACGGGGTACTGATTGAGAGTGATCAGCATTGATCGCATTGAATGGCGGTGCTGGCTCGAAGGGCTGAATGGCCTACTCCTGCACCTATTGTCTATTGTCTATTGTAAATGGTACAGAAGTGTGAAAACGCACACCTCCAGATTCAGGGACAGTTTCTTCCCAGCTGTTATCAGCAACTGAATCATCCTACCACAACCAGAGAGCAGGTATCACAAAATGCTGGAGTAACTAGCCGGCCAGGCAGCATCTAGGAGAGAAGGAATGGGTGACGTTTCGGGTCGAGACCCTTCTTCAGTCTGAAGAAGGGTCTCGACCCGAAACGGCACCCATTCCTTCTCTCCTGTGATGCTGCCTGACCGGCTGAGTTACTCCAGCATTTTGTGCATAAATACCTTTGATTTGTATGCTGCCTGACCTGCTGAGTTACTCCAGCATTTTGTGATACCTTCGATTTGTACCAGCATCTGCAGTTATTTTCCTACACAACCAGAGAGCAGTGCTGAAGTACTATCTACCTCTTTGGTGACCCTCGGACTATCCTTGATTGGTCTTTGCTGGCTTTACCTGGCGCTAAACGTTACTCCCTTATCATGTGTCTATACACTGTAAATGGATCGATTGTAATCATGTATTGTCTTTCTGCTGACTGGTTGGTACTCAACAAAAGCTTTTCACTGCACCTCGGTACATGTGACATTAAACTAAACTGAATGTCGCCTACGAAAAAATAAAGTTCCCAATCTCTGATCCTCAGTTTACACAATCATTCTTTCTACACCATTCCCTCTGTCGTATTGCTTCGAGCAGTATGCTGTGCCTTGCTCCTACCTCATCTAGTTCGGACTTGAACCCTGCATGTTAACTTTGGCAGCGTTTTGAATGTGCGTGAAAATGTACTCCTGATGTTGTGCTGGGGATGGGCATGTAAAACCACAATCCTCCTGTCACAACCTGAATCTGGTAAACACCATGCGATTTTTAGATTGTTTCGATTTAGATTTAGAGATACAGCGCGGAAACAGGCCCTTCGGCCCACCGAGTCCGCGCCGCCCAGCGATCCCCGCACACTAACACTATCCTACACCCACTAGGGACAATTTTTACATTTACCCTGTCAATTAACCTACATCCCTGCACGTCTTCCCCTCCTCCTTCCCAGATCTCCCTCTATCTTCCTGTCTCCACCTATATCCTTCCTTTGTCCCACCCCCCTGACATCAGTCTGAAGAAGGGTCTCGACTCGAAACGTCACACATTCCTTCTCTCCTGAGATGCTGCCTGACCTGCTGAGTTACTCCAGCATTTTGTGACTAAATACCTTCGATCTGAAGATGGAGAAGTCAATGTTCATACCGCTGGGGTGTAAACTACTCAAGCGAAATATGAGGTGCTGTTCCTCCAATTGCAGGGGCTCACTCTGACAATGGAGGAGGCCCAGGACGGAAAGGTCAGACTGGGAGTGGGAGGGGGAGTTGAAGTGCTGAGCCACCGGGAGATCAGGTAGGTTAAGGCGGACTGAGCGACGGTGTTGAGCGAAACGGTCGCCGAGCCTGCGTTTGGTCTCGCCGATGTGGAGAAGTTGACATCTGCAACAGTGGATACAGTAGATGAGATTGGAGGAGGTGCAGGTGAACCTCTGCCTCACCTGGCTCGTTCATTGGCTTTCATCCACCATGTGAAACAATACGTAGACAAAGAGCTTTCGAACTCTTCACAAAAAACATACCATTCTTGTTGATATGAAACAAGCCAATTCTGGAAAGACTAAATATACACACCGATCAGCCAAAACATTATGACCTGATGAGCCAAAACATTATGACCACCTGCCTAATATGCTGTTGGTCCTCCGTGTGCAGCCCCATACGCAGCAGGGTGCGATGCACTGTGTATTGTGACACATTCCTCCCGTGACCACCATTAACATTTTCTGTGACTTGTGCCACAGTCGACCTTCTGTCGGTTCGGACCAGACGGGATAGCCTTCGTTGCCCTCGCGCATTGATGAGCCTTGGGCGCCCAACACCCTGTCTGTCGCCGGTTTGTGGTTTGTCCTTCCTCGGACCACTGTCGGTAAGTACTCACCACTGCTGACCGGGAGCACCCCACAAGCCTTGCCGTTTCAGAGAAGCTCTGACCCAGTCGTCTGGCCTTAACAATTTGGCCCTTGTCAAAGTCGCTCAGGTCTTTACTCCTGCCCATTTCTCCTGCATCCAACACATCAACTTCAAGAACTGACTGTTCACTTGCTGCCTAATATATCCCACCCCTTGACAGGTGCGATTTTAACAAGATAATCAATGTTATTCACTCCGCCTGTCAGTGGTCATAATGTTTTGGCTGATCGGTGTACACACGACAAAAGGGTACGTTTTTGATTTATGATGCCAGGTGATCCATTGTCCCACGAACTTATTTTCTGCGTCTGGTGTTTACTATACTGCCGATGCGGGCAATGGTCGTCAAGGCGGCACGGTGGCGCAGCGGTAGAGTTGCTGCCTTACAGCGAATGCAACGCCGGAGACTCAGGTTCGATCCTGACTACGGGCGCCGTCTGTACGGAGTTTGTACGTTCTCCCCTTGACCTGCGTGGGTTTTCTCCGAGATCTTTGGTTTCCTCCCACACTCCAAAGACGTACAGGTTTGTAGGTTAATTGACTGGGTAAATGTAAAAATTGTCCCTAGTGTGTGTAGGATAGTGTTAATGTGCGGGGATCACTGGGCGGCGCGGAATCGGTGGGCCGAAGGGCCTGTTTCAGCGCTGTATCTCTAAATCTAAATCTAAATCTAAACCCTGCCCTCAGCCAACTGACCCACCACTGGCATCAGCTACAATTGATCATTTGGCTCAACTGAGATGCCAAGGTAGTCTTTTGGCACAAACCATCTCTGCTTCAGCTCCGTTCCTAGGGACACAGCCACCTTTGACCCCGTATACATCCTGAAGCCAATCAAGTTGTCTTATCCTTGATGTGTGCCTGGATATTTGGCATCCCTGCTTCTGTGACGGTGAGAGTGCTGGGAACGTTTCTTTCCATGAGATGCCAAGAATCTGATGCACATATCAAAGACCCAAGCTGTTGAGTGTTTGTCGTTTTGAGGCAGCTGTTTGCGGCCTTTGTTTCACCAGCATGTCGCAATTTGCTGAGAATGCAGACTTTGTAGATCAATATCTTAATCCCATGGGTGAAGTTCATGATGCAGTCATGAAACATGTAAGGAAATAACTGCAGACGCTGGTACAAATCGAAGGTATTTATTCACAAAATGCTGGAGTAACTCAGCAGGTCAGGCAGCATCTCAGGAGAGAAGGAATGGGCGACGTTTCGGGTCGAGACCCTTCTTCAGTCTGAAGAAGGGCCTCGAACCCGAAACGTCGCCCATTCCTTCTCTCCTGAGATGCTGCCTGACCTGCTGAGTTACTCCAGCATTTTGTGAATAAATACCTCCAGTCATGAAAGATGCTCTGTCATTGCAAGTTGCTATCTTGTTCAGTTTTCTCATGCATTCCACCAACTGCAAAAATAAAAGATTAACAACCACACCAGCATATCTACAGAATCCAGATATTTCAACAACATGTCCATTGTAAAAGCTGTGGAGGTCTCGTCAATGGATATTTTTACGGCAGGGATAAATAGATTCTTGATTAGCATGGGCGTCACGGGTTTATGGGGACAATGCAGGAGAATGGGGTTAAGAGGGAAAGATAGATCGGCCACGGCGGAATAGACTTGATGGGCCGAACGGCCTAATTCTGCTCCTGTCACATGATCTCATGAGCTAAACAAACATCCTTCCTGAAAATGGTTCCCAACTTGAAAATTGTTGGTGACTAGACCAAATCGGACCCATTGGGCCCAAACCTCTCCTGCATTGGTGCAGCACCCTCTCCTCCTCTCCCCCCCCCTCCCTTCCCCTCCTCCCTCCCTCTTCCCCTCCCCTCCCCCACCCCCCTGCCTCCACACCCCCTCCCTCCTCCCCTTCCCCATCTTCCACTCCCCCCCAATCCATCCCCCTCAACCCCCTTTATCCTCCCTGCCCCCTCCCTCCACCCCCCTCCCTCCCTCCCTAGGAGATAGATTTAAACTTTAAAATGTGAATAACTTTAAAAATATAACACCGATTTCAATGAAACTTCTTCCATTAGCACCAAAGGGACGACGGTGAGTAAGATGGGGCTAAAATTGTCGCGCTATCGTGTACCGTTTTGGCTGTAGTTCAGGAACAAACAAACAAACAAATGATAGTTTTAGTATGTGGATGCAATGCTTTGGATATCCAGATGCAACACCATCTAAGAGGAAAACAGTAAGTATGTTAATTCACAGCAAATGAACAATAATGCATTTGCTTTGCTCTGTGCTGCAGCGAAAAGCATGTTGGACTCGATTACACAATGCATGTTACACAATGGTTAAAGTTTTCCAGGACCTTTGCCCCATTGGTGTGCTGCAGGAAGTTCCTAATAATCTTTATTAGCATTAAATTAGATGCCAGCATCTCGTATGAGGAAAGCTACATTAAAATTAAAGATCAGTGGATGGTGGAAAAATGAATGGTACAAATCTGCAATTTCTCTAGAGGAATAAGGAGCTCAAAGGAATGGGAAGGTAGACACAAAATGCTGGAGTAACTCAGCGGGTCAGGCAGCATCTCGGGAGAGAAGGAATGAGTGACGTTTCGGGTCGAGATCCTTCTTCAGACTGATGTCAGGGGAGCGGGCGGGACAAAGATAAAATGTAGTCGGAGACAGGAAGACTAATGGGAGAACTGGGAAGGGGGAGGGGATAGAGAGGGAAAGCAAGGGCTATCTGAAGTTAGAGAAGTCAATGTTCATACCGCTGGGGTGTAAACTACCCAAGCGAAATATGAGGTGCTGTTCCTCCAATTTGCGCTGGGACATTGGAGGAGGCCCAGGACAGAAAGGTCAGATTGGGAATGGGAGGGGGAGTTGAAGTGCTAGCCCATGACCTTGTTTACCCAGTTTCAACCGTCTCATCAACATCAATCACCTCCCAATGCACCAATTGAGTGGAACTGGTTGGTCCTTGATTGTGCGTAGCTGAGGCAGCATAGAGTGAAAATGGAGTCCGTGCAAGGGAAGTTGATCAAGCTCATCTTCGGATGTTGTGGGAAGCTAGTGAAGAAATTGCAGAGCTCCTGATGGAGATATTGGTATCATTGATAGCCACAGGTGAGGTGTTGGGAGACAGTAGGAGGCTAATGCTACGCCTCTATTTAAGAAAGACTGCAAGTAAAAGCCTGTTGTCCACAGACAGGTGAGCAAAACATCAGTGTTGGGGATGTTATTGGATTTGCATGTATTTGGAAAGGCAAAAACCGATCAGGGATGGTAGGCCCAGCTTTGGGTACAAGAAATCACGTCTCACCAATTTTATTGAGAGTTGTTTTGGGGTGGAGACCAATAAGATTTATTAACTTCAGATTGTTCCTCTGTCCCTCTTTTTCCCCTCCCCCTTCCCAGTTCTCCCACTAGTCTTCCTGTCGCCGACTACATCCTATTTTTGTCCCGTCCCCTCCCCTGACATCAGTCTGAAGAAGGGTCTCGGCCCGAAACGTCACCCATTCTTTCTCTCCTGAGATGCTGCCTGACCCACTGAGTTACTCCAGCATTTTGTGTCTACCTTAGATTATTGAGAGCAGTGCTTGAAGGTAAGAATGAGAGATAATGGTGGAGAGTTGTTTTTCAGACGAGAGGCCAGTGGTGAGTGGCGTGCCACAGGAATCGTTGGGTCCAATGTTGTTCATTATTCATATTAACATTTTGGTTGTGAATGTAGGTGGCATAGTGAGGCCCACCGGAAATTGGAGGAACAGCACCTCATATTTCGCTTGGGCAGCTTGCAGCCCAGCGGTATGAACATTGACTTATCCAACTTTAGATAGTTCCTCTGTCCCTCTCTTCCCCTCCCCCTAGAAGGGTCTCGACCCAAAACGTCACCCAATCCTTCGCTCCTGAGATGCTGCCCGACCTGCTGAGTTACTCCAGCATTTTGTGAAATAAATACCTTCGATTTGTACCAGCATCTGCAGTTATTTTCTTACACTAGGTGGCATGGTTAGTAAGCTTGCGCATGACTCTAAAATTGGTAGTATCGTGGAGAGTGAAGAAGGTTCTGTAAGATTACAATTGGCTTGGTATAAATGTAAAATTGTCCATAGTGTGTGTAGGTTAGTGTTAATCTTTTAGATTTTTAGTTTAGAGATACAGCGCGGCCACAGGCCCTTTGTACAACCGAATCCGTGCCAAGCAGCGATCCCCGCACATTAACACAAGCCAACACACACTAGGGACAATTCGAATGAATAAGTTTATTGGCCAAGTATGTGCAGTTACAAGGAATGTGCCTTGGTGCTCCGCTCACAAACGACAACACAAACATACAGTTAACAATTAAGAATAAAGCATAACTACATCAAAACAATAAGGATACAACATTACGGTCTAAACATGTGGGTGAAAATAAACCAGAGCAAAAAAGAAATACAGACTTTGGTTATTGAGTAGAACTGTCACTCGTGGGAAAAAAAAGCTGTTTTTATGTCTGGCTGTGGCTGCTTTGACAGTCCGGAGTCGCCTTCCAGAGGGAAGTGCTTTGAAGAGTTTTTGGCCAGGGTGAGAGGGGTCAGAGATGATCTTGCCCGCTCACTTCCTGGCCCATGCAGTGTACAGTTCGTCAATGGGGGGAAGGTTGCAGCCAACAACCTTCTCAGCTGTGCGAACGATCTGTTGCAGCCTCCGGATGTCGTGCTTGGTGGCTGAGCCAAACCAGACCATGATGGAGAAGGTGAGGACAGACTCAATGATAGCAGTATCGAATTGGACCATCATTGCCTGTGGCAGATTGTGTTTCTTCAGTAGCCGCAGGAAGTACATCCTCTGTTGGGCCTTTTTGACTGTGGAGTCGATGTGGCCTCCCATTTAAGGTCCCTGGAGATGATGGTTCCAAGGAACGTAAATGACTCCACAGATGTGACTATGGTGTTGTTGATGGTGAGTGGGGGGAGTGGTGAGAGGGGGAGCTCTTTGAAAGTCTACAATTAGTTCCACTGTCTTGAGAGCATTGAGCTCCAGGTTGTTGCGATGGCACCAGGACGCCAGCTGTGTCACTTCCCCTCTGTAGGCAGATTCGTCCTCATCCTGGATCAGTCCAATCAGGGTAGTGTCATCCACAAACTTGAGGAGCTTGACAGAGGAGTCTGTGGAGGTGCAGTCGTTGGTGTAGAGAGAGTAAAGGAGAGGGGAGAGTACGCAGCCTTGCGGTGCTCCTGTGCTGAGGGTCTGCAGGTCCGAGATGTGCTTTCTCAGCCTCACAAGCTGCAGAAGTTGATGATCCACTGACAGAGGGGTTCAGGCAAGGTCAGCTGGGAGAGTTTGGAGTGTAGTAGCTCTGGCACAATGGTGTTAAAAGCAGAGCTAAAGTCCACAAACAGAATCCTGGCATAGGTCCCCTTGTAGTCTAGGTGCTGGAGGATGAAGTGCAGGCCTAGATTGACTGCGTCATCCACCGATCTATTGGCCCTGTATGCAAACTGCAGGGGGTCCAGCAGGGGGGTTTGTGATGTTTTTCAACTGGGTTCAATTTATTCAGCTATAAATTCACACTTACATCAAGTATACAAACCCAAGCCAATTAACCTACAAACCTGTGCATCTTTGGAGTGTGGGAGGAAACCGAAGATCTCGGAGAAAACCCACGCTGTCACGGGGGGAACGTACAAATTTGGCACAGGCAGCATCTGTGGTCGGGATCGAGCCCGGTTGTCTGGCACTGCGAGCGCTGTAAGGCAGCGACTTTACCGCTGCGCCGCCCTGTTAACGTGCTGGGATCGCTGGTCGGCGCGGACTCGGTGGGCCGAAGGGCCTGTTTCCGCACTGTATCTCTGAACTAAACTAAACTAAACCTGCACAGTAAATGTTCTGACCCTATGGAATTAAAAAAAATAATAATTTTGATTTAGAGATACAGCGCAGAAACAGGCCCTTCGGCACATCGGGTCCGCGCTGCCCAGCGATCCCCGCACATTAACACTATCCTACACACACTAGGGACAATTTTTACATTTGCCCAGCCAATTAACCTACATACCTGTACGTCTTTGGAGTGTGGGAGGAAACCGGAGAAAACCCACGCAGGTCACGGGGAGAACGTACAACTCACCGTACAGACAGCGCCCGTAGTCAGGATCGAACCTGAGTCTCCGGCGCTGCCTTCGCTGTAAGGCAGCAACCCTACCGCTGCGCCACCGTGCCGCCCTCTGTAGAACGGAACGACCTTGAGATGCAGGTGCATATTTTCATGAAAGCAATGACAAAGGTTGACAGGGTGGTGAAGAAGATGTCTGGCGTGCTTGCCATCATTGGTGTATTGAGTACAGGGGTGGGGGTGTTATCCTACTGCTCTGCATGTCTTTGGCAAGGCCACATTTGGAGTAACGCATATAATCCCAGTCATCCCATTTCGGAAGGATGTCATCAAACCAGAAAAGGGTGCAAAATAGATTTACGAGGACGTTGCCAGGTCTGGAAGGTTTGAGCTGTGAGGAGAGGCTGTTTGGGTGGATTCTTATTCTTTCAGGAGTTTAGGAGGCTGATGAGTGACCCTCTAGAGGTTTATAAAACCCATGGCCATTTTGCAGGTTGATAAAAGCCTCAAAATGAATAGCTACAATCTATTCAGACTCCCCTACTCTGAGTCTAAAACTAGAGGACATTGGTGTAAAGTGATAGAGGAGAGAATTAAAAGCGATCTGAGGGGTAGCTTTATCACCCAGAGGGTGATGCATATGTGGAAGGTGTTGCAAGTGGAAGCGCTAAATGTGAATACAATTATAGACAATAGACAATAAACAATAGGTGCAGGAGGAGGCCATTCAGCCCTTCGAGCCAGCACCGCCATTCAATGCGATCATGGCTGATCACTCTCAATCAGTACCCCGTTCCTGCCTTCTCCCCATACCCCCTCACTCTGATTATGACATCTATGAGATATGTTGACAGATATATGGATAGGAAAGATTTTGGAGGGATATAATCCAGGCACAGGTAGGACTAGCTCTTGAAGGCAACTTGGTCAGCATGTGGATAGGTTGGGCCGATGGATTTGTTTCCGAGCTGGAGAGCCCTTTGAATTTATGACTTGTATTTCTTTTAAGAACAAAGAATTTCATACTCGTATCAATTAACAACGAGTATAATCTTTTCTGGGGACTTGGGCTTGTGCCTATGGTTGCCAACTGTCCCATATTAGCGGGGACATCCTGTATTTTGGGCTAAATTTGTTTGTCCCGTATTAGGCTTGGGGGGCACTGTAGGCCCGGGGGCCGCTGAAGGCCCGGACACTGTAGGCCCGGGGGCCGCTAAAGGCCTGGACAGTGTAGGCTAACGGAGTGTGTTCGGGGAGCGGGGCCGAGTGTGTTCGCCTAAAGGAGGTTGCATAGCAACCCGCCTCCCGGCCCGGGCGGCCACCATTGTTGGAGCGGGAGCACGTGGCCACTGGCTGGGCGAGGTCACATGGGGCGCGGGCGGTGACGTCACCCTTTGTCCCTTATTTGGGAGTTAGAAAGTTGGCAACCCTAGCTGTGAGAAGAAATAAGCTCGACCTTTTGTCCACTTGGGACACATCAATGCTGATCAATTGCGCATGGAACTACCATTCATTAAAGCGACAGGCTGAATTAAAGAGTTTGCAGAGTACATATATCAGCCACATGTTATTGGTATCACAGTGCACCATGTTGTTCAGGAAAATTAAAGTTCAGTAAGATTTTCTGAATTGCAGACAAAAAGTGAGTGTTAGATCCTCTCAAGTTTATTAGTGTGACTCACGCCAAACACCCCAGTGGGATCTCACAACGCACACAAATCTAAAGCTGATTAAGTGCTCATTGGTAAGATGGTCTTGGACTTGGATTTTTGTTGTGGGTTTTGGTCTTCGCCAGCAGGACAACAATCTGGCAAGGCAAATTGCAAAAACATTCCGGAATTTGAAGTGAATGGCATGAGAAAATCTCCAGGGGATTTACTCTGCCCGATCTCCCACCCATATAACGAAGGTAAAAATCAACCGAGACTCCTGCCACTGCTCATCCTGCAATTGCATTGCCAATGCAGAGCGATTTTCCATGAGCTAGAGTTACTCCAAAGGTTTCTTGGCCTCCACTTTCAATCAATGGAATACTGATCAAGCTGGAATATCAGGATGTTTCTCATATTTTCCCTCCAGCAAAATGGAAGTGGCATCGAGAAGCAGAATTACCATGGCTTTGCTGCAATGAATAGACCCTTTTTTGTTAATAAATCGTACCTTCCTGGACACCCCTTGACAAGTCCTGGCACTGCCATGATTGAAACCAGGAGCTCTTTACTGGGGGAAATGCATTGAGAGTATGTGGAGCTAATCATAAACTTATTGGAGAATCTTGGCTGGGATTGTGCCTCGAAACAATGGATAGGGGCAGAACTGTCCTTTTCAGCTCAATCTCATAAACGTGATTTAGGGCGGCACGGTGGCGCAGCGGTAGAGTTGCTGCCTTACAGCGCTTGCAGCACCAGAGACCCGGGTTCGATCCCGGGTGCTGCCTGTACGGAGTTTGTACGTTCTCCCCGTGACCTGCGTGGGTTTTCTCTCGAGATCTTCGGTTTCCTCCTACACTCCAAAGACGTACAGGTTTGTAGGTCAATTGGCTTGGGTTTGTATACTCAGTATAAGTGTAAATTGTCCCTAATATGTGTAGGATAGTGTTAATGTGCGGGGATGGCTGGTCGGTGTGGGCCGAAGGGCTTGTTTCCGTGCTGTATCTCCATAAATAAAAGCTTGTTTGAAATCTTGCCAATCTTCATATAGCTAAAGAATACAAAGTAAATCCCAAGATTTATCACGTTAATTGTAAATGTGTCCAGGTCATTATCAATCTGATCCATTTATGAAGTAATGAAATATTGTCAGTTCACAACAATTAAAAATTAATTTGTATAAACTCAAATTTGACGCAAATCAACAGGAATGAAATGTGAATAACTCTGGCTCACAAAAATGGTGGAATAAAAATCAATCTCTACGGTGATTTATCCAATGGACTTCCAGCAATGAATTAGATGCGCCATTTGTAATAGACTGTTGTTTCTCCAGCCCTTGTTTATAAAGTATTGCAACCATTTCACAAACAGAAAATAAACAGTCTTGTCCTTTGAAAGCACCTTTACCATCCTTATTAATGTGCTGCTTGGCCAAATGCCTGGAAATTGGATTGCAATTATATTTGATGTGCTAAAATATTATCGCATTTTCCATTGATGGCAAATCAGATTACCCTAAAACAAAAGCTGAAAATTATTTCCAGGCAAGACACAGCCAAGTGGGATGTTTTTAAAAGTGTGCTGACAAGAGCTCAGGATATGCAGACCCCTTTTGGAGTGAAGGGCAAGGCAGGCAAACATATGGCGAGGGAAAGTCTGAAGAAGGGTCTCAATCTGAAACGTTTACGCATTCCTTCTCTCCAGAGATGCTGCCTGGCCCGCTGAGTTACTCCAGCTTTTTGTGTCTATCGAGCGAAATTGAGGCATTGGTCAAGAATAAGAAAGATACATGGGGCAGGTATAGGCAGCTGGGATCAAGTGTATCCGAGATCTTCAGTTTCCTCCCACACTCCAAAGACGTACAGGTTTGTAGATGTATAGGCTTGGTAAATGTTTTTTTTTTAATTGTCCCTAGTTGGGATGGTGTTAGTGTGCGGGGATCGCTGGTCGGCGCGGACCCGGTGGGCCGAAGGGCCTGTTTCCGCGCTGTATCTCTAAACTAAACTAAACTAGACAGGTATGTGGATATGAAAGAAATGTAGGTATAGGGATCAAGGGATCAAGGTTTCACGGTTTCAAGGTCAGTTTATTGTCACATGTACCAGTTAAGGGACAGTGAAATTTGAACAACCACATAAAAGTTAACATTAAACATCCACCACAGTGGATTCCACATTCCTCACTGTGATGGAAAGCAATAAGGTTCAAACTTCTTCCTCTTTGGTGTCCCGCGGTCGGGGCAGTCAAACCGTCCGCAGTCGGGGCGATCAAAGCCCCAGCAGCCGACGAACAGAACCTCCTTCGGGGTGATCGAAACTCCCGCGTCGGGGCGATTGAAACTCTCTCCGCAGCACGGAGCTCCCGAGTCAGCCTCTTCTTACCAGAGACCGTGGGCTTCACGACGTTAAAGTCCACAGGCCCCGCGGTTGGAGCTTCGATCCCCGGCAGTGGGATTGCAAGCTCCGCCATGTTAAAGTCCCGCAGACTCCCGCTGCTTGGAGCGCCGGCCGGGCTCCAGGAAAGGCCGCCAACTCCACGATGTTGGGCCGCAGTGGGGACGGAGGTACGATACGGAAACAAATCGCATCTCCGTCGAGGTGAGTCAAGTCAAGTCAAGTCAATTTTATTTGTATAACACATTTAAAAACAACCCACGTTGACCAAAGTGCTGTACATCAGTTCAGGTACTAAGAACGAACATACAATGGCACACAAACATAACAGCACATACATAAACAGTTCACAGCGCCCCCTCAGAGGGCCTCAAATGCTAGGGAGTAGAAATAGGTTTTGAGCCTGGACTTAAAGGAGTCGACTGGGGGGGGCAGTTCTGATGGGGAGATGTAAGAGAGGACAGAGAAGGTCTTTCAAAAGGACAAACAGAATGCATGTGGCAGATGGACCTCTTGAGGTTTCTTTAATTCATCGGGTCAAGAGAATTATTTATCCAGAGGAGCAGAATTAGGCCATTCGGCCCATCAAGTCTACTCCGCCATTCAATCGTGGTTGATCCATCTCTCCCTCCTAACCCCATTCTCCTGCCTTCTCCCCATGAACCCATTCTAATCAAGAATCTATCTATCTCTGCCTTAAAAATATCCATTGACTTGGCCTCCACAGCCTTCTGTGGCAAAGAATTTAACAGATTCACCACCCTCTGACCAAAGAAATTCCTCCTCAATTCCTTCCAAAAGGACCGTCCTTTAATTCTGAGGCTATGACTTTTAGTCCTAGACTCTCCCACTAGTGGAAACATCCTCTCCACATCCACTCTATCCAAGCCTTTCACTATTCTGTACGTTTCAATGAGGTCCCTCCCTCATTCTTCTAAACTCCAGCGAGTACAGGCCCAGTGCCTACAAACGCTCATCACTCATTCCTGAGATCATTCTTGTAAACCTCCTCCAGACCCTCTCCAGGGCCAGCACATCCTTCCTCAGATATGATGCCCAAAATGTTCACAGTGCCTCAACTGTGGCCTGACCAGCGCCTCGTAGAGCCTCAGCATTACATCCCTGTTTTTGTATTCTAGCCCGTCGTTGTGTTATCCTTCCAATATTTTCCCCTTCTCGCCAAGGACATAGATAGAGGATCCAAAGAGAAAACTAAATGAAATGACTTACAAAAAGCACTGTCAATGAAAAAAGCTACGAAATATGAGAACATTTAAGCTACTTAGTTTGTCGTGCCATACAATTTTTTTTTTAATCAATGGATTACTCACAAGTGGGATTTTAGCCAAGAATTTGGAAATGTGCACAGCTAATTTAAATAGCTTGACCAATTTATAACTTTTTATCCGTCATGCCCAAATGTCAGAAGTTTGCAGAAGAACAGCATGAGTTGAGGGCAATTAAATGCATTGTCACAGTCACCTTTACAATTTTTGTACTTTGCTTTTATTGCTTCTTTTCTTATATTATTTTATTGTTTTCTTTCTATTTGAGTGCTGAAATGTTGTCAGATAAGGTTTGTGCGAATAACATATTAACGCCATTATTGTAGCACCTGGCGCATTGAATACATGGTATGACATTTTGCTATTTCTTCACTGAGAAACAATTTTAGTTGCTGTCATAAGAAAATACCTCTGCTCTTTTCAGTGTAGTTAGTTTGGAGATACGGCGTGGAAACAAGCCTTTTGGCCTTCAGAGTCCATCCAGACCAATGTTCGCCGTTACACTAGTATTATCCCATGCACCACGGGCAATTTACAGAAGCCAAACAACCTACAAATCTGCACGTCTTTGGAATAGACAATAGACAATAGGTGCAGGAGTGGGCGATTCGGCCCTTCGAGCCAGCACCACCATTCAATGTGATCATGGCTGATCATTCTCAATCAGTACCCCGTTCCTGCCTTCTCCCCATACCCCCTGACTCCGCTATCCTTAAGAGCTCTATCTAGATCTCTCTTGAATGCATTCAGAGAATTGGCCTCCACTGCCTTCTGAGGCAGAGAATCCCACAGATTTACAACTCTCTGACTGAAAAAGTTTTTCCTCATCTCCATTCTAAATGGCCTACCCCTTATTCTTAAACTGTGGCCCCTGGTTCTGGACTCCCCCCAACATTGGAACATGTTACATGCCTCTAATGTGTCCAACCCCTTAATAATCTTATATGTTTCGATAAGATCCCCTCTCATCCTTCTAAACTCCAGTGTATACAAGCCTAGTCGCTCCAGTCTTTCAACATATGACAGTCCTGCCATTCCGGGAATTAACCTAGTGAACCTACGCTGCACCCCCTCAATATCCTTCCTCAAATTTGGAGACCAAAACTGCACACAGTACTCCAGGTGTGATCTCACTAGGGCCCTGTACAACTGCAGAAGGACCTCTTTGCTCCTATACTCAGTTCCTTTTGTTATGAAGGCCACCATTCCATTGGCTTTCACATTGGAATGTGTGAGAAAACCGGAGCAGCAGGAGAAAACCCACGTGGTCACAGGGAGAATGTTGCAAACATCGTTTAGACACCACCTGTAGTGAGGATGGAACCCGGGTCTCTGGCACTGTTAAGGCAGCAACTCTACTGCTGCGCCACCTAGGGCAGCCATTTTATATTTGCTATTGAATATGATGTTGTTAAAAGCAGCAGGTTTATCTATAGCGTCCTGCAGCACAGATACAGGCCCTTCGGCCCATCTTCCCATGCTGACCATGGTGCCTCATCTATGCAAGCCCCACCTGGGTTATGTAACTGGGAACTGACAGTAAGCTGACTTCATGTACGTCATATTTCTGGATATAGAATCTATCCAGTTTCTATAGTAAATCATATATTGTTATATATGCATTTGCCATAATTCTTTAACTTCATCCGATTATCACCCTAACACTACCCATAATCAAACTAATAGAATATGCACTGTATCCAGTCTTTAATGAACCCCATGAAGCTTTTAATCATTATTATGCTTCAAAAATGTTTAAAAACTGATGGTGGAATTTGCAAAAAGTTGGATTTCTGTGGGTTGGGTCATTCATATCCCTGGAGTACCCCAGTAGTTGATAAATACAATACGTTAATCATTTATTACTCGATTATTTTACTTAAGTAACAAATACCAACTCATTCTCTCCTAAATAATTGTTACGAGAAGGAAGTGTTTCTTTTAAATAAGGTCTAAATAAATGTTAGAAATGGTAAAGGATGGGAATTTGGTGTCAGGGTGGACTGATACATTTCCCTCTGAGATTGGAGTTTAAATGTCGATAATGAGGGGGGTGGGCAAGGTAAAATGAAAGGAGGTAAGGGAAAGGAGACAACCCTTCACTTCAGGAGACAACCCTTCCCTGTAAAGCGTCTTTGAGTATATGAAAAGCGCTATATAAATGTAATGCATTATTATTATTATTATTAATTGTGCTTTCCATTGCAGTAAATTTCCAACAATCTGCTATCAATTGTTGAGAAATCCCAATTGTCCAGCACTTGGCTCGCCGGTTCCCAGGCTCACTTTAAACTCGCAAGGGCCCCATTCCGAATGATCCTTTAAAGCTCTCTGCAGCCCATTTCCCAAGCTCTTTATAAACTCAACTAGGCTCTGTTTCTTGTATTCCCTTTGAAGCTCCCAGATTTTGTTCCCCACGCGCCCTTTACATTTACCTAGTTACGTTTATTATACTACTGTGTAGCATATCTTTTCAAGTAGAAGTGAGTTGGAGAACAATCTCCCAGTCCTGCACCACCAAATTCCAGAACTTTATTGTGTGCAGAACACTTTGTAGTGTAGACATTCCTTGGTGTTAGGATGATGTGCTAAAGGATTGTTGCGTGACACTGTTCTAACAGTTTTGGCCCAGGGCCTACGGCTACAAAATTCATTGGCGCCCAAGGCTTCCACAAATAAGTATTAAGTGCGGTCAGGAACAAATGTACAGTGGGTTTTGGAGGAAGGAAAGGTTTATGTTCAGGAGTTGGACTGCAGCCTCAGTGGAGTCTAGGGGTTGCCAACTATCTCACTCCCAAATAAGGGACAAGATGACACGTGACCTCACCCAACCAGCGGCCACGTGCTCCCGCTCCACCAATGGCGGCCGCCCGGGCCGGGAGACGGGTTGCTACGCAACCTCCGTTAGGCGGCGCCTGGGCCTGAGGGCCTACACTGTCTGGGCCTACACTGTCCGGGCCTACACTGTCCGGACCTACACTGTCCGGACCTACACTGTCCGGTCCTACACTGTCCGGACCTACACTGTCCGGACCTACACTGTCCGGACCTACACTGTCCGGACCTACACTGTCTGGACATACACTGTCCGGACCTACACTGTCCGGACATACACTGTCCGGACCTACACTGTCTGGACATACACTGTCCGGGCCTACACTGTACGGACCTACACTGTCCGGACCTACACTGTCCGGACCTACACTGTCCGGACCTACACTGTCCGGACCTACACTGTCCGGACCTACACTGTCCGGACCTACACTGTCCGGACCTACACTGTCCGGACCTACACTGTCCGGACTTACACTTTCTGGACCTACACTGTCCGGACCTACACTGTCTGGACCTACACTGTCCGGACGTACACTGTCCGGACCTACACTGTCTGGACCTACACTGTCCGGACGTACACTGTCCGGACCTACACTGTCCGGACCTACACTGTCCGGACCTACACTGTCCGGACCTACACTGTACGGACCTACACTGTCCGGACCTACACTGTCCGGACCTACACTGTCCGGACACACTGTCCGGACCTACACTGTCCGGACCTACACTGTCCGGACCTACACCATACGGACCGACAGCGTACGGACCGACAGCGTACGGACCGACAGCGTCTGGACCTACAGAGTCGGGGCCTACAGATGGTCCTTTGAGTTCTGCTGAGTCTTGAGTAATATGGAAAGTAGTTCTGTTCTAGAAAGTAGAGTGTGCGGAGGAAATTCACCAGGGTATTGCCTAAGATGGACGTTTGACCTGAATTTGTTTATTATTTACCATTATTCCTCAATTCAAATACACTGGGCAGCACGGTGGCACAGAGGCAGACAGCGTTTGCCTGACAGCGTTTGCAGCGCCGTAGACCCAGGTTCGATCCCGACTATGGGTGCTATCTGTACGGAGTTTGTACGTTCTCCCCGTGACCTGCGTGGGTTTTCTCCCAAATCATAGGTTTCTTCCCACACTCCAAAGGCTTACAGGTTTGTAGGTTAATTGGGATAAATGTAAATTGTCCCTAATGTGTGTAGGATAGTGTTAATGTGCGGCGATCGCTGGTCGGCGCGGACTCGGTGGGCCGAAGGGCCTGTTTTCGCGCTGTATCTCTAAACTAAACTAAATAATACAAATTTCAGCAATCTTTACAAAACATTAGCATCACCTTCAATGGTTAGAAGTGTGTTAATGTTCAGACTGATTTAGATCAGTTTTATTCATTTTAATGGATTTAACAGTGGAAACTTCCACAAGAGTCGCATCTCAAACAGAAGCAAACACTGAAGGAATATCACTTTTAGTCCTGTGATGGTCAAAATAAGTGAACAAGATTGATTATTTGGCAATCTCCCTATTGACAAAGATGTAGGGCTGTTAGATATCATTGCAAATGTAAAAGTGCTGCAATAAACATTAAGCATTTATTCAGGTTTATTTGGGAGAAGCAATTGTGTTCCTGTAGCTGAAACTTAACTTATCTTGTTTTTGGAATAACTTGTAGAAACTTTATAAATCACGGTTTAATTAAGCGATAAAATCTTACTTAATGTTGTTATTGTTCTCATTTAACATTGTAATTTGAGGACAGTGTTCACATAAGCTTTTTCAAGGAATGCTTTTAGAAGGATGAGAGGGGATCTTATCGAAACATATAAGATTATTAAGGGGTTGGACACGTGAGAGGCAGGAAACATGTTCCCAATGTTGGGGGAGTCCAGAACCAGGGGCCACAGTTTAAGAATAAAGAGGTAGGCCATTTAGAACGGAGATGAGGAAAAACTTTTTCAGTCAGAGAGTTGTGAATCTGTGGAATTCTCTGCCTCAGAAGGCAGTGGAGGCCAATTCTCTGAATACATTCAAGAGAGAGCTAGATAGAGCTCTTAAGGATAGCGGAGTCAGGGGGGTATGGGGAGAAGACAGGAACGGGGTACTGATTGTGGATGATCAGCCATGATCACATTGAATGGTGGTGCTGGCTCGAAGGGCCGAATGGCCTCCTCCTGCACCTATTGTCTAAGATATTGGAATTCTCATCTGGTTTAAGAAGGTCCACTGATTGTTAGACCGTATATCGGTGTAAGTGAATGTCACAACAAGATGGACATTTTTTCTCAGCACTTAATGAACAAAAATGTCCAGGAACAAACAGTGTGTGTATATGATGTAATAACTATATGTGTATACAACTAACAAACTGTTATAACTTGATTCCTAAATTTGGAACTGTATGGGAATTAATGCTATCTCTCCCTCTATCCTCCATTTTACTCTTTATAAAATGCCTTTTAATGTAAATCATTCTTTTCAATTTCTTAACACCATGGTAAATGCTAACTGAGAAATTAACATGCTGTATCTAACGTTAATAGGTCATAAAATTAATCCTGGGCACTTTCTCAGCACTCACTACTGCTGTCTTACCCTTCTTGGGTCTCGACCCGAAACGTCACCCATTCCTTCTCTCCTGAGATGCTGCCTGACCTGCTGAGTTACTCCAGCATTTTGTGAACAAATACCTTCGATTTGTACCAGCATCTGCAGTTATTTTCTTATACATTTTACTGAAGTCAATGTGATTACTTTGTTAATTAGCACGCCCTAATTGTAAGACGGCAGTAGTGAGTGCTGAGAAAGTGCCCAGGATCAATTTTATGACCTATTAACATTAGATACAGCATGTTAATTTCTCAGTTAGCATTTACCATGGTGTTAAGAAATTGAAAAGAATGATTTACATTAAAAGGCATTTTATAAAGAGTAAAATGGAGGATAGAGGGAGAGATAGCATTAATTCCCATACAGTTCCAAATTTAGGAATCAAGTTATAACAGTTTGTTAGTTGTATACACATATACTGTGGTTATTACATCATATACACACACTGTTCCTGGACATTTTTGTTCATTAAGTGCTGAGAAAAAATGTCCATCTTGTTATGACATTCACTTACATTCAGTTATTTTCTTGTTATGAATGTCATAACAAGATGGACATTTTTTCTCAGCACTTAATGAACAAAAATGTCCAGGAACAGTGTGTGTTCCTGAAGAAAGTCTGAAGAAGGGTCTCGACTCGAAACGTCACCCATTCCTTCTCTGCTGAGAAGCTGCCTGACCTGCTGAGTTACTCCAGCATTTTGTGAATAAATACCTCAGAAAAATATATGTTATTCATAGCATCATCTGCATTGCCAATGACTGGTAATGCAAACAGATTCACTGCGCAATGCCACTTTACGTAGGTAAATTAGAGCATTCTTCATCATGGAGTAATCATATAAAGCCTGCAATAATATGAAAATAGCACTGAAAATTTCAGATTAAATATATTCAAGCTTCTTGAACCAATGTAAGTTTTTCTTCTCATTGGATCTGGAGCCCAGCTGACAAAGATATGGAAATGAACTGGAAGCTGTCAACAGTGATGGAAACACAGCCACCGGCTGTGCTTTCTCTGTCCTTATAATCAAAGTTAATCTGTGTTGTACTTCACCAGGTGGTACCTTAATCTGTTACTTCCCAAAGGAACAGTGTCAGTATAAACAGAATAATAATGATACCCAGCTGTTAATATTTACAGATGATATAATACAGGAAATTTAGTGGTTCAATCATCAACAGTAGCTAATCATCATTTGTTTAAAGATAAATTTCTAAGAGGAAAGGAATTGCGAAGTTTGCGGTATTGCAGTGGAATAATTTGAGTTGCCATCATAGTATCAGTGCTCAAGGGGTTTGAATGATTGTAATTGAACTTGGAAACATGTCATTATAAAGGCTTTCATTATTTCAGATCTAAAGAGCATCTAAACTTTAATTATGATTCAGTCAAAATTACGTAGGACGGGTCCTTTAGTCACTGAGTTCCAAGGGCAACATTAATTCCTATTCATTTCAGAACTCGAGAAATCATAGGGTTAAATCGTACTGGACAAGGTCTCCACTGGATGAGAATCACCACTCTTTGTCCTGCACCACCCACCTCTCAGTGGAGCAGATGCTGAGAGTTTCGTTTAGTTTAGAGATACAGCGCGGAAACAGACCCTTCACCCCACTGAATCCGCGCCGACCAGCGAGCTACGCACATGAGCACTATCCTAAACCACCAGGGACAATTTACAATCTTCACTGTAGCCAATTAGCTGACAAACCTGGATACTTTTAGAAACATAGAAACATAGAAAATAGGTGCAGGAGTAGGCCATTCGGCCCTTCGAGCCTGCACCGCCATTCAATATGATCATGGCTGATCAGCCAGCTCAGTATCCCGTACCTGCCTTCTCTCCATACCCCCTGATCCCTTTAGCCACAAGGGCCACATCTAACTCCCTCTTAAATATAGCCAATGAACTGGCCTCAACTACCTTCTGTGGCAGAGAATTCCACAGACTCACCACTCTCTGTGTGAAGAAATGTTTTCTCATCTCGGTCCTAAAAGATTTCCCCCTTATCCTTAAACTGTGACCCCTAGTTCTGGACTTCCACAACATCGGGAACAATCTTCCCGCATCCAGCCTCTCCAACCCCTTAAGAAATTTATATGTTTCTATAAGATCCCCCCTCAGTCTTCTAATTTCCAGCGAGTACAAGCCTAGTCTATCCAGTCTTTCTTCATATGAAAGTCCCGCAATCCCAGGGATCAATCTGGTGAACCTTCTCTGTACTCCCTCTAAGGCTAGAATGTCTTTCCTCAGATTAGGTGTCTTTCCTCAGATTTTTGTAGTGTGGGAGGAAACCGGAGCACCCGGGGAAAACCCATGGGGTCACAGGGAGAACGTACAAACTCCGTACAGACGGCACCCGTAGTCAGGATCGAACCCGGGGTCTGTGGCGCTGAAAGGCAGCAACTCTACCGCTGCACCACCTTCGCCCTCTGTGGTCCTCCACATTTTTCATAGAGATGACTGGGACTCAAGTGGTGCTGTGAAGAGGCTCTGCCACTGGAATGCCTCGAAAGGGTTTAGCAGAAGCTAAAGCTGGGGTAGAGCTGCATCTTAGATTTAGAGAGATACAGCGCGGAAACAGGCCCTTCGGCCCACCAAGTCCGCGCCGCCCAGCGATCCCCGCACATTAGCACTATCCTACACACACTAGGAACAATTTTTACATTTACCCAGTCAATTAACCTACATACCTGTACGTCTTTGAAGTGTGGGAGGAAACCGAAGATCTCGGAGAAAACCCACGCAGGTCACGGGGAGAACGTACAAACTCCGTACAGACGGCGCCCATAGTCAGGATCGAACCTGAGTCTCCGGCGCTGCATTCGCTGTAAGGCAGCAACTCTACCGCTGCGCCACCGTGCCGCCCTATCTGCCTAATCTTCTGTCAAAAGCAGCTATTGAACTTCATAGTATTTACAGTATATCTAAAACTTCTAGAAATTGAAGTGAACATTGTAAATACATTTCTTAAAAAAGTATAAAAATGAAATAAACTGAGACAATTAACAACTGAAACTAAACCAAAAAATGAATCTTCCCCTTGCTTCTCAATCAACAGTCCAAAGAACCCAGTTTAAATTAGGAGACCTGTCCCAATTTATACTGAAGGTAGCTCTCAGGTTAAAATCATGGTCAATGGATCATTCAGTGCCAATGGCACCTTAAATGGACTCTGCAAGTAGTCTCGCGCAACTAGGATAGACGCAAAACGCTGGAGTAACTCAGCGGGTCAGGCAGCATCTCTGGAGAGAAGGGATGGGTGACGTTTTGGGTCGAGACCCTTCTTCAGACCTGTTCTTATCCAATCAGCCTGCACACCCAGTCCTTCTCTCCAGAGATGCTGCCTGTCCCGCTGAGTTACTCCAGCATTTTGAGGCTATCTTCAGTTTAAACCAGCATCTGCAGTTCCTACCTACACATTCAGCCTGCAATGTTTACCCTTTTCAAGCATATATTCTTTTGAGATAATTTAACTCGAACAGTTATCTGAATTGAAGACCTTTGTTATCACTTTATGGCACATTTGGCCATTTCTGATAAAGCTATGATTGATTTGATTCCTCCATGGCAGATCTCCCTTGCACAAGCCCCAGAGCAGGAGATATATAAGAAAATAACTGCAGATGCTGGTACAAATCGAAGGTATTAATTCAGTCTGAAGAAGGGTCTCAACCCGAAACGTCACCCATTCCTTCTCTCCTGAGATGCTGCCTGACCTGCTGAGTTTACCAGGGCAGGAGATAGATCAGTTCATTGTAGCATTTTTTTAAAACAACCAAACTTGCATATCTGAAAAAAAACCTTACAGAGTAGGTGAGTGAATTGGGAAGATCAAAGGCAGGTTTTTAGATTTATTTATATTTTTTTAGATTTAGAGATACAGCGCGGAAATCGGCCCACCGTGCCGCCCAGCGATCCCCGCACACTAACACTATCCTACACACACTAGGGACAATTTTTACATTTACCCAGTCAATTAACCTACATACCTGTACGTCTTTGGAGTGTGGGAGGAAACCGAAGTTCTCGGAGAAAACCCACGCAGGTCACGGGGAGAACGTACAAACTCCGGGTCTCCGGCGCTGTGAGGCAGCAACTCTCCCTCTGCGCCACCGTGCCGGCCCACTCATGGCAACGCCGGTTCATTAAACAAGCACAGAATTTGCAGATTTAATGAAGGGCAAACTACTGGTGGTGTGTGAGACCCAGATACCGGACCAGTCATGGGGCGGTCACGGTGGTGCAGCGGTAGAGTTGCTGCCTTACAGCGCTTGCAGCGCCAGAGACCCGGGTTCGCTCCTGACTACGGGTGCTGTCTGTACGGAGTTTGTACGTTCTCCCCGTGACCACGTGAGCTTTCTCTGAGATCTTCGGTTTACTCCGACACACTCCTAAGACGTACAGGTTTGCAGGTTAATTGGCTTGTCATAGGTGTAAATTGTCCCTAGTGTGTGTAAGATAGTGTTAGTGTGCGGGGATCGCTGGTCGGTGCGGACTCGATGGGCCGAAGGGCATGTTTCTGCACTGTATCACTAAACTAAACCAGTCGGTGTAATTTTAATTTTGATTACAAGAGGATTGAATATAATCATATCTCTAACCTACAGCACCTGACCAGAGTGTGAATACGTTATTCCCTTATCATGTTACTGTAAATGGATCAATTGGAATCATGCGTTGCCTTTCTGCTGACTGGTTAGAACACAAACAAAAGCTTTTCACTGTACCTCGGTACACGTGACAATAAGCGAAACTAACTCACTAACTAACACAATAATACTGTATGCTGATAAACACAAATAGTGAAAATAGCAGCTCAGAGATATTTAAGAGATTGATTTAAATTTAACGCTATGTGAAAACTGTAGTTAAAATTTTCCCTTCCCCTACCCGCACAATCTTATGACACTCAAAGATTAGAAATCAATTGCGGATTGTGGGGAAATCACGAGTACTAATCTCAGTCTGATACCAGGTTACTGGAACCACTAATGTTATTGCATGTCAATTTTGTGTGACATCGAGAGAGAGACTGTTCGAAGAGAATAGTTTTAAATTATGATCATTGCAGCAGGGAATCTTGTTCCCAAGATAACCTACTGAGAATTAAATGTACACATTGCACATCAGAGTGTTGAGGGGAAGAATCAGTTGTGGCTGAATGATTGAAGTTGAGCACCGGAAACATTCATGTGTAAAGCCATTAGGCTTGTATACACTGGAATTTAGAAGGATGAGAGGGGATCTTATAACCATATAACCATATAACAACTACAGCATGGAAACAGGCCTGTCCGGCCCTACCAGTCCACGCCGACCATTCTCCCTGACCTAGTCTCATCTACCTGCACTCAGACCATAACCCTCTAATCCCCTCCTATCCATATACCTATCCAATTTACTCTTAAATAATAAAATCGAGCCCGCCTCCACCACTTCCACCTTATCGAAACATATAAGATTATCAAGGGGTTGGACACATTAGAGGCAGGAAACATGTTCCCAATGTTGGGGGAGTCCAGAACAAGGGGCCACAGTTTACAAATAAGGGGTAGGCCATTTAGAACGGAGATGAGGAAAAACTTTTTCAGTCAGAGAGTTGTGAATCTGTGGAATTCTCTGCCTCTGAAGGCAGTGGAGGCCAATTCTCTGAATGCATTCAAGAGAGAGCTAGATAGAGCTCTTAAGGATAGCGGAGTGAGGGGGTATGGGGAGAAGGCAGGAACGGGGTACTAATTGAGAATGATCACCCATGATCACATTGAATGGCAGTGCTGGCTCGAAGGGCCGAATGGCCTACTCCTGCACCTATTGTCCATTGTCTATTGTCATCCTATTAAACCCAAGCCTTACATCTTATTGAACTTCAGAGAGTACTGATGCTGGCTTGGTTTAGTTTAGTTTAGAGATACAGCGCGGAAACAGGCCCTTTCGGCCCACCAGGTCCGCGCCGACCAGCGATCCCCGCCAATTAACACTATCCTATACCCATTCGGGACAATTTTTACATTTACCAAGTCAATTAACCTACAAACCTGTAAGTCTTTGGAGTGTGGGAGGAATCCGAAGATCTCGGAGAAAACCCACGCAGGTCACGGGGAGAACGTACAAACTCCGTACAGACGGCACCCGTAGTCGGGATCGAACCCGGGTCTCCGGCGCTGCATTCGCTGTAAGGCAGCAACTCTACCGCTGCGCCACCCACTTCTTACTGAACGTCAGAGAGTACTGATGCTGTCATGCATTTGTTTTTTCAAATAAGTCTTTATATTGTGCTTTTTGTAGTCTCAGGTTATGCCAAACTGCTTTGGAGCAAATGAAATGTTCCTTAAACTGTGTTCGAACATTGATGAGTACAGCACAAATGATTATTAAAATCATTTCCTCTGCCTACATGTGAAACATATTCCTCCATTCCCTGAATATCCATGTGCCTCTCTTAAAAGCCTCTTAAATGCCACTATCATATCTACCTCCTGGCAGCGTGCTCCAGGCACTATAACTTTCTGTGTTTAAAAAAAAACTCGCCACTCTAATTTTCTTTAAACCTTGTCCCTCTCACCTTAAAGCTACGCCCTCTCGTCCTTGACTTTCCACCCTGGGTAAAAGATTCCAACTATCTACCCTACGTATGCCTCTAAAAATGTAATATGCTTCCATCATGTCTTCCCTCAGCCTCTGATGCTCCAGTGCAAATAAACCAAGTCTGCCCAACCTTTCTGTGTAGTTAACACTCTCTAATCCAGGCAGCATTTTGGTAAACCTCTTCTGTTCCCCCTCCACTGCCTCCCAATAATGAGGTGGCCAAAACCTCACAGAATACTTCAAATGTGGCTTAACCAAAGTCCTCTGAAACTTCCTGATTCAAACACTCAATGTCCCAGCTGATGACAATAGACAATAGACAATAGACAATAGGTGCAGGAGGAGGCCATTCGGCCCTTCGAGCCAGCACCGCCATTCAATGTGATCATGGCTGATCATTCTCAATCAGTACCTTCTCCCCATACCCCCTGACTCCGCTATCCTTAAGAGCTCTATCTAGCTCTCTCTTGAATGCATTCAGAGAATTGGCCTCCACTGCCTTCTGAGGCAGAGAATTCCACAGATTCACAACTCGCTGACTGAAAAGGTTTTTCCTCATCTCAGTTCTAAATGGCCTACCCCTTATTCTTAAACTGTGGCCCCTTGTTCTGGAGGCAAGCATACCATATTTCTTCTTTACCAATTTACCTACTTGAGTTACCACTTTCAGGGAGCTTTGGACTTGGATCCCAGTATCTGCCTGTACATTAATGCTGTTCAGGATCGTGCCATTAATTGTATACTTTACCCTTGCATTCGACCTCCCAAAATGCCATTTCATAGGTTGAACTCCATCTGCCATTTCTCTCCCCATTTCCGTCGGTGAACCTTATCCCATTGCATACGTTGACATCCGTTCTCACTCTCCACAACTCCGCCAGTGTTGGCGTTGTCAGCAAACATACTGACTGAACCCATCTATGTTTATGTCCAAGTTATTTATTATATATCACAAACAACAGATGTCCCAGCACAGATCCCTGCAGAACCAGGTAGGCACAAAATGCTGGAGTAACTCAGCGGGTCAGGCAGCATCTCGGGAGAGAAGGAATGGGTGACTTTTCGGGTCGAGACCCTTCTTCAGACTGATGTCAGGGGGGCGGGACAAAGGAAGGATATAGGTGGAGACAGGAAGATAGAGGGAGAACTGGGAAGGGGGAGGGGAAGAGAGGGACAGAGGAACTATCTAAAGTTGGAGAAGTCAATGTTCATACCACTGGGCTGCAAGCTGCCCAAGCGAAATATGAGGTGCTGTTCCTCCAATTTCCGGTGGGCCCATGACAGAAAGGTCAGACTGATCTCCCGGTGGCCGAGCACTTCAACTCCCCTTCCCATTCTCAGTCTGACCTTTCTGTCATGGGCCTCCTCCAGTGCCATAGTGAGGCCCACCGGAAATTGGAGGAACAGCACGTCATATTTCGCCTGGGCAGTTTGCAGCCCAGTGGTATGAACATCGACTTCTCCAACTTTAGATAGTTCCCCTGTCCCTCCCGTCCCCTCCTCCTTCCCAGATCTCCCTCTATCTTCCGGTCTCCACCTATATCCTTCCTTTGTCCCGCCCCCCTGACATCAGTCTGAAGAAGGGTCTCGACCCGAAACGTCACCCATTCCTTCTCTCCCGAGATGCTGCCTGACCTGCTGAGTTACTCCAGCATTTTGTGAATAAAGGCCTTCGATTTGTACCAGCATCTGCAGTTATCTTCTTATACTATGTTTATGTCCAAGTTATTTATTATATATCACAAACAACAGATGTCCCAACACAGATCCCTGCAGAACCAGGTAGACACAAAATGCTGGAGTAACTCAGCAGGTCAGGCAGCATCTCGGGAGAGAAGCAATGGGTGATGTTTCGGGTCGAGACCCTTCTTCAGACTGATGTCAGGGGAGGGGGCGAGACAAAGACAGATTGTAGTCAGAGACAGGAAGATTAGCGGGAGAACTGGGAAAGGGGAGGGGATGGGGAGGGGAAGCAAGGGCTATCTGAGGTTGGAGAAGTCAGTGTTCATACCGATGGGGTGTAAACGACCCAAGCGAAATATGAGGTGCTGTTCCTCCAATTTGCGCTGGGCCTCACTCTGACAATGGAGGAGACAGAAAGGTCAGATTGGGAATGGGAGGGGGAGTTGAAGTGCCGAGCCACCGGGAGATCAGGTAGGTTAAGACATTCCCTACAGAACTACACTAGTTACAGACTTCCAGTCAGGATAACACCAATCCTCTGTTTTCTATAAATTCGGGATCCAAATGACCAACGCACTGTGGATTCCCTGCATCTAAATTATTTGGATCAGCCTTCTTTGAGGGACTTTATCAAATGCTCTGCTAAAATCCATGGAAACAATATCCACTGCCCCGACCCACATCGTTAGTGCTTGTCACCTCCTCAAAAAACTCAGTCAAGTTCATAAGATGTGACCTGCTGTGACAAAGCCGTACTGTGACAGTAAAAAAAACATTTTCTGTTTTTTGTTTTTAGATTTTTAAACATCTGCAGTTCTTGTTTACAAAATGTTGGAGTAACTCAGCGGGTCAGGCAGCATTTCAGGAGAGAGGGAATGGGTGACGTTTCGGGTCGAGACCCTTCTTCAGACTGAAGAAGGGTCTCGACCCGAAACGTCACCCATTCCTTCTCTCCTGAGATGCTGCCTGACCCGCTGAGTTACTCCAGCATTTTGTGAATAAATGAATGCCTTCGATTTGTACCAGCATCTGCAGTTATTTTCCTACACTGCAGTTAGACAATAGACAGTAGACAATAGGTGAAGGAGTAGGCCATTCGGCCCTTCGAGCCAGCACCGCCATTCAATGTGTTCTTGTTTGATTTTCAAAAATATTGAAATTGCTGGAAATGTGCTGATGTTTTTAAAAAATGACACGAGGCCAAAATCATTTTGAATAAAATTCTAATTTCATTGAAATATATGCTGCTTTTATTTTGTGTGGAACAAAACAAGATGTTCTTTTGGTACAATACAGTATCTGTTTCTCTTTTCCAGCGACATTTGTCTCCAGAGGAATTCTATTGGGTGTTTGGATTGACAATAGAAGAATTTAATCGACTTGCATTGTGGAAACGCAATGACATGAAGAAGAAAGCACGGCTGTTTTAACTGGAAATTAAGATATGAATTTCAACAGGAAACTTCCTCCTTGGCAATCCGACTGAGAAAAATAAATGTCTCTGCTCAGAAATGGAACATCCAATGTGTTATATCATCAACAGATGGGTTTGGAGAATGTGTGGGCCTTGGAAGTTGTGTTCCTGCTAATCTTGCATGAAAAGCTAGGTATTGCAGCCATCAAGCTCGAAGCTTGGACTGTTGTTTGCTGAAGACCTGTATAAAATTGCCATCTAATTAAACTAAAGTGTAATAGAACTGCTTGCGAAAGGAGAGGGGGAAAATGGGAAATTCAGGATGTTAATATACAAAGTGCATTTTATTCTGGTCAAAAGACAAGTGAAAATCTTCGACCTGGCAATAATATCTGTTAACATCTCATTAATTGCTCCAGGTTTTTAAAAAACAATGACTCTGGTACAATAATATGTTATTGCAAATAGGCTAGTTGGTAGGGAGCATACTTGAGATCAATTATAGAAATTAATATAAGTATAATTACTGCTTCTTGCTAATACTTGTGGAAAAATTGTTTGGTGGAAAGCGGGAGATAAAACAAAGTTAGTACTGCACTTTATTCATATATTATACAAACATATACTCAAGATTCTAACACCATGTGCAATTATCTGGATCGGTGTCCATTAGTACACTAACGTTTTTGTAAATGTGCAATATCTTTTACACTCACAAGAACTAAATTTAAATCTGCTGCGGTGAAATGCAACAACACATTATGTCTGTAGTAGTTACATCTTAGCCCGTCATTGGTTAGAAGGCCCTATTATAAAACTTGGGCCCAGATGATCTTTTACATCAGTGATAAATGGTTTGAGTTATTTTACATAATACTGGTGGAATATTCTGGGTCTAATTTGAACTTGTCATGGAATAACTGTAGGTTTCAATGAAATATTGAGAAGGAAATTGTTCAGGATTAATTCCGCCAACAAAAACAATATTTTAGGACTAGAAATTGAGTTGAGAAGCATCAGTCTAAGTTAGATGAAAATTCAAAATGGACGCACATGCTTATTCATAGACAATAGGTGCAGGGGTAGACCATTCGGCCCTTCGAGCCAGCACCGCCATTCAACATGATCATGGCTGATCATCCTAAATCAGCTCCCCGTTCGCGTTTTCTCCCCATGTCCCTTGATTCCGTTAGCCCAAAGAGCTATATCTAACTCTCTCCCTTCAATTGGAAGTATTCTAGTTATGATATTGGGTCAGGACAAACAGCGGACGTCAGATACATATAAACATAGAAACATAGAAAATAGGTGCAGGAGTAGGCCATTCGGCCCTTCGAGCCTGCACCGCCATTCAATATGATCATGGCTGATCATCCAACTCAGTATCCCGTACCTGCCTTCTCTCCATACCCCCTGATCCCTTTAGCCACAAGGGCCACATCCAACTCCCTCTTAAATATAGCCAATGAACTGGCCTCAACTACCTTCTGTGGCAGAGAATTCCACAGATTTACCACTCTCTGTGTGAAAAAAAACGTTCTCATCTCGGTCCTAAAAGACTTCCCCCTTATCCTTAAACTGTGACCCCTTGTTCTGGACTTCCCCAACATCGGGAACAATCTTCCTGCATCTAGCCTGTCCAACCCCTTAAGAATTTTGTAAGTTTCTATAAGATCCCCCCTCAATCTTCTAAATTCTAGCGAGTACAAGCCGAGTCTATCCAGTCTTTCTTCATATGAAAGTCCTGCCATCCCAGGTATCAATGGCAGGAGCATCCGCCGAGCTGCCTATCGAAGTCGGGAATCCCAACATCTGATGAATATTCTCACTGTTGTCATGAGGAAGCCAGCAATAGCCGTTCCTGGACTCAGAAAGCTAGCAAGGTTGCTATCTGCACGACATCAGGTTCAAGAGCCCCAATATTGATAATCCTATTCCTGACTGCTGATTTTCTTTGTAATGATCCCTATCTCCGTACTCAATCCTGTGAAATGCTGCCTGCTGATACAACTCACCCTCTCTCCACCCCTCCCTCACCCTAAGCTCTGCTCTACATCTCACCCTCACCAATAACACTGAGCTTAAGGACTGCTGTTATTCGTGATTGCACATTAACGGAATTGCTTCACTTCCTATGAACTTCCCATTCCCCCTCTTCTGACAAACTCTCTTATAATAATGTTCTTTGTCGTCCTTTCCAAAATCGCTTTAGGCGGCTGTTAACATTGTATTCAAATAACTCTTCTGCAAAGTATTTAGTTAAAGTTATTACATAAATGCAAATGTTGTATCCGCTTTCTGCATTTGAAGTAGAACTGGTCAGTGGATACTGGTGCTCTTTGCAAAACAAGGACTGATTGCTAAGCTAACAAAATGGGAGTCATAGAGTCACACAGCATGGAGAAAGGGCAGCCAGCTTAACTCATCCATGCAAACCAAGATGCATCATCTAAGCTAGTCTCATTCGCTTGCATTTGGCCCATACCCCTCTAAAATGTTCCTCTGCATGTACCTGTTCGAGTGTTTTTTTTAATGTTGTTATTGTACCTACCTCAGCTACCTCCTCTGGCAGCTCATTCCATGTACCCACCACCCTCTGAATGAGAAAGTCTCCCCTCAGCTTCCTTTTAAATCTTTCTACTCTCGCCTTAACCTATGTCCTCTGGTTCGTTATTCTCCTATCTTGGGTAAAAGACTCTGTGCATGCACCCTATCTATCACCCCACATGATTTAATTCACCTCCGCAAGAGCACCCATAGCCTACGCAATCTCTCCCATCATTTCTGGCAATAGACAATAGACAATAGGTGCAGGAGGAGGCCATTCGGCCCTTCGAGCCAGCCCCGCCATTCAATGTGATCATGGCTGATCATTCTCAATCAGTACCCCGTTCCTGCCTTCTCCCGATACCCCCTGACTCCGCTATCCTTAAGAGCTCTATCTAGCTCTCTCTTGGATGCATGCAGAGAATTTCCCATTCTGGCCTTTCAGTCCTGGCAGCATCTTTGTAAATCTTCTCTGCACCCCTTCTAGCTCAATGATATCCTTCCGACAACAAGGTGTCCAACACTGAACACAATACTCCAAATGTAGTCTTGCCAACGTTTTGTTAAACTGTGACATCAAGTCCCAGTTTCTACACTGACCCTGACCGATGAAGGCCAATGTACCAAAAGCCTTCTTTACCACCCTATTTATCTGTGACACAATTTTCAGCTAACTGTGTTCCTGTACTCCTAGATCCCTCTGCTGTACAACATTTCCTGGAGCCCTACCATTCACTGTGTAGGTCTTGCCCTGGTTTGACTTCTCAAAATACAACCCCTCGCGCTTATCAGCATGAAACTCCATTAGCCATTCCTCTGCCTCCTTGCCCAGCCGATCAAGATTCTGTTGCAATGTTTGATAACCATCTTCACTGTCTACGAAACCACCTCCTTAAGTGTAATCTGCAAACTTACTGTGCGTTAGCTTACTAATCATGCCTTGCCCATTCTCATCTAAGTCGCTGATTTAAACCCAAACAGCAAGGGGCCCAGCACCAACTCTTTTGGCCCATCATTACTCCCAGGCCACTGTTCTCCGGACTACTGTTGGAATCAGTTCAAATTTGGCTGCCTTTTCAAATTGGGTTCAAGTTGATTGAGGGACTTTTGTATCTAGTTGTACGATCTGTTACATGTCTGATCTGGAAGAGCTTGATTCTGGCAGTGCGTGTCTGATACAGGAAATAGCTACATGTTCTAGTTGTAGTTACCCCTTACCAAAACAGATTGAGAGTTTTTTTAAATAAGATAGTGATGGGGAACGGATGGCTGCAAACATTAGTGATGGGGAATGGATGGGCGCAAATAGATGGGCAGCATGGTGGCGCAGTGGTAGAGTTGCTGCCTTCTTCATCTTATCGAGTCCACATCACAAGAATAGAAATTGTACACACATCTCGGGATCAATAGACAATAGACAATAGGTGCAGGAGGAGGCCATTCAGCCCTTCGAGCCAGCACCGCCATTCAATGTGATCATGGCTGATCATTCTCAATCAGTACCCCGTTCCTGCCTTCTCCCCATACCCCCTGACTCCGCTATCCTTAAGAGCTCTATCTAGCTCTCTCTTGAATGCATTCAGAGAATTGGCCTCCACTGCCTTCTGAGGCAGAGAATTCCACAGATTCACAACTCTCTGGCTGAAAAAGTTTTTCCTCATCTCAGTTCTAAATGGCCTACCCCTTATTCTTAAACTGTGGCCCCTTGTTCTGGACTCCCCCAACATTGGGAACATGTTTCCTGCCTCTAACGTGTCCAACCCCTTAATAATCTTATACGTTTCGATAAGATCTCCTCTCATCCTTCTAAATTCCAGTGTATACAAGCCTAGTCGCTCCAGTCTTTCAACATATGATAGTCCCGCCATTCCGGGAATTAACCTAGTAAACCTACGCTGCACTCCCTCAATAGCAAGAATATCCTTCCTCAAATTTGGAGACCAAAACTGCACACAGTACTTGTGTCTTGTACTTCTTGTGCGTAGCGGTGGAAAGATTGATGGAAACAGGGCCGCGAAGTGAACGTTCTTTCCTTGACCCCAGCGCCGGAGACCCGGGTTCGATCCCGACTACGGGCGCTGTCTGTACGGAGTTTGCACGTTCTCCCCGTGACCTGCATGGGTGTTTTCTTCAAGATCTTCGGTTTCCTCCCGCACTCCAAAGACGTACAGGTTTGTAGGTTATTTGGCTTGGTGTAAGTGTAAATTGTCCCTGGTGTGTGTAGGATAGTGTTAGTGTGCGGGGATCGCTGGTCCCTGCAGACTTCGGGTGGGCCGAAGGGCCTGTTTCCGCGCTGTGTCCCTAATCTAAAAAAGTAAGATCACCCCTCATCGTCCTGTGCTCCAAAGAATGAAGTCCTAGCCGGCCCAACCTCTCAGGCTCCCTGTGACCACGTGAGTTTTATCTTCGGTTTCCTCCCACACTCCAAAGGCGTAGAGGTTTGTAGGTTAATTGGCTTGGTATTTTTTTTAATTGCCCCTACTGTATGTAGAGTAGTCTTAATGTGCGGGGATCGCTGGTCGGTGCGGACTCTGGTGGGCCGAAGAGCCTCTTTCCACGCTGTATCTCTAAACTAAACTAAACTTTACGGATTCTATTGAAATACTCAAGACTTTACCCCAACTGCAATAAAATTAGTCTATATAATCACTTACATTTCAAATATGTGCATAAAATCAATACTGTTAGAGAACTGGAAACATGTTACATAAAGGTGAATGTTGCATTATATACCATCTTCAATTTGGTGCAGGGAAGATTGGATTTATAATAAATGAATAATTTAAAGAACAAGATGAGTGGTCAGTAATGGACTGGGTTATAGGATGGTGATTGTGAGCTTTTGACGGCACTGGGCCTGTACTCGCTGGAGTTTAGAATAATGGAGGGGGGGCCTCATTGAAACGTACAGAATAGTGAAAGGCTTGGTTAGAGTGGATGTGGAGAGGATGTTTCCACTAGTGGGAGAGTCTAGGAGTCGAAGCCATAGCCTCAGAATTAAAGGACGTTCCTTTAGGAAGGAGATGTGGAGGAATTTCTTTAGTCAGAGGGTGGTGAATCTGTGGGATTCTGCCACAGAAGGCTGTGGAGGCCAAGTCAATGGATGTTTTTAAGGCAGTGATAGATATATTCTTGATTAGTGCGGATGTCAGGGGTTATGTGGAGAAGGCAGGAGAATGGGGTGAGGAGGGAGAGATAGATCAGCCATGATTGAATCGTGGAGTAGACTTGATGGGCCAAATGGACTAATTCTGCTCCTATCACTGATGACCTTATAAATTAAATATGATTTTAGGTTTTTTTAGATTTTAGAGATACAGCGCAGAAACAGGCCCTTCGGCCCACCGGGTCCGCGCCGCCCAGCGATCCCCGCACACTAACACTATCCTACACCCACTAGGGACAATATTTACATTTGCCCAGCCAATTAACCTACAAACCTGTACGTCTTTGGAGTGTGGGAGGAAACCAAAGATCTCGGAGAAAACCCACGCAGGTCACGGGGAGAACGTACAAACTCCGTACAGACGGCGCCCGTAGTCAGAATCGAACCCGAGTCTCCGGCGCTGCATTCGCTGTAAGGCGGCAACTCTACCGCTGCGCCACAGTGCCGTGAGCGTTACTCATTGCAGTGGTAATGAGGAACGTGGCTCTTTGGCAACACACATTGGTCATGGGCTTGCTGCCCATTATGTTCTCATCATTAGAAGGCTCTAAGCTAGCAACACGGTCTTGTAAAATTACCCTTTTATGTGTGCTTTGAAATATTTATATATTAACAGCGCACATAAAAAAATAAACTAATGCGGTACATGTGCATGAGCTCCAGTGTGTTGTTTCCATCTGCAACCAATTATAAAAAGCAGATGCCAGAGACAAACATGGTAAACAACAATAATCAAACATTTTACTACCAGCCAGGATTACAAAGCCATTAGTTACAGACAAACCACTTTCAAATTACTGCTTGGAGTTGATCTTTGTTTATAAACAGTGGTTTTCATAATAGACAATAGACAATAGACAATAGGTGCAGGAGTAGGCCATTCGGCCCTTCGAGCCAGCACCGCCATTCAATGTGATCATGGCTGATCATTCTCAATCAGTACCCCGTTCCTGCTTTCTCCCCATACCCCCTGACTCCGCTATCCTTAAGAGCTCTATCTAGCTCTCTCTCGAATGTATTCAGAGAATTGGCCTCCACTGCCCTCTGAGGCAGAGAATTCCACAGATTCACAACTCTCTGACTACCAAAGTTTTTCCTCATCTCAGTTCTAAATGGCCTACCCCTTATTCTTAAACTGTGGCCCCTTGTTCTGGACTCCCCCAACATTGGGAACATGTTTCCTGCCTCTAACATGTCCAACCCCTTAATAATCTTATACGTATAAACCTGTATTAGTTGAATAATAATGTATTGAAATGATTAATCCAAGTATTTGAGATTAACACTTTGCTTTGACACTGGTAATCCTTCATGCAAAAGTCTACAACTGCGTAAGATTGCAGTAGGATCTGGATCGATTGGCCAGGTGGGCAGAGGAATGGTTGATGGAATTTAATACAGAAAAGTGTGAGGTGTTGCATTTTGGGACGTCGTCCAAGGGCGGGGCCTACACAATAAATGCTAGGCTTCTGGGTAGTGTTGTAGAGCGGAGGGATCTAGGAGTGCCCAGAAGGTCGAGTCACAGGTAGATAAGGTGGTCAAAAAGGCTTTTGGCACTTTGGCCTTCATCAGTCAGAGTATTGAGTATAGAAGTTGGGAGGTCATGTTGCAGTTGTATAATACATTGGTGAGACCACTTGTAGAATATTGTGTTCTGTTCTGGGCACCATGTTATAGGAAAGATATTGTCAAGCTTGAAAGGGTTCAGAGAAGATTTACGAGGATGTTGCCAGGACTAGAGGGTGTGAGCTACAGGGAGAGGTTGAGCAGGCTGGGTCTCTATTCTGTGGAGCACAAGAGGATGAGGGGTGATCTTATAGAGGAGTATAAAATCATGAGAGGAATAGATCGGGTAGATGCACAGAGTCTCTTGCCCAGAGTAGGGGAATCGAGGACCCTAGGTTCAAGGTGAAGGGGAAAAGATTAAATAATAATCCGAGGGGTAACTTTTTCACACAAAGCGTGGTGGGTGTGTGGAACAAGCTGCCAGAGGAGGTAGTTGAGGCTGGGACTATCCCATCGTTTAAGAAACAGTTGGACAGGTACATGGATAGGACAGGTTTGGAGGGATATGGACCAAGCGCAGGCAGGTGGGACTAGGGTAGCTGGGACATTGTTGGCCGATGTGGGCGAATTGGGCTGAAGGGCCTGTTTCCACACTGTATCAATCTATGACTATGCAGACAATTCTTATTGGTAAAAATCTATCGGCATTTTGTTTTTGTGGAAATACAAGATTCAGATACTTGAAGTTTTAATTTAATTACTAAGAATATATGTTTTGCATCAAATTTTTAACATCTGCCATTGATTCAAGCGGAAACCTGCCAATCAAACTCTCCTCACCTTTCAGTTTTTGTGCGGGGATCGCTGGGCGGCGCGGACCCGGTGGGCCGAAGGGCCTGTTTCTGCGCTGTATCTCTAAATCTAAATCTAAAAGTACAGGCATCAACTTGTCCTGGCAAACTACAGCAATGTCGTGCGCCTACGATATGCTGCATTGTCCTCATCTGATATCTGCCACTGTTTGTTGCTCAGTTATTTAAGAATTTCTGCACTTATTCAGATGCAAGCCTAACTTTTCCATGGTTTTTGAGCATAAGTGTTTGTATTTAGAAGCATTGAACACACATGGTTGTCGAAGAAGGCAATTGGTTCCCGCTCCTAAAATCCGATGGAACCCTGCCAGATTTGATTAATATTAAATAAATCGAGCTGGAGCAATCAGCTGAATAATTCCGTCTCCCTGATGTTGTGATAACTTGTTACTGTTGGAGTCCGCCATGTCAACACAGTTAGTGCATTGACATTTAAGAAACTGAAGATAAGAGAAATACTCCTGATAACAAAGCAGTCAGTGCCTTGTATGTTTTTAGCCCCCAAAAATACTTTAAAAACATTTTGTTCAACTGTAGGTTTGGAATGTAGTGTAGGAAAATAACTGCAGATGCTGGTACAAATCGAAGGCATCGCAAAATGCTGGAGTAACTCAGCGGGCCAGGCAGCATCTCAGGAGAGAGGGAACGGGTTCACAAGAACCGAAGATTTGGAATGAGTTTCCCACCAGCGACCATTACAGGATGAGATAGAATCATGTTTATTCAAGAGGAATTGCCAAAGGCCGCTTTTATTAAACTAAGTGGCTTGGCCTGTTCGGAGATCACTTAAGAGTTAAATAGGTTGTAGGTTTGTACAAAGCCAAACAGTTTCATTTCTTCTCTGGAGGACATGAGGGAAACAAAAGGGCAGCACCATGGCACAATAGTTAGTGCTACTGCAGTGCATTTTCAGCAACCCCGGTTAGATCTGACCTCCGCTGCTGTCTATACAGTGTTAACATATTCTCCCTGTTACCAAGTGGGATTTCCCCAGGCACTCTGATTTCTTTCCTTATTCCCAAAACATGCTCGTTGGTATGTTAGTTGTCTTTGTAAATTGCTTCTGGTATGGGCAGGTGGCCAAAAAAATCAGGGTAGAGTGGATAGGTGCGTGAGAGAGTGACAGGGAAATAAGTAGAGATATTAGACTTAACGGGGCTCGGAGAGCTGGCATGGACTTGATGGGTTGAGTGGCTTCCTCCTATGTCATTTAAAACATGAGAAGGAGTTGCATAACTGCTGGTTGTTTCATGGTCATTTATACATACAGGCAGCATCTCTGGAGAGAAGAAATGGGTGACGTTTCTGGTCGAGACCCATCTTCAGAGTGGAGAAGGATCTTGACCCATTCCTTCTCTCCTGAGATGCTGCCTGTCCCGCTGAGTTACTCCAGCATTTTATGTCTATCTGCAGTTCCTTCCTACATATCAAACGATAATGTTCATTTCTCACACCCTAAAGACAACTTACTCAATAAATAAACCTCTTCACACGTTACATAGATACTTGTGATATTTAATATCTGACAATAGACAATAGGTGCAGGAGGAGGCCATTCGGTCCTTCGAGCCAGCACCATCATTCAATGTGATCATGGCTGATCGTTCTCAATCAGTACCCCGTTCCTGCCTTCTCCCCATACCCCCTGACTCCGCTATCTCTATCTAGCTCTCTCTTGAATGCATTCAGGGAATTGGCCTCCACTGCCTTCTGAGGCAGAGAATTCCACAGATTCACAACTCTCTGACTGAAAACGTTTTTCCTCATCTCAGTTAATGGCCTCCCCCTTATTCTTAAACTGTGGTCCCTGGTTCTGGACTCCCCCAACATTGGGAACATGTTTCCTGCCTCTAACGTGTCCAACCGCTTAATAATCTTATACGTTTCGATAAGATCGCCTCTCATCCTTCTAAATTAATCTGGTAACCTTACTGAATTTGTTTTGATAACTGGCAAATGTTACCTCAAAGAAAATATTTTCGATTAAAATGGCATAAAAATAATATATAACTTTCATACTATCGTCATGGAAGTAAATGCAAAATGGGGAGAAAATGTAAAGGGATAAACTGGAAAATTTCAAGTTGTATAAGAATATAGATAAATAGCTTTGCAGGACAACGAGCTTTTCAATGGGCAAGTGCACATTTTACACTGCATGTAACCACAAACAAAATAAACGAACAATTAAATTCTTTTTCATGCCAAATCTGACATGTCATGGTAATTCTAGAAAAGATTCAGACGCATTCTAAGAAACCATTAAACGAGTAGAAGGCATGCAGAACTGTGAAACTAGCCCTGACTGGTTTTGCATGTGGGACTTATCAGAAATCTGTTTTATTTCCCATGAAGGAATATACAATGTCACCAAATGAAAGATATTCTATCTGCAGCCCAGTAGAAAGTGGGTGCAGCAGACATTGGGCACTAAGGAGATGAAAGCAACTGTCAGAAACGTGTCGGACATTATTTTTGACGTGGATGTTATCAATATTCTATTTATAGGATATGGTTGAAATCATTTATCATAGTGTGTGCTGATTAACGTTGTTATAAATTCCGAATTTGTATGCAGACTTTTATCACAATCATAGTGCCACTCATCAAAGGGGAAAATCTATTTCATTGCTGTCATTCTGAACAGCAATGAATGAAATGAAATTGCCGTCATTCTCAACAGCAACGAATGAAATACACAACTGCAAACAAAGACTTAATGATAAGATGGTAAAATTTGCACATTCTTTGTTCCTCTCGTTGTCCTTTACGTCTGATAGACTGTATTTGCTACCAGATTATTTCACTGTTGTGTAATCAATATTTTAAAAAACTGCTATCGCAACTAACCAGGATGTGTTGCCAGAGAAAGGCTCTGCTTTAAAGTGACTGTTCTAGTGTTGACATTATCAATCCTTGCTTCAGATGTAATGAAATATAAAGTCTCGACTATATATATCCAGTGCAATTTCATGCTATTCAACCGGCCATTACTTCAATCCGGTTACGTATTGTGTTTTTGATTACTAACTCTGTTATTTCTGAATAAGGTGTGATTTTGTGATGTCGTACTCCAAGATGGGGAGTGCACCTCGACAAATCGCTGACCCTTATGTCATATTTTCCTGGGATTTCCTGCCTGTTGATGTTGCATTGTTAAAATCACTGAATCACCTTGTCTGCAATTAATATGTCTGTGTGGCCGTATACACCTGTTTAAATGTCTTTTATTTTTTGGAGTTTTGTTTTCTTCACAGCTGAACATACAGTACCTTGTTCACTATTTAATAAACCGTTATCTCCTCGAGAATTTTGATTTGCTTCTTTCTGTGGCTAGTTGGTGATGAAGGTAGGGAAATGATGACTGGTGGTAGAAATTCATCATTACATGAATTTCACACTGATAAATGCCAGCCATTTCAGGACTTCACTAACTGTACACCTGAATTTTTGGCCACCATACCTGAGGAAGGGTGTGCTGGCTCTGGAGAGGGTCCAGTGGAGGTTTACAAGAACAATCCCAGGAATGAGTGGGTTAACCTATGATGAGCGTTTGTCGGCTCTGGGCCTGTACTCGCTGGAGTTTAGAAGAATGAGGGGGGGGACCTCATTGAAACGTACAGAATAGTGAAAGGTTTCAATACAGTGGATGTGGAGAGGATGTTTCCACTGGTGGGAGAGTCTAGGACTGGAGGTCATAGCCCCAGAATTAAAGGACGTTCCTTTAGGAAGGAGATGAGGAGAAATTTATTCAGTCAGAGGGTGGTGAATCTGTGGAATTCTTTGCCACAGAAGGCTGTGGAGGCCAAGTCAGTGGATATTTTTAAGGCAGAGATAGATAGATTCCTGATTAGTACGGGTGTCAGAGGTTAAGGGGAGAAGGCAGGAGAATGGGGTTAGGAGGGAGAGATAGATCAGAACCGGATTGAATGGCGGAGTAGACTTGATGCGCTGAACGGCCTAATTCTAATCCTAGTCCTTATGACCTTATGAATACAGAACTTGCTCCAAATTTCTGCCAGCCACCACACTCTATGGAGCCCAGCAAAGGCAGTACAAGCTTGGTGAGTAATTTCCCTGGAACGTACGCTGGATCATCAACGCATTGATCCTGCTTGCAGGTTAGGTCTGGTAAAGCTCCACAAACTGATTCCTTTCAAAGGGAATTTTGGAGCTGGAATAAGAATACAGTGAGTTATAACTTTTTATCTATTTGTGTTTGCTGTAATGCTAAAGGTATGTTGGGTGATTTTATTTTTCTTTATAGTTTTCTAATGGTTTTATGTAGTTTAAATTGTTTACTTACTTTTTCAGGCTCATTTAGGCATTGTAGAAACGTATCAGCTTGACAGGCAATAACCTGGGATAAACAGTGCCCTCCATAATGTTCGGGACAAAGACCCATCATTTATTTATTTGCTTGTGTACTCCACAATTTGAGATTTGTAATAAGAAAAAAAATCACATGTGGTTAAAGTGCACATTGTCAGATTTTAATAAAGGGTATTTTTATACATTTTAGTTTCATCATGTAATTTCTACATGGTGAAACCAAAATATATAGAAATAACCTTTAATAAAATCTGATAATGTGCACTTTAACCACATGAGATTTGTAATAGAAAATAAAATCACATTGTGGAGTACACAGGCAAATAAATAAATGATGGGTCTTTGACCCAAACATTATGGAGGGCAGTGTAGCTCTGCCATCATTCAAAGATTTCCTCACCAGGTTCATGGCGGCACAGTGGTAGAGTTGCTGCTTTACAGCACTTTCAGAGCCAGAGACCCGGGTTCGATCCCGACTAAGGGGGCTGTCTGTACGGAGTTTGTACGTTCTCCACGTGGGATTTCTCCGAGATCTTCGGTTTCCTCCCACACTCCAAAGACGTACAGGTTTGCAGGTTAGTTGGCTTGTTATAAATGTAAATTGTCCTTCGCGTGTGTAGGATAGTGTTAATTTTTAGATTTAGAGAGAGATTTAGAGATACAGCGCGAAAACAGGCCCTTCGGCCCACCGAGTCCGTGCCGCCCAGCGAGCCCCGCACATTAACACTATCCTACACACACTAGGGACAATTTTTACATTTTACCCAACCAATTAACCTACAAACCTGTACGTCTTTGGAGTGTGGGAGGAAACCGAAGATCTCGGAGAAAACCCACGCAGGTCACGGGGAGAACGTACAAACTCCGTACAGATGGTGCCCGTAGTCAGGATCGAACCTGAGTCTCAGGCGCTGCATTCGCTGTAAGGCAGCAACTCTACTGCTGTGCCACCGTGCCGCTCTATGCGGGGATCGCTGGTTGGTGTGGACTCGGTGGGCCGAAGGGCTTGTTCCCGCGCTGTATCTCCAAAATAAAATCCTCCAATGCACTGATGCCAAATGTTCGCTTGATAATCATAGTTAGCGTGCAATCCTTCAGAAAACTCACCCTTTGGCACGGCAAAACCAGTTGATGATGTGACAATGTTCTGGCAGCAGGATCTGAACCTAAAGAAAAACTGGGGCATGTATCTGGATAAAACAGAATTAGGAAAATAAAAAAAACCTAACTTAAGATAATACATCGATCAGTCAAAACATTATGACCACTGACAGGCGAAGTCAATAACATTGATTATCTTGTTACAATGGCACCTGTCAAGGGGTGGGATATATTAGTGCAGATATGGTGCTCTGTGCTTCACTTCTCTAAGTTTAAACCATGATTACTAACAGGGCCTGGATCTATAAAGGGTGATTGAACACACTCATGTGGTGGTCTGAAATTAATATCACTCGGGAGGGGGGATCTGAAGGGAGGGGGGATCTGAACTGGCTACAAGAGACTGAAGAGCTATAAGTCATATTGCTTCATACATATAATTCATGAAATTGTTTCATACCAATGCATCAGAGGTGTCCTCATTCTTCAGGAAACGGGGCTTCCCCTCTTCCATTATAGATGAGGCTCTCACTAGGGTCTCTTCTACATCCCGCAGCTCCGCTCTTGCTCCCCCTCCCCCCATTCGTAACAAGGACAGAATCCCCCTCGTTCTCACCTTCCACCCCATCAGCCAGCGGATCCAACAAATCATCCTCCAACATTTCCGTCACCTCCAACGGGATCCCACTACTGGCCACATCTTCCCATCCCCTCCCCTTTCTGCGTTCCGCTGAGACCGTTCCCTCCGTAACTCCCTGGTCCACTCGTCCCTTCCTACCCAAACCACCCCATCCCCGGGCACTTTCCCCCGCAACCGCAGGAGATGCAACACCTGTCCCTTTACCTCCCCCCTCGACTCCATCCAAGGACCCAAACTGTCTTTCCAGGTGAGGCAGAGGTTCACCTGCACCTCCTCCAACCTCATCTATTGTATCCGCTGCTCCAGATGTCAACTTCTCTACATCGACGAGACCAAACGCAGGCTCGGCGATCGTTTCGCTCAACACCTTCGCTCAGTCCGCCTTAACTACCTGACCTCCCGGTGGCTCAGCACTTCAACATCCCCTCCCACTCCCAGTCTGACCTTTCTGTCCTGGGCCTCCTCCAGGGCCATAGTCAGCCCACCGCAAATTGGAGGAACAGCACCTCATATTTCGCTTGGGCAGTTTACACCCCAGCGGTATGAACATTGACTTCTCTAACTTCAGATAGTTCCTCTGTCCCTCTCTTTCCCCATCTCCCTTCCCAGTTCTCCCACTGTCTTCCTGTCTCCAACTACATCCTATCTTTGTCCCACCCCCTCCCCTGACATCAGTCTGAAGAAGGGTCTTGACCCGAAACGTCACCCATTCCTTCTCTCCTGAGATGCTGCCTGACCCGCTGAGTTACTCCAGCATTTTGTGTCTCCCTTCGATTTGAACCAGCATCTGCAGGTATTTTTCCTACACTACACTACTATAAGTCATATTGCTATGGGGTCTGCAGTCACATATAAGCCAGAGGGGATGAAGAACAGACATCTTCCTATGTTAAGTGGAGCAGTGGTAGAGTTGCTGCCTTACAGCGAATGCAGCGCCGTCAGAGACTCAGGTATGATCCTGACTACGGGCGCCGTCTGTACGGAGTTTGTACGTTCTCCCCGTGACCCGCGTGGGTTTTCTCCGAGATCTTCAGTTTCTTCCCACACTCCAAAGACGTACAGGTATGTAGGTTAATTGACTGGGTAAATGTAAAAATTGTCCTTAGTGTGTGTAGGATAGTGTTAATGTGCGAGGATCGCTGGGTGGCGCGGACTCGGTGGGCCGAAGGGCCTGTTTCCGCGCTGTATCTCTAAATCTAAATCTAAACACATATGCTTATCATGTAGTTAATACTAAATTTAAAAGTGTCATTGATGATCTACACCGATCAGCCAAAACATTATGACCACTAACAGGTGAAGTGAATAACATTGATTATCTTGTTACAATGGCACCTGTCAAGGAGTGGGATATATTAGGCAGCAAGTGAACAATGTTCTTGAAGTTGATGTGTTGGATGCAGGAGAAATGGGCAGGAGTAAAGACCTGAGCGACTTTGACAAGGGCCAAATTGTTATGGCCAGACGACCGGGTCAGAGCATCTCTGAAACGGCAAGGCTTGTGGGGTGCTCCCGGTCAGCAGTGGTGAGTACCTACCGACAGTGGTCCGAGGAGGGACAAACCACAAACCGGCGACAGGGTGTTGGGCGCCCAAGGCTCATCGATGCGCGAGGGCCATGAAGGCTATCCCGTCTGGTCCGAACCGACGGAAGGTCGACTGTGGCACAAGTCACAGAAAATGTTAATGGTGGTCACGGGAGGAATGTGTCACAATACACAGTGCATCGCACCCTGCTGCGTATGGGGCTGCACACGGAGGACCAACAGCATATTAGGCAGGTGGTTATAATGTTTTGGCTCATCAGGTCATAATGTTTTGGCTGATCGTTGTAAGTATTCAAATAGCCGGAGACTAGCTGAGGTTTTGAGTAAGGTCAAGTAACTGCTAAACACAAAGGAGAAGAAATGGGGATTTTATTGTCGGTAAAAGAATGTCCCAGAAAGTCTATTGTTTACCTCTGTGCACTGACTTTCATCAATTTCAACCAGCAGCTGATATCTTCAGATTGAGCACAAGCTCAATGACTTTCTACAGAAAGTGAACAACAATAAAAGCAATTTAACTGTCTGCAATGTGTACAGCATTCTAAACAAAATGGATGAACTAGAGGCAGCAATATACAAAGCATGGCTCAACATCCAAGGATGTACACGCCACTGGAGATAAATGGGTCTACTGTGGATAGGGTGAGCAGTTTTAAATACTTGGGAGTCCGCATCACAGAGGATCTGACATGGGCAACGCACATTGCTGCACTGGTGGGTAAGGCAAAGCAGCGCCTCTACCACCTTAGACAGCTGAGGAAATTCAGAGTGTCTCTGAGGATCCTTCAGTGCTTCTACTCTGGGGTTGTAGAGAGCATCCTGTCCGGCAACATTGCAGTCTGGTTTGGGAACAGCTCTGCTCAGGACAGGAAGGCCCTGCAGAGAGTAGTGCGTTCGGCAGAACGCACCATGGGAACTACACTCGTCCCCCTGCAGGACCTATACATCAGGAGGTGCAGATCCAGAGCAAGCAAGATTATGGGGGACCCCTGCCACCCCAGTAACGGACTGTTCCAGATGCTACGGTCAGGCAAACGCCTTCACTGTCACGCTGTGAAAACAGAGAGGATGAGACGGAGTTTCTTCCCACAGGCCATCAGGACTGTTAACTTTTATAACTCCAGGGACTAAATTTTGTCTTCTCTGTATTAACTTTAATTTATATGCTGTAACTGTAATTCTTTTTTGTGCACAATCCGCAGGCATTGCCACTTTCATTTCACTGCACATCGTGTATGTGTATGTGACAAATAAACTTGACTTGACTTGAGCAACCAGAAAGCCAGAAATTCACTCTGTGGAGAAACTTGGAGAAATTCACTCTGTGGAGAAGTTGGTGGAAAATCAGAAATGCCACTACAACAACACACAAAGGGTGGCGGGTGTATGGAACAAGCTGCCAAGCTATGTAGTTCAGGCAGGTATTATTGCAATATTTAAGAAACATTTGGACAGGTACATGGATAGGACAAGTTTGGAGGGATACGGACCAAACGCAGGCAGGTGGGACTAGTGTAGCTGGGACATGTTGGCCGGTGTGGGCAAGTTTGGCCAATGGGCCTGTTTCCACACTGTATCACTCTAAGGCTCTACGACTAAAACCCAGAAAATAGGAAATTAAATACGGTAGAAGAGCAAAGAGATCCAAGAAAACAGATGAATACGATGTCGGGTAAGTGAAGCAATTAAAAATGCTTACAAAATTACAACATTTACTTCAAGAGATACAGAACTCAAACAAGTGAAGTCGTGGTAATCTTTTGTGAGGCCTTGCTTAAGCATCCTTATAAATTACACAGCCAAGTCTCCACACTGTAAAAAAGACTGGTGTCTCCTCCTATCAACCTTTGTTTACAAATGGTAACTCACATTTCACTGTACCTTAATTGGTACATGTGACTATTAAATTGAATCTCGAATCTTGAAACTTGAAAGGCAATTAAAGTACCATCAACTGTGCAAATGTCCCAATGTTGGATTTTTATTAAAAGACATGGAAGCAAAATTCCTTATTCTGAGGCAAAATATGTTGGGTTGAGTTTGATACATTACCGAGATCTTACTATAACAACTAATATAAAGGTACCCTTCTCAGTCTGAAGAAGGGGTCTCGACCCGAAACGTCACCCATTCCTTAGATCAGTCTGAAGAAGGGTCTCGACCCGAAACGTCACCCATTCCTTAGATCAGTCTGAAGAAGGGTCTCGACTCGAAACGTCACCCATTCCTTCTCTCCTGAGATGCTGCCTGACCTGCTGAGTTACTCCACGATTTTGTGAATAAATACCTTCTCATTTTATCTGTTGCTCTGTGGTGCAGGCTAAATCCTTTGTCCACTTTGTCCTGAGGGGCTATTTGTTGGAGATCCACCGAGAACCGGCTTCACTGAAAAGGTCAACGTGACTGCAGTGTTTTCATTGCTGAGAGATCTCATTATGAAGGTAAAAGCCCACTGCCTTAAGCAATTGTAATTATTGTTGTCTTCTTGAGCTGAGATTAAGTTTCATATTACCTCTCACCTGAAGGCTTGAGCAAACTGTATTTAAACTCTTTTCCCTGGTACCTGCACCGGCTGTTTGATACTGTTTTAGAATAGCTTAGAGATAGAGAGTGGAAACAGGCTCATCGGGTCCGTGCCGACCAACAAATGGTTAGCCACTGGGAGGTCCAGCAAGCCTAGGCAGGCTGAGTGCATGTTTGGCCAAATGATTGCTTTGTCTACTCTTGTTTTTGCCCACGTGAAAGAGCAGATGAGATAAAAGAAGATGCACGTGAATCTCTTTCTCACCTAGAAACACCACTGCTGGCATCTCTGGATTGTGAGGGAGGAGGTACATGGGCAGGTGTTGCATCTCCTGTGGTTGCAGGTGAAACTACCTGGGGGGAGGGTGGTTTGTACGGGAAGGGATGAGTGAACAAGGGGTAGCCTCTGCGGAAAGGGATGGGGGATGGGGAAGATGTGATGGGTCGTAGGGTCACGTTCAACTAAACGAAGATCCTGGTAATAAAATCTAGGTGGTGCAGCGGTAGAGTTGCTGCCTTACAACGAATACAGCGCCGGAGACCTAGGTTCGATCCTGACTACGGGCGCTATCTATACAGAGTTCGTACGTTCTCCCCGTGACCTGCGAGGGTTTTCTCCAAGATCTTCGGTTTCCTCCCACACTCCAAGGACGTACAGGTTTGTAGGTTAATTGGCCTGGTAAATGTAAAAATTGTCCCTAGTGGGTATAGGATAATGTTAATGTGCGGGGATCGCTGGTCGGTGCGGACCCGGCGGGCCGGAAGGGCCCGTTTCTGCGCTGTATCTCTAAACTAAACTAAAAGTTGCAACGAGGACAAGGCTTTATAGATTGACATTATTAAGGAAAGTTATAAAGGAAAATGTTCATCAGTCACTGAAAGTAACCATGCAGGTGCAGAAGGCAGTGAGGAAAGCTAATGGCATGTTGGCATTCATGACAAGAGGAGTTGAGTATAGAAGCAAAGAGGTCCTTCTGCAGTTGTACAGGGCCCTGGTGAGACTGCACCTGGAGTACTGTGTGCAGTTTTGGTCTCCTAATTTGAGGAAGGGCATTCTTGCTATTGAGGGAGTGCAGCGTAGGTTTACAGAATACAAAGAATACAGATCCTTTATTTGTCATTCGGTACCGAGGTACCGAACGAAATTACGTTACCAGCAGTCACACAAAAAAAGAAACACAAGACACATAACCCCAACACAAACACCCATCACAGTGACTCCAAACACCCCCTCACTGTGATAGAGGCAACAAAACTTCCGCTCTCTTCCCCACGCCCAAGTCCCCTTGGCCGAGCCGCACCAGGCGCTGAAACTTCCCACGGCTGAGCCGGGCGATGGAAGGCCCCGCGGCTGTACCGTGCGCAGCTGTCCCGCAGCCGAGCCGCGCCGGGCGATGGAAGGCCCCGCGGCCGAGCCGCACCAGTGATGTAAAGTCCCGCGGCCGAGGCGCGCCGGGCGATGGAAGGCCCCGCGGCCGTACCGTGCGCAGCTAAGTCCCGCGACCGAGCCGCGCCGGGCGATGTTAGGTCCCGCGGCCAAGCCGCGCCGGGCGATGGAAGGCCCCGTGGCCGAGCCGCACCAGTGATGTAAAGTCCCGCGGCCGAGCCGCGCCGGGCGATGGAAGGCCCCGCGGCTGAGTCGCACCTGGCGCTGAACCGTCCCGCGGCCGTACCGGGCGATGGAAGGCCCCGTGGCCGAGCCGCACCAGTGATGTAAAGTCCAGCGGCCGAGCCGCACCGGGCGATGGAAGGCCCCGCGGGCGATGGAAGGCCCCGCGGGCGATGGAAGGCCCCGCGTTTTTTTAGTTTTTTTTTTAGCGCAAACGGAGATACGACTCGGAAAGGGTCGCATCTCCGTTGAGGAAGAGATTTTTAAAGGTTTCCCCCACCCCCCCCACCACCCCCCACATATACACAGCTAAAGATAGACTATTTCATACATCTAACACTAACAAATAGACAAAGAAAGAAGAAAGACAAACAGACTGCCGGCGAGCCGCAGCTGCAGGGCAACGCCGCCACTTCCGGATTACCAGGTTAATTCCCGGAATGGCGGGACTGTCGTATGCTGAAAGATTGGAGCGACTGGGCTTGTGTACACTGGAATTTAGAAAGGTGAGAGGGAATCTTATTGAAACATATAAGTTTATGTTACACAAAGAACTGCGGATGCTGGTTTAAATCAAAGGTTGACACAATGCTGGAGTAACTCAGCGGATCAGGCAGGATCTCTGGAGAGAAGCAATGGGTGACGTTTCGGGTCAAGACCCTTCTTCAGACTGATGTCAGGGGAGGGGGCGGTACAGAGATAAAATGTTCACAGCTAACAATGGCCTGTTTCCGTTAACATTGTTTCTTTTTTTTGCATATCTACCATTCATTCGTTCTGTATCTCTCTACATGACTGTCTACACCGATCAGTCAAAATATTCTGACCACTGACAGGCGAAGTGAATAACATTGATTATCTTGTTACAATGGCACCTGTCAAGGTGTGGGATATATTAGGCAGCAAGTGAACAGTCAATTCTTGAGTTGATGTGTTGGATGTAGGTGGAATGGGCAGGAGTAAAGACCTGAGCGACTTTGACAAGGGCCAAATTGTTATGGCCAGACGACTGGGTCAGAGCATCTCTGAAACGGCAAGGCTTGTGGGGTGCTCCCGGTCAGCAGTGGTGAGTACCTACCGACAGTGGTCCGAGGAGGGACAAACCACAAACCGGCGACAGACAGGGTGTTGGGCGCCCGAGGCTCATCGATGCGCGAGGGCAATGAAGGCTATCCTATCTGGTCCGAACCGACAGGTCTACTGTGGCACAAGTCACAGAAAATGTTAATGGTGGTCACGGGAGGAATGTGTCACAATACACAGTGCATCGCACCCTGCTGCGTATGGGGCTGCACATGGAGGACCAACAGCATATTAGGCAGGTGGTCATAAGAGACAATGGACAATAGGTGCAAGAGGAGGCCATTCGGCCCTTTGAGCCAGCACCGCCATTGAATGTGATCATGGCTGATCATTGATCATGGCTGATCATTGATCATGGCTGATCATTGATCATGGCTGATCATTGATCATGGCTGATCATTGATCATGGCTGATCATTGATCATGGCTGATCATTGATCATGGCTGATCATTGATCATGGCTGATCATTGATCATGGCTGATCATTGATCATGGCTGATCATTGATCATGGCTGATCATTGATCATGGCTGATCATTGATCATGGCTGATCATTGATCATGGCTGATCATTGATCATGGCTGATCATTGATCATGGCTGATCATTGATCATGGCTGATCATTGATCATGGCTGATCATTGATCATGGCTGATCATTGATCATGGCTGATCATTGATCATGGCTGATCATAATGTGTTGGCTCATCAGGTCATAATGTTTTGGCTGATCGGTGGAAATCTCTTGTTTCTCTTTCCCCTGACTCTCAGTCTGAAGAAGGGTCTCGACCCAAAACGTCATCCATTCCTTCTCTCCAGACATGCTGCCTGCCCTGCAGAGTTACTCCAGCATTTTGTATCTGTGCACAGCAGACATGATCTTCATTGTGCAACAACTCCAAGAGAAATAAAGGGGGCAGCATGCCACAGTCAATGTATTTTACTGCCTCTGTAAAACTATCCAACTGAGATGGACTCTGGAGCTTTTTCGCAAGTCTGGCTGCAAAAACCTCTCTTAATAGTTGCAATGGCACCTGTCAACTTAAGTGCTGCGATCATAATCTACCAGGTCCATATCAAACCCAATCTCAACACAGTGTAGGAAAAAACGAAGACTGCGTCATCATTCTCATACCCTTCTGTAGATTTCGGCAGCTGACTTCCCACTTGCTTTCTACTTGAATGGAGTTGTATGTCAAAGGGTAACTGCTGAACCATAGAAACGTAGACAATAGGTGCAGGAGTAGGCCATTGGGCCCTTCGAGCCAGTGCCACCATTCACAATGTGATCATCCAGAATCAGCACCCCGTTCCTGCTTTCTCCCCATATCCCTTGATTCCGTTAGCCCTAAGAGCTCTATCTAACTCTCTCTTGAAAACATCCAGTGACTTGGCCTCCACTGCCTTCTGAGGCAGAGAATTCCACAGATTCGCAACTCTCTGGCTGAAAAAGTTTTTCCTCGTCTCAGTCCTAAATGGCCTACCCCTTATTCTTAAACTGTGACCCCTGGTTCTGGACTCCCCCAACATTGGCAACATGTTTCCTGCATCTTAGGAATTCCCTTAGGAATTGTATATGTTTCATGTTTCACGTTTGTTTTGTGATCATAGGCAGTAGATCTAAGAAAATCACTGCAGATGCTGGTACAAATCGAAGGTATTTATTCATAAAATGCTGGGGTAACTCAGCAGGTCAGGCAGCATCTCAGGAGAGAAGGAATGGGTGACATTTCGGGTCTGAAGAAGGGTCTCGACCCGAAAAGTCACCCATTCCTTCTCTCCTGAGATGCTGCCTGACCTGCTGAGTTACTCCAGCATTTTGTGAATAAATAGGCAGTCGATCTAGTTAGTTTAAAAAAAACACATTATTATGAACTGAATTCAAATTCTGGTGGGCTCTGAATTGACGTCTTCTGGATTGTGTTATTAGTCTGATAACTTTAAGGCAGTACCATCACCACGTCTGGAGCTGTGTTATGTCTGATTATAATACTGACCATTGTTAAAAGTTTATTCTAAAACTCAGTGATATTCTACAAGCTCTGCAAAGTACATTGCTCATTTCAGCTACGTCACAAGGATGTCTGCTAGAGAGATTTGAAGGCACTCGACATCGATGTGGAGTCCTGGGGGGAGAACCTTGCAGCTGGCCGTACGGGGTGGAGAGGTACCCTGAACCAACATCTCAAAACGGGGGAAGAGAAACCGATGAACGCAGCGGCAGACAAGCGGGCGCGCAGAAAGGAGCGCAGCGACTTCAACAGGCCGGAGACCGCACACAAATGTGACTCTTGGCGACAGAGACTGTCACTCCCACATTGGTCTCTTCAGCCACAAGCGACGCAGGTCCAGCCGAGGTGTGGAGCAAGCAGCCAACGAGGATGCATCACCCATGGTCAGCCATGACCGACGGGGGCCTAAGAACCTAAGAGCAAAGTACTATAGTCATTCAAACATTGGACAAAAGTTTCAATACTCAAGTGCCATATTTCACCTCCATAATAATGTCACCTCTGGAAGAAAGTACAGGAGCAGCCATTAGGAGCAGTCATTCACTACAACCTCAAATATACTCTGAACTACATAGTGCGATAATAACAATAATAGTCTATTATTGTGTGTTTGCTTTTTGTCTGTACATATTTGTGCGTGCACTATGTTTACATATTCTGTTGTGCTGCTGCAAGTAAGAATTTCATGGTTCTACAGTATCTGGGACATATGACAATTAAAAAACACTCTTGTCTCTATATCATGTCAGAAGAACGATGTCTAAAGAATGGTCTAGACTGGAAACGCCACCTATCGTTGTCCTCAGCCTGAGCTGCTGAGCTACTCCAGTACTTTGTGCCCTTTTCACAAGATCAAGGCAGAAGAATAATCTCTGAGATTGCATAACAATGCACGTTCTTAAACACGCAATAGACAATAGGTGCAGGAGGAGGCCATTTGGCCCTTTGAGCCAGCACCGCCATTCAATGTGATCATGGTTGATCATTCTCAATCAGTACCCCGTTCCTGCCTTCTCACACCACCGGTGACCACGGGCAGCCAGGGTGGCGCAGCGGTAGAGCTGTTGCTTTACAGCGCTTGCAGCACCGGAGACCCGGGTTCGATCCCGCCTACGGGCGCTGTCTGTACCGAGTTTGTACGTTCTCCCCGTGACCTGCGTGGGTTTTCTCCGATATCTTCAGTTTCCTCCCACACTCCGAAGATGTGCAGGTTTATAGGTTAATTGGCTTGGTATAAGTCTAAATTGCCCCTAGTGTGTGTAGGATAGTGTTAATGTGCGGGGATCGCTGGTCGGTACGGATTCGGTGGGCCGAAGGGCCTGCTTCCGCGCTGTATCGCTAAAACTAAAACTAAAACCTGCCGTTCACAAATGATAACTTGTGGTTTCCTGAGATCACGAGAGTTAAAGAGTTTTACATAATTCTTGCCTTTGCATTTTGACCAAGATTCCAGCATCTGTAGTTTCAAGTATGTCCTGGATGTTTGTGCCCACACTTACTTCCACATGAGCTTTGATTCCTCCTCTCTTGATCCCTGTTCTTTCTCATATTTCTTTAATTATCTTATCTTTTCTTGTCTTTTATCTTAAAAAAAAATACTAGCCATAGAAACATAGAAAATAGGTGCAGGAGTAGGCCATTCGGCCCTTCGAGCCTGCACCGCCATTCAATATGATCATGGCTGATCATTCAGCTCAGTAGCCTGTACCTGCCTTCTCTCCATACCCCCTGATCCCTTTAGCAAAAAGGGCCACATCTAACTCCCTCTTAAATATAGCCAATGAACTGGCTTCAACTACCTTCTGTGGCAGAGAATTCCACAGACTCACCACTCTCTGTGTGAAGAAATGTTTTCTCATCTCGGTCCTAAAAGACTTCCCCCTTATCCTTAAGCTGTGACCCCTGGTTCTGGACTCCCCCAACATCGGGAACAATCTTCCCACATCTAGCCTCTCCAACCCCTTAAGAATTTTATATGTTTCTATAAGATCCCCCCTCAGTCTTCTAAATTCCAGCGAGTACAAGCCCAGTCTATCCAGTCTTTCCTCATATGCAAGTCCCGCCATCCCAGGGATTAATCTGGTGAACCTTCTCTGTACTCCCTCTAAGGCAAGAACGTCTTTCCTCAGGTTAGGAGACCAAAACTGCACACAATACTCCAGGTGCGGTCTCACCAAGGCCCTGTACAGCTGCAGCAGAAGCTCCCTGCTCCTAAACTCAAATCTTCTTGCTATGAATGCCAACATACCATTCGCTTTCTTCACTGCCTGCTGCACCTGCATGCTTGCTTTCAATGACTGGTGCACCATGACACCCAGGTCACGTTGCATCTCCCCTTCTCCCAATCGGTCACCATTCAGGTAATACTCTGCTTTCCTGTTCTTGCCGCCAAAGTGGATAACCTCACATTTATCCACATTATATTGCATCTGCCCTGCATTTGCCCACTCGCCTAATCTATCCAAGTCACTCTGCAGCCTCCTAGCATCCTCCTCGCAGCTAACACTGCCACCCAGCTTCGTGTCATCCGCAAACTTAGAGATTTATGTTTATATTTATTTGAGCCATGTATGTTTTGCAACATAGTCATATCAGTAAAAGATAACAGAACACACAAAGTACATTTTAACATGAACATCCACCACAGTGACTCCTCCATATTCCTCACTGTGATGGAAGGCAAAAAAAACGTTCCAGCTTCTTCCCTTTGTTCTCCCGCGGTCGGGGGCCTCGAGCCTTCCGCTGAGGGGACGATCTTGGCTCCGTGGCCGGCAGTCGGGCTCTCACGTCGGGGCGATAAATCATCTGCGATTTGGAGCTTCCCGACATCAGTCTCTACCCGAGACGGCGAGCTCCTCGATGTAGTAGTCCGCAGGCATCGATCTGTACGTTTAAATGGAGCATCGTTCCCCGGCAAGGATTCGCACGCTCTGATGGTAAGTCCACGCCCCGCAGAGGGCTCAAAGTCAGTCCCGGGCACAGCCACCAGCTCCACGATGTTAGGCCGATTATGTAGAAATAAACAATGCATCCACTTGAATTTCTAAACATTTGAATTGCTTAGCAATGTAAGATGGTACCACTTTGCTTTCAACCTATCAGTATAGTGTTACATTCACAATTCTTAAAGAAAAGGTCCAAGGGAGGTTTACAAGAATGATCCCAGGAATGAGTGGGTTAACATATGATGAGCGTTTGTCAGCACTGGGCCTGTACTCGCTGGAGTTTAGAAGAATGAGGGTGGACCTCATTAAAACTTACCAAATAGTGAAAGGCTTGGGTAGAGTGGATGTGGAGACAATGTTTCCACTAGTGGGATAGTCTAGGACCAGAGGTCACAGCCTTAGAATTAAAGGACGTTCCTTTAGCAAGGAGATGAGGAGGAATTTCTTTACTCAGAGGGTGGCGAATCTGTGGAATTCTGCCACAGAAGGCCGCGGAGGCCAAGTCAATGGATATTTTTAAGGCAGAGATAGATAGATTCTTGATTAGTGCAGGTGTCAAAGGTTATGGGGAGAAAGCAGGAGAATGGAGGGAGAGATAGATCAGCCGTGATTGAATGGTGGAGTAGACTTGATGGGCAGAATGGCCTCATTCTGCTCCTATCACTTATGACCTTATGAAAATTAACCAAAATATAAATTTATTGGGTAATTTTAGCACAGTAAAAATTTCAAGGAATTTCAGTTTGCTGGAAAACCCAGAAATACATTTCAGATCGTCCAAAACTGACACTATGCTGTGTACACATGTCTCTGGGGGTAACATTCACTGTATTCTACCTCCATCACCACTTAAAGCATTACCTTGTATGGCTGATAAATATGATATAACAATGGCATATTAATCATACAGTCTCTGGGTAAATGTTGTTCTTATTTGCATAATCATTCATAGTAGTTAGATGAAACAAAAGTACAACGTTTAAGTAAGAGCTGGATTTTGGTAATCATGTTAATAATTATGTTCTCTTGCAGGGGCTGTGATGGGCAAATATCACTCCTTGATTCCACTACTCTGTGATTTTTTTTAAATGAACATTAAATTGCAGTTTGTTAATAAAGTGTTCAACTGATACAAAAATTAAAGGTGGACACAAAATGCTGAAGAAGGGACTCGACCCGAAACGTCACCCATTCCTTCTCTCCAGAGATGCTGCCTGACCTGCTGAGTTACTCTGGCATTTTGTGTCTGCCTTCGATTTAAACCAGCACCTGCAGTTTTCTTTCCTACACTTCCGATACAAAAATTAATATAGTTGTACAACGTAGAAATGGGCCCCGTGTAGGAAGGAACTGCAGATGCTGGTTTAAACCGAAGATAGACACAAAGTGCTGGAGTAACTCAGCGGGACAGGCAGCATCTCTGGAGAGTAGGAATGGGTGACGTTTCGTGTCGAGACCCTTCTTCAAACTGAGAGTCAGGGGAAATGGGCTTGTCAGCCCACCACGCCCACACTGACCTTTATGTCCAGCTGCTTAAGTTATAGACAATAGACAATAGGTGCAGGAAGGGGCCATTCGGCCCTTCGAGCCAGCACCGCCATTCAATGTGATCATGGTTGATCATTCTCAATCAGTGCCCCGTTCCTGCCTTCTCCCCATACCCCCTGACTCCGCTATCCTTAAGAGCTCTATCTAGCTCTCTCTTGAATGCATTCAGAGAATTGGCCTGCACTGCCTTCTGAGGCAGAGAATTCACAGATTCACAACTCTCTGACTGAAAATGTTTTTTCTCATCTCCGTTCTTAATGGCCTACCCCTTATTCTTAAACTGTGGCCCCTTGTTCTGGACTCACCCAACATTGGGAACACGTTTCCTGCCTCTAACTGTGTCCAACCCCTTAATAATATTATACGTTTCGATGATCTCCTCTCATCCTTCTAAATTCCAGTGTATACAAGCCTAGTCTCTCCAGTCTTTCAACATATGACAGTCCCTCCATTCCAGGAATTAACCTATTAAACCTACGCTGCACGCCCTCAATAGCAAGAATATCCTTCCACAAATTTGGGAGACCAAAACTGCACACAATACTCCAGGTGCGGTCTCACTAGGGCCCTGTACAACTGCAGAAGGACCTCTTTGCTCCTATACTCAACTCCTCTTGTTATGAAGGCCAACATTCCATTGGCTTTCTTCACTGCCTGCTGTACCTGCATGGTACACTTCTCCACATCACACTTGTATCCTTCTATGCCTTATCTATTAGTGTGACTGTCTAAATTGTTCTTAAACATTGTGCTTGTATCTGAATTCATCACCTCCCAGTCATAGAGTCATAGAGTGATACAGTATGGAAACAGGCCCATCGGCCCAACTCACCCACACCGCCAACAATGTCCCCAGCTACCCTAGTCCTACTTGCCTGCGCTTGGTCCATATCCCCCCCCAAACCTGTCCTATGTACATGTCCAACTGTTTCTTAAACGATGGGGATAGTCCCAGCCTCAACTACCTCCTCTGGCAGCTTGTTCCATTCACCCACCATCCTCTGTGTGGAAAAAGTTACTCCTCGGAATCCTATTAAATCTTTTCCCCTTCACCTTGAACCTGTGTCCTCTGGTCCTCGATTCCCCTACTCTGGGTAAAAGACTCTGTGCATCTTACCCGATCTATTCCTCTCATGATTTTGTACATCTCTATAAGATCTCCCCTCATCCTCCTGCGCTCCATGGAATAGAGACCCAGCCTACTCAACCTCTCCCTCTAGTCCTGGCAACATTCTCGGTAAATCTTTTCTGAACCCTTTCAAGCTTGACAATATCTTTCCTATAACATGGTGTCCAGAACTGAACACAATATTCTAAATGCGATCTCACCAATGTCTTATACAACTGCAACATGACCTCCCAACTTCTATACTCAATACTGTGGTAGCATGTTCCAGATATCAATCACCTTCTATGTAAAATTGCTTCCGCTCAAATAATTTTTAAAACTCCTTCTCTCACCTTAAGCCTGTCTTTTGTTTCAGATATTCCCTTTCATAGAAAACAGATTCTCATTATCTCCCCTATTTTTGCCTCTCAGATTTTATAAGTCCAACATGGTGGCTGGTGCAGAAGGTTAAGGGTACATTGGATCTGAAGCAAGATGGTTATTTCGATGCACAATTGTACGATGCTCGATATCAGAGGGTAGATTTGTGTTCAGTTTAGTTTATTGTCACGTGTACCGAGGTACAGTGAAAAGCTTTTGCTGCGTGCTCTCCAGTCAGCAGAAAGACAATACACGATTACAATCGAGCCATTTACAGTGTATAGATACATGATATTGGCAATAACTTTTAGCGCGAGGTAAAGCCATCAAAGTCCAATCAAAGATAGTCCATGGGTCGCTAATGAGGGAGATGGTAGTTCAGCACTGTTTTTTTGGATGACAATAAAGGTTATTCTTTCACAAAATGCTGGAGTAACTCAGCAGGTCAGGCAGCATCTCAGGAGAGAAGGAATGGGCGACGTTTCGGGGTCTTGACCCCCATGACTCCAGCATTTTGTGAATAAATACCTTCGATTTGTACCAACATCTGCAGTTATTTTCTTACACATAAAGGTTATTCTGATTCTGATTCTGTAAGAAATCACATAGTCAATTTATTTGTCACATACACATAAATGTGCAGTGAAATGAAAAATTACCCGCAGTTCAACAATAAGAGCAATACGAATAATCAATAAAAATGCAATAACACATACAATCATAAACCAACACCAATCACCTCCTCCAGTCACCTCCTCACTGTGATGGTAAAGGTTATTCTGATTCTGATTATGATTCTGTAAGAAATAACTGCATGATTGCTGGTACAAATCGAAGGTATTTATTTCACAAAATGCTGGAGCAACTCAGCAGGTCAGGCAGCATCTCAGGAGAGAAGGAATGGGTGACGTTTTGGGTCGAGACCCCAATTCCTTCTCTCCTGAGATGCTGCCTGACCTGCTGAGGTTACTCCAGCATTTTCTGATTCTGATTCTGATCTTCATCTTTCACTTCGTGATTGAACAAGTAGTTTTCTTTCCCGGTTTGGATTAGAAGATCTTGGCTGCATCAGTCAGTTTGCACGAAGAGCTCGCACACTTTCAGCTTTCAGGGATTGGCTGGGCACATTGATTTGTTCAGGCGTGTGGAAATTCCCGCCCTAGGGCATTTCCACATCTGCGTCCCACGTCTCGGCGCTGCATCCACTGGCGGGGAGGGAGGGAGAGAGAGAAAGAGAGAGAGAAAGAGAGGGAGGGAGAGAGAAAGAGAGGGAGGGAGGGGGAGAGAGAGAAAGGGAGAGAGATAAAGAGAGGGAGGGAGGAAGGGAGAGAGAGGGAGGGAGGGAGGGAGAGAGAGGAGGGAGGAGGGAGAGAGAGGGAGGGGAGGGGAGGGAGAGAGAGGGAGGGAGGGAGAGGGAGGGAGAGAGAGAAAAGGGAGAGGGAGGGAGAGAGAGGGAGAGTGGGAGGGAGAGAGGGAGGGAGAGAAGGAGGGAGAGAGAGAGGGAGGAAGGGAGAGAGAGAAAGAGAGGGAGAGAGAGAAAGAGAGGGAGGGAGAGAAAGAGGGAGGGAGGGAGAGAGAGATAAAGAGAGGGAGGGAGAGAGAGGGAGAGAGAGATAAAGAGAGGGAGGGAGAGAGAGAGGGAGGGGGAAGGAGAGGGAGGGAGGGAGGGAGGGGAGGGAGGGAGAGAGGGGAGGGAGGGAGGAGAGAGAGAGAGAGAGGGAGGGAGAGAGAGAGAGAGAGGGAGGGGAGGAAGGAAAGGCGAGGGCAAGGAGCAGCGGACACAGCGCACCGACCCCACTTACAACGCCGTCCGCCACACACTGTGACATTCACCATTGGGCAGCGGGTGGTTTGTCAGTCATTGCTTGGATCTTGACAGCTGGAGAGGGAGAGAGGGAAGGAGGGAGGGGAGAGAGAGAGAGGAAGAGAGTGGGAGGAGAGAGAGAGAGGGGAGAAGAAAGAGAGTGAGGGAGGAGGGAGTGGGAGGAGGAGGAAGGAGGTAGGTGGGAGAGATTGGAGGAGGAGAGGGGGAGGAGAGAGGAGGGTGGGAAGGAGGGAGAGGAGAGGAGTGGGTGGGAAGGAGGGAGGGGAGGGAGGGATTGAGAAGGAGAGGGGAGAGAGAGAGAGGGATTGAGAAGGAGAGAGGAGGGAGGGAGAGAGAAAGATAAAGAAAGAGAGGAGAGAGGGAGGGAGGGAGGGAGAGAAAGAGAGGAGGGAGGGAGAGAGGGAGGGGAGATAGAGAGGGAGGGAGGGGAAGGAGGGAGAGAGAGGAGGGAGGGAGATAGGGAGGGAGGGAGATAGGGAGGGAGGAAGGAGAGGGGAAGGAGGAGAGAGAGAGAGGAGGGGGGGGGATAGAGGGAAGGAGGGAGAGATTGAGAAGGAGAGAGGGGGGAGAGAGAGAAGGAGAGGGGAGGGAGGGGAGGAGGGAGGGAGATAGATAAAGATAAAGAAAGAGAGGAGAGGGAGGAAGGAGGGAGGGATTGAGAAGGGGAGGGAGAGAGGGAGGGAAGGAGGGAGGGAAGGAGGGAGGGATTGAGAAGGGGAGGGAGAGAGGGAGGGAGAGG